>NC_069499.1:1075802952-1076136285 GCF_027579735.1 Bombina bombina
TAAAGTAACTTTATATCCAAATTGTGCATAGGTTCAAAAGAAGGATGTTTAAAAATCTTGGAACCAATTTCAAACTCCACAGGGGAGTAGACGACTTGATTACTGGACTGATTCTGCTCAGAGCCTGAACGAAGGACTGAATGTCAGGTAGTCAAACCCACTTGCTGTGTAACAGGACTGAGAAAGCCTAAAATTTACCTTTTAAGAAACTAGCTGTGAGTCCCTTATCAAGGCCCTCCTGCAGAAACTGGAGAATTTGTGGAATCTGTACGGAATGCCATGAATAACCTTGCTTAAACCAGGATAAATAAAGCTTCCACCCCTTGTGGTAAATCTTCCTAGTAACAGGCTTACAAGCCTGAATAAATATCAATAATGAGTCAGAGAAACCTCTCTGAACAAGAATCAACTGTTCAATCTCCATGCAGTTAAGTTGAGAGATTTTAGGTTTTAATAGAAGAAAGGGGATTTGAGATAGAAGGTCTGATCTCAGAGGTAGACGGCAAGGAGGTGCTTTAGACATTCTCACCAGATCTGCGTACCAGGTCCTGCAAGGCCACGCTTTTAGAGATTCTCCTGTTTGAGGCATGCTACCACTCACAGAAGCACAATTAGAAGAAACAGTTATACAAGGTTGTACTTCCATTGAGCGGTCAATGCATCTATCAGCTTTGCCTGGACATCCCTCAACCTCGGGCCGTACCGCGGTAACTTATGATTCAGGCAAGAAGCCATGAGATCTTTATCTGTCATCCTCACCTGGTCATGTCATGGTCGAAAACCTTTTGACTGAGAGACCATTCCCCTAAATGAAGAGTTTGATGACTTAAGTGATCCACTTCCCAGTTGTCCACTCCTGAGATATAAATAGCTGATATAATACACGTATACCTTTCCATCCAAGACAGAATGCGAGACACCTCCTGCATGGCTAGGGAACTCCTCTTTACCCCTTGATGATTTATGTACGCCACTGTCATCACATTGTCTGTAAATAGAACTGAGCATAGGAGTGCCCACACTTGTAATACATGGAAGATTGCTCTGAGCTCTAAAATATTGATGTGTAATGAGGTCTCCTGAGGAGATGAAACACCTTGGACCCTCTGATGGCCCCATACTAAGCTCCATTGCAAAAGCTTGGCATCCGTGGTGATTATCTCCCATGTTGGATGATGGAAACTCATGTCTATAAAAAGTGGATGAGGGGATATCCACAACCTCAGAGACTGTCTGGTAAAGTGGCCCAAATTTATAAATTGTGAAAGATCTGAATGGTCTCCATTCCATTGCCGTAGCATGCACAATTGCAGAGGTCTAAGAGGCAACCTTGCAAATGGGATGGAGTCTGACCCAGCCGCCATGAAGCCCACTTCTTCCATGCACTGAGCTACAGAAGGAGAAGGATTCCTCTAGAGGTCCCGACAAGCTGACTGGAGTTAAAGTTTGTGCTGCTCTGTTAAAAAGATCTTAATGACCTCCGACTTTATGAGTACTCCCAAGAAACACACTCTTGCTTGAGGTGTGAGAGAACTCTTGGAAACGTTTATTATCCAATCGTAGCTGCAAAGGAACAGAAAGTAACTTTTCTGTGTGAGGGATTGTAAAAGGCAAAGATTGTGCCTGAACCAAGATATCGTCCAGGTAAGGAGCCACTGCTATTCCCTGAAGCCGAATTTCAGATAGAAGAGTTCCCAACACTTTGGTAACAATTATGGGAGCTGTAGATAACCTGAAGGGTAGAGCCATGAATTGGTACTGATGGTGGTCTAGATGAATAGGGATGTGAAGATATGCATCCTTCAGATCTATTGTAGACATGAACTACCCTTGAAGCACTAAGGGAAGAATTGATCTGATGGTTTCCATCTTGAAAGACGGTACTTTGAAAAATGTGTTCAATGTCTTTAGCATTAATGTGAACAAACTGTATGATTGCATCACAGATGAATAAATTTGCTGTCTTCAAAGGCTGAATCCGATTTTGTATCTCCTCCAAAGAAGATTCCTTAGAAACTAAATCAGATAAGGAATCCCACCAGAGAGCTGCTGCTCCAGCAACTGTGGCAATACACTTTAGGGCATGCTCTACAAAAAGTCCTTCTAAGGGCTATTGTTATTGTAACTTTAAGTGTTGGCTTTTATTTTGGGGTGGTTTTGCTTTTAAAAAGGGGCCCTAGTTTTAGTATAGGCATAACTGTGTTTTTTATTTTTAGTAGAGTTTATTTTTTCTGTAATGATAGGTTTGTTATTTTTTGTAAATTTACTGTAGTGTTTGTTATATTTTGAAATTTAGGGGGTGTTAGCTTAGAGGTGGGTGGGTTAGGTAGTTAAGTAGTGTAGGGGTAGTTTGCATTGGGGGGGTTGTGGTGGTGTATGGGGTTAATAGGTTAGGTGGTGGTTAGATCTTTAGGTTATAGCAGATTAGGGGTTAATAGTGTAAGTTGCACTAAGGGTGAGGGCGTGTAAGGGGTTAATTGTTTATTTTAGTATTGAATTTATATCCTATGTTAAAATGTCTAATGCATATTATTTTAAGTATTGTATTGAATTTAAAATATAGTTATTTTTTATTGTTATTTTTATTATTTTAAGAATAAATATATCATTTAAATTATATATTTATGTATAAATAAAATGAACAATCAAAAATAACTACATTTTAAATTAAAGCGACATAGTTCCTATAGCTACAACAGGGAGTTTTTTGTATACTTTATTAGTCAGGTAGATTGCAAACATTATGTAGGTGTAGGCATTCTGTGGGAGTTAGCTGGGCGTCCCAGGGGGAGTATAGGGAAGAGATTATGTAGGTGTAGGCAGGTATTAAGGAGTTAGCTGGGCGTCCCAGGGGGAGTATAGGGAAGAGATTATGTAGGTGTAGGCAGGTATTAAGGAGTTAGCTGGGCATTCCAGGGGAAGTATAGCTAGACAATGACGTAGGTGTAGGCGTTCTGTGGGAGTTAGCTGGGTGTTCCTAATGGAGTAACCTGTACTTTGGTAGGGATACATCACCAGCAGTGCAATATATTCCAATCTCTAAAGTACAGGTTACGAGTAGGGTGTCAGCCATGTTTGTCTTGCCACCTTTTCAATGGCGAAACTTTACAGTGTGAGGCAGTTCATGTAGGTTTAGGGAAAGAAAGGTCACACAGGCAATATTTGAAGTGTTCCGACACAGAAACTGTGTCTGCGCTGTGTAAGAACACTTCAAATACGGCCCCCTTCCCTGCCCGCTGAAAATGCCGACAAGTGGCGATGTTGTGATGTTTTGTTGACGTAGTGCTGCCCATTATATCCTATGGGAGACACATTACACTCTCCAGCACTTCACAAGTCCGCCCCCTTTTTTTTATTGAAAATATGTTGATGCTTTAAATATCGGGGCCTCACAGTTTGAGATATAATTTTACCTGATAATAAAATGTTCATATATTAAACAATGTAATTTGTTTTAATTGTTCATATTTAAGAAATCTATGTCGATATTTATTTGACTTGTTTTTTGGCGCTCCCTTATTCTTTATACTAAATGCAATTAAAGGGACACTGAACCCAAATTTTTTCTTTCGTGATTCGGATAGAGCATGAAATTTTAAGCATCTTTCTAATTTACTCCTATTATCACATTTTCTTTATTCTCTTGTTATCTTTATTTGAAATGCAAGAATGTAAGTTTAGATGCCGGCCCATTTTTGGTGAAAACCTTGGTTGTCCTTGCTGATTGGTGGATAAATTCATCCACCAATAAAAAAGTGCTGTCCATCGATCTGAACCAAAAAAAAGCTTAAATGCCTTCTTTTTCAAATAAAGATAGCAAGAGAAAAAAGAAAAATTGATAACAGGAGTAAATTAGAAAGTTGCTTACAATTGCATGCTCTATCTGAATCATGAAATAAAGAATTTGAGTTCAGTGTCCCTTTAAGATTATATTAGATTTTTGGGGAGTTTGTGTATATGTCCCTGTGGCGCTGACTATTGTGAGACCTAGTTTGTGATTGCCCCTGCGCCAGAACATAATAGACATGTAATACAAGATTGTGTGCTAATTATACTGCGATCCTGCAATACTTATAGCTCACCCTGTGTTATCAATAGCGCTCCACTTGTAATATAGGACTATGGATTTCAATTTCACTTTGATGCCCCTTTCAATTTTCTCTTTTCTTTGAAAAATGTTTCTCTGTATGCAATTTGCTGATTTTTATAACACTATTAAATCCGAACCAAAAGGATGTGCAGAACAGCTTGTAGTTTAAAAAGGCAATACTTTATTTTATAACAAATAAAAGTTACGTATACTCTCCATGGATGGTCAAAGAGTGTACAAGAGATGAAACAGTATACGCGTTTCGGTGCTAGCCGTAATCACTACTATCAGTAGTGATTACGGCTAGCGCCGAAATGCGTATACTGTTTCATTTCATAACAAATAAAAGTTACGTATACTCTCCATGGATGGTCAAAGAGCGTACAAGAGATGAAACAGTATACGCGTTTCAGTGCTAAACGTAATCACTACTATCAGTAGTGATTACGGCTAGCGCCGAAACGCTTATACTGTTTAATCTCTTGTACACTCTTTGACCATCCATGGAGAGTATACGTAACTTTTATTTGTTATGAAATAAAGTATTGACTTTTTAAACTACAAGCTGTTCTGCACATCCTTTTGGTTCGGATTTACTTGCCTGCATTGGAGCAGCTTTTTACACCTTTATGAGGCACATCTTCTTCCATTTGAAAGGCTCCGTTAGCGGCTGGCTGCCCTGGTTACCCAGATGGTTTTTGCCGTCCGTCCCCTAAACTGCAGGTGATTGGACATAAGTCGGATCTTCGCAAGAGGTATCACGTGATCGGATTGGAAACACAGTGTTCATGCTGTGAGGCATGGAGGAGCAGCGAGAGGGAGCTGGTATACCCACCTCAATTTGTCACTGTATACTTCCGAGGCTGCACGGATACTCTACGGCAGCGGTCGCCAACCAGTGGTCCATGGACCACTGGTGGTCCACGAGAAGATGTTGGTGGTCCTTGACACCATCAAGCAGGAATTAATCTCCTCTGATGGTGTCACCCCCATCGCGCCGCAACTCCCTCCAGTGCCTTGCTGGAATTCAGTGAAAACCGACGGAGGAGGAGTTAAATTACAATCTCCCTATGCACATTGCGTAGTACTGCGCAACTTGCGTAGCTAGATTGTATTTTTAACTTTTCCCGCCCGGCGCGCTGCTCAGAGGAAGATGCTTCCATTCTAAAGCCAGCAGAGGTTGGTATAGTCTTGGCTTGAATTAGTGGAATTAAAGTATATAAAAAAAAGATTTTTTTTTCCTCATATTCCATTTATTTTCTCCCCTTTACCTGTCTCTTTATAGTAGTTTTCCTAATTCCTTCAGATGGACTTACATCAATGTTTGCCTTCCTCCCCTCCATCTTCTTTTTGTTTTATTAAATATTAATTATTTTTCATTGTAATAATTTTCCAGTACACAAAGCCATTCCACCTGAATTCCAGTAATTGCCATCCAGCAGATCAGCCATACCCCACTAGTATTATAGTAATTACCAGTAACATCAGTCGTGGTTAGCTCACATCCATATTGAGAGCTTTCTGATATAAACTTAATTTATGACTCCAATGTCTGTCCAAGATCATAAGTAGTTTTGAATAATTCCTAGCTGGGGAGGTAACTTGGAAGTCTTGTGGTCCTTTTAAACATAATTCTTTGTTTTCCACTTTCTGCCTCTGTTTCCAGCTCAAAAGTTGGCACTCACTCTTCATCTGTCATTTGGAAGTGTTCTCTCAGTTCTGTCATTCAGTTAGGTAATTCCAACCAAAAAAAGCTTAAAAATGTGTAAATATATACATAATGTTAACTTAGCTATGGTTATACTAGTTATGTAAAGTATGTGTGTGTGTGTATATATATATATATATATATATATATATATATATATATATATATATATACACAGGTAGCCCTCGTTTTACAATGGTTCAATTTACACCGTTTCAGAATAACAACCTTTTTTTCCAGTCATGTGACTGCTATTGAGAAGCATTGAGAAGCAGTGCATTTATTAAAATAGCCAGTAGGTGAGCTGTCCGCTTGTGTTGCAGCAAAGCCAATCAAGCTGAAATTAATCAGTTTAACCAGACCTGAGCTATCGAGCAGATTTCAAAGGAACAAGATCTTCCTGTCTATAAATCAGTCCATATTGGAATGCATAGAAAGAACTGTTTGCAGAAAAATGCAAGTGAAGTCTGTGTTGTGTGATTATTTTATTAGGTTTATAATGCTGTTTAGCAAATGTTTTTGTTCATTTAACTTAGTTTAATTATATTTTCTGTGTTGTGTGATTATTTTATTAGATTTATAATGCTGTTTAGCATTTAAAGTGTTCATTTCAAAGCTTTAAAAATAATGTATTAGGTGTTACTTATGACAATTTTGAGAGGGGCCTGGAACCTATCTCCCTCACTTCCCATTGACTTACATAATAAACTGGGTTTCAATTTACAACGGTTTCGATTTACAACCATTCCTTCTGGAACCTAACCCTGGCGTAAACTGAGGGCTACCTGTATATATATATGTATATATGTATATATATATATATATATATATATATATATATATTTATATTATACATACATACATACATTATAGAGGTTTGTACCTTTTTTTAAAAAAAAAATGTTTAGTGGTCCACGGGATTCAAATTTGTGATTTTAGTGGTCCCTGAGGTCCGAAAGGTTGGCGACCCCTGCTCTACGGGATACAGATTTCACTGGACATGCCTCCTTTTTTCAACAGAGCCTACTCTTGTTCATTCAGCAGAATCGAGTGAGTTAATTCACTGTTTACTCTGTAACACCCCCTCAGGTAATGCAGTTACTTAGTTATTTGCTTGTCAAGCGCTGTTGATACAGTTTGATACACTGTTCGCAACTTATGTAGTTATTGCATTTATTTAAGAGGTTTCAGTGAACATCACAGCTCACCCACATAGTAGGTTTCACACTTTTTTGGAAGACTATATGGTACATGATTGTATTTCTTGCCTTAACCAGTTCAAACTGGGTCCAGCATTTCTTTGTTGGTTCTGTAATAACACTATTAAAGACATTCTTTGTAAGTCACTGTGAAGAGAATAGCTCTTGAAAGTTTTTTATTTTAAAAAAAAATAAAGTTAATCAAACAATGTACTATATATTTTTGCTATTATTTTCTCTATTACACCCTTAAATGGACACTGAACCCAATTTTTTTCTTTAGTGACTCAGATAGAGCATGCAATTTTAAGCAACTTTCTAATTTACTCCTATTATCAATTTTTCTTCTTTCTCTTGCTATCTTTTTTTTTAAAAAAGAAGGCATCTAAGCTATTTTTTGGTTCAGTTCAATGGACAGCACTTGTTTATTGGTGGGTGAATGTATCCACCAATCAGCAAGAACAAACCAGGTTGTTCACCAAAAATGGACCGGCATCTAAACTTACATTCTTGCTTTTAGAATATAGATACCAAGAGAATGAAGAAATTTTGATAATAGGAGTAAATTAGAAAGTTGCTTAAAATCGCATGCTCTATCTGAATCACGAAAGAAAAAATGTGGGTTCAGTGTCCCTTTAAAGGGATATGAAACACAATATTGGTTTATATAGTGTATATATATATATATATACTGTATATATATATATATATATTTATATATGTATGTGCATGTGTATGTTTTATATATATATATTTTTTTTTTTCTTTTCAATTGTGCACTTTTTATTTGAAATCTTTTATATTTCTTTATCTTGCTGGGTTGATCAAAGCGAACACAGTGGAAGAAATCAATTTAGTTAGAACAACGTCACCATCAAGGAATTTACAGAGTGATCTTAGTAACATAAAGGATTTATATGTTGTTTTAAGGGTGATGAGACATTTTGCTTAACAAAACAGTGGACCCAAATTTTGTGCAAGTTCCCAAAACATCACACAGGAAATGGTGGGAATTGTTGGAAATGCTACATAGAAAAAATGTGTATTTTACCTCTTACTGTGAGTCTTTATGCTGCCAAACAGGGACAGTTCATCAACACTGAAATCTGTGTTTAAGAAGTCAAAACTTTCCAAAGCTGACTCGACCATCAAACTCTCCATTGAAGAATGTTGTCGACTGGCATCTTTAGCCTGCACGCAACCACAGACAAAGCTTTTGAAATATGTTTACCATTAGGTACAAAAAAAAAAGAACAATAATGAGTTGGTGAAATGCAAAAAATTTGAAAGAAAATACAGAATTTAATAGCAAATAAGAAATAGGGATGTTAACATTTGTTGTTGAGAAATTCAGATGGCATTATTTATATAGAAAGAGAGATACTAAAGTACTCTGACAATAACCCTTGTTGCCGTAAGACATATATATATAAATGCATATACACATACATATGTGTGTATATTTCTATCTATATATCTATATATATCTATATATATATCTATATATATATATATATATATATATATATACAGTATATATATATATATATATATATATAGAGAGAGAGAGAGAGAGAGAGAGAGAGAGAGAGAGAGAGAGAGAGAGAGAGAGAGAGAGAGAGAGAGAGAGAGAGACACACAGAGAGAAAGAAAGCGAGAGACACACTATGAAAATAACTGTTGTTGTCTACAGAAAAAAGAGCTATTTTGCATAGTCTTGCTACCAATATTGTACTTTTTAAAAATTGAATTAAACCAAGCAGTAGGTCAGTAGTTTTTGATGTGGTGATATCTTTAGAATAAAAAATTTGGTACATGTATTTGGTTTGGCAAATGCTACAAAACTGGAATGCGTGAAATTAATTCCTTAAGTATGTTTTAAGATCTAAAGTTGTCAATCATATTAGCTTTGGATTGTAATGACAAGTTATTATTAATTATATTTTATTATATCTATATGGTCTAAACTGTTTTGTAACAATCTAACAGAGAATCATGCAGAGTGCTTTCAATAAGATCTCATGTGTTTTTCAAATCCAAGGCAGTTCCAATGCATCAGAAAATGCTTTTCAAACAGGCTCTCGCGTGATTTTTGGCTTAATTTAAATCAACAACCTTGATCTCTATCGGCTAGATTAAGAGTTTGGCGCTAGCCGTAAAAACCAGCGTTAGAGGCTCCTAACGCTGGTTTTGGGCTACCGCTGGTATTTAGAGTGAGTCAGGTAAGGGTCTAACGCTCACTTTGCAGCCGCGACTTTTCAATACCGCAGATCCCCCTACGCCATTTGCGTATCCTATCTTTTCAATGGGATCTTCCTAACGCTGGTATTTAGAGTCTTGGCTGAAGTGAACGTTAGAAATCTAACGAAAAAACTCCAGCCGCAGAAAAAAGTCAGGAGTTAAGAGCTTTATGGGCTAACGCCGGTTCATAAAGCTCTTAACTACTGTGCTCTAAAGTACACTAACACCCATAAACGACCTATGTACCCCTAAACCGAGGCCCCCCCACATCGCCGCCACTCTAATAAAAAATTTTTAACCCCTAATCTGCAGACCGCACATCGCCGCCACCTACGTTATCCCTATGTACCCCTAATCTGCTGCCCCTAACACCGCCAACCCCTATATTATATTTATTAACCCCTATTCTGCCGCCACCAACGTCGCTGCTACCTTACCTACAATTATTAACCCCTAATCTGCCGACCGGACCTCACCGCTACTATAATAAAGTTATTAACCCCTAATCCGCCTCACTCCCGCCTCAATAACCCTATAATAAATAGTATTAACCCCTAATCTGCCCTCCCTAACATCGCCGAGACCTAACTTCAAGTATTAACCCCTAATCTGCCGACCGGACCTCACCTCTACTATAATAAATGTATTAACCCCTAAAGCTAAGTCTAACCTTAACACTAACACCCCCCTAAGTTAAATATAATTTAAATCTAACGAAATAAATTAACTCTTATTAAATAAATTATTCCTATTTAAAGCTAAATACTTACCTGTAAAATAAACCATAATATAGCTACAATATAAATTATAATTATACTGTAGCTATTTTAGGATTTATATTTATTTTACAGGCAACTTTGTATTTATTTTAACCAGGTAAAATAGCTATTAAATAGTTAATAACTATTTAATGGCTACCTAGTTAAAATAATTACAAAATTACCTGTAAAATAAATCCTAACCTAAGTTACAATTAAACCTAATACTACACTATCAATAAATTAATTAAATAAAATACCTACAATTAAATCTAACACTACATTATCAATAAATTAATTACATGAAATACCTACAAATAAATACAATTAAATAAACTAACTAAAGTACAAAAAATAAAAAAAGCTAAGTTACAAAAAATAAATTTTTTAATTACAAACATAATAAAAATATTACAACAATTTTAAGCTAATTACACCTACTCTAAGCCCCCTAATAAAATAACAAAGCCCCCCAAAATAAAAATATGCCCTACCCTATTCTAAAATTAAAATAGAAAAGCTCTTTTACCTTACCAGCCCTTAAAAGGGCCTTTTGCGGGGCATGCCCCAAAGAATTCAGCTCTTTTGCCTGTAAAAATAAACACAATACCCCCCCAACATTACAACCCACCACCCACATACCCCTAATCTAACCCAAACCCCCCTTAAATAAACCTAACACTAAGCCCCTGAAGATCTTCCTACCTTATCTTCACCACACCGGGTATCAGTGATCCGTCCAGGCTCCGAAATCTTCATCCAAGCCCAAGCGGGGGCTGGAGATCCATCATCCGGCTGAAGTCTTCTATCAAGCGGCAAGAAGAAGTCCAGAAGAGGCTCCAAAGTGTTCATCCTATCCGGGCAGAAGAGGAGATCCGGACCGGCAACCATCTTCATCCAAGCGGCATCTTCTATCTTCATCCGATGACGAGCGGCTCCATCTTGAAGACCTCCGGCGTGGATCCATCCTCTTCTTCCGACGTCCTAAGTCCGAATGAAGGTTCCTTTAAATGACGTCATCCAAAATGGCATCGCTCGAATTCCGATTGGCTAATAGGATTCTATCAGCCAATTGGAATTAAGGTAGGGAAAATCTGATTGGCTGATTGAATCAGCCAATCAGATTGAGCTTGCATTCTATTGGCTGTTCCGATCAGCCAATAGAATGCGAGCTCAATCTGATTGGCTGATTCGATCAGCCAATCGGATTGAACTTGAATCTGATTGGCTGATTCCATCAGCCAATCAGATTTGTCCTACCTTAATTCCGATTGGCTGATAGAATCCTATCAGCCAATCGGAATTCGAGGGTCGCCATCTTGGATGACGTCATTTAAAGGAACCTTCATTCGGACTTAGGACGTCGGAAGAAGAGGATGGATCCACGCCGGAGGTCTTCAAGGTGGAGCCGCTCGTCATCGGATGAAGATAGAAGATGCCGCTTGGGTGAAGATGGTTGCCGGTCCGGATCTCCTCTTCTGCCCGGATAGGATGAACACTTTGGAGCCTCTTCTGGACTTCTTCTTGACGCTTGATAGAAGACTTCAGCCGGATGATGGATCTCCAGCCCCCGCTTGGGCTTAGATGAAGATTTCGGAGCCTGGACGGATAGCTGATTCCCGGTGTGGTGAAGATAAGGTAGGAAGATCTTCAGGGGCTTAGTGTTAGGTTTATTTAAGGGGGGTTTGGGTTAGATTAGGGGTATGTGGGTGGTGGGTTGTAATGTTGGGGGGGTATTGTGTTTATTTTTACAGGCAAAAGAGCTGAATTCTTTGGGGCATGCCCTGCAAAAGGCCCTTTTAAGGGCTGGTACGGTAAAAGAGCTTTTCTATTTTAATTTTAGAATAGGGTAGGGCATTTTTTTATTTTGGGGGTCTTTGTTATTTTATTAGCGGGCTTAGAGTAGGTGTAATTAGCTTAAAATTGTTGTAATATTTTTATTATGTTTGTAATTAATTTTTTTATTTTTTGTAACTTAGCTTTTTTTATTTTTTGTACTTTAGTTAGTTTATTTAATTGTATTTATTTGTAGGTATTTCATGTAATTAATTTATTGATAGTGTAGTGTGAGATTTAATTGTAGGTATTTTATTTAATTAATTTATTGATAGTTTAGTGTTAGGTTTAATTGTAACTTAGGTTAGAATTTATTTTACAGGTAATTTTGTAATTATTTTAACTAGGTAGCTATTAAATAGTTATTAACTATTTAATAGCTATTGTACCTGGTTAAAATAATTACAAAGTTGCCTGTAAAATAAATATTATTCCTAAAATAGCTACAATATAATTATAATTTATATTGTAGCTATATTAGGGTTTATTTTACAGGTAAGTATTTAGCTTTAAATAGGAATAATTTATTTAATAAGAGTTAATTTATTTTGTTAGATTTAAATTATATTTAATTTATGGGGGTGTTAGTGTTAAGATTAGACTTAGCTTTAGGGGTTAATACATTTATTATAGTAGAGGTGAGGTCCGGTCGGCAGATTAGGGGTTAATACTTGAAGTTAGGTGTCAGCGATGTTAGGGAGGGCAGATTAGGGGTTAATACTATTTATTATAGGGTTAGTGAGGCGGATTAGGGGTTAATACATTTATTATAGTAGCGGTGAGGTCCGGTCGGCAGATTAGGGGTTAATTATTGTAGGTAGCTGGCGGCGACGTTGTGGGGGGCAGATTAGGGGTTAATAAATATAATATAGGGGTCGGCGGTGTTAGGGGCAGCAGATTAGGGGTACATAGGTATAACGTAGGTTGCGGCGGTGTACGGAGCGGCAGATTAGGGGTTAAAAAAATATGCAGGGGTCAGCGATAGCGGGGGCGGCAGATTAGGGGTTAATAAGTGTAAGGTTAGGGGTGTTTAGACTCGGGGTTCATGTTAGAGTGTTAGGTGCAGACTTAGAAAATGTTTCCCCATAGAAAACAATGGGGCTGCGTTAGGAGCTGAACGCTGCTTTTTTGCAGGTATTAGGTTTTTTTTCAGCTCAAACTGCCCCATTGTTTTCTATGGGGGAATCGTGCACAAGCACGTTTTTTAAGCTGGCCGCGTCCGTAAGCACCGCTGGTATTGAGAGTTGCAGTGGCGGTAAATATGCTATACGCTCCCTTTTTGGAGCCTAATGCAGCCCTTCTGTGAACTCTAAATACCAGCGGTATTTAAAAGGTGCGGGGGGAAAAAAGCCAGCGTTAGCTACGCGGGTCGTTACCGACAAAACTCTAAATCTAGCCGTATGTTTCTTATAGTTGTTTATATTTTTACCTAATTTGAATTTTAGAAAACACAATGTTCTATTTTATTGGTAAATTATATAATTAATTTACAGTAAATAAGTATTATTTGTTTTTATATAATTTCATAGTTTGATATTTTTATCATGCTGCCCTTTAATATGTGCCTAGACATCTCAGGTTCACTTTCATACCTTAATTCTGTCCTTGAAATTCAGAAGTGGGTGCACCATCTCCTTGAGTTTTAATCTTTCCAAAGCATCTAGCTTGAGCAGGTCTAAAACGTCTTCCAATTGATACCCAATGGAAACTCTTCTTCCACTTTCATTACAATTCAGTAGCTTTTTCTTAGTATCCATCCTCTCATCCATAAGTGACACAGTAGTCATACTGTCTCCAATGGAACCTGTGCTTGTATCTTGGTCAAAGTCTAACCTTGAAGGCTTAATGACCTGACGAGCACCATAATGGCTTGGTGTTTCTCTGAGTATATCTAAAGTTTCATGGGTTGAAGATTGTATTAAGCCCTCTAACTCATTTCCATTTTGTAATAGTTCTTCTGATGGTGAACATGGCAGAATTTCCCCATAAGAGGATGTTCTAACATGATGCTCTCTGTTCTCATTTTCATCAGAAGAGTTCCTTAGATTGTGGAAGTTAGTCCCTTCAGTATATGGTTCGTTATCTCTTCTGTCCATATCTAAAGCTTTACCTGCCAAGTAGCTGAGAATACATGGTGTTTGTATATCTTTGTCAACAGTGGAAAATGTACTGTCTAAATCACTTTGCTGGAAAGTGGACTACAAAGAAAAAAGAAAAACAGTTGTATAAATATTTTTTTTTTTATGAATTTCAGGTATTAGTGATTACAAATATTTGTAGGGCTCCGATCTAAGACAGCTAATTCCCATTACAAACAATAATTGCTGCTAAAGTAACTAAATGCATTTTTTGTGTTCCTTTAATTGTTGCCTTTATTTATCTTTAAGATGAGGAACTTTTTTCTTGAACATTAATCACAATCATGTAGGAACAAATTAAAATGGCCATTGACAATGGGAATGGATTGTGTGAACCTTCTGTCCAACTAAGCCAAACCTGATATGGACATTCTAATGCAAAAAATACCTTAACGTAACAAATAACATACTTACAAGATAAAATTTGTCTCTGAAACTGGGAGTGCTCGGTGGAGTCCAGCTATATAAAGATACTTTCCTGCTTGTAGAAAATTTTGTGGTTGTTCCTGGTGTTGAAAGAAGTTTATTATTGTCAAAGGGACTGCAAAATAAAGATGAACATAGGACTAATTAATGGCAGAATAAATTAAAAAAACATATAATAATAATAATAATATAAAAATAAAAAGCATTTACCAATTGACTCAATAGAGAATATTTAACAAAATAAATTTTATCTAATTATATAATTATTAACATATTTTGGAATCACTATATTAAATATTCTGGCAACGTTGAGCACAGCACCAACTTATATACACTGATCTCCAGATGTTGTTGATGGGTCCCTGCTCACCCTTTAAACTTGAACAAGTGATATGATACAACAGCACTACTCCATTCAAATTGGACACAAATTCCCTTTATTGAGGTAATAATAATATGATAATGCAGAATACAGCGGCATTTCGTGCAGTAAGTTCAATTAAGTATGGCTTGTTCTTTACTAAATATTCTGCAATTTGATAAAACAAAATCACATTCCAGCTAATGTTCTAATTTTTAATGAAAACATTAATGCTAACATACAGTTACTTGTTTTTAAACCAAAATTTGCTTTAATGTATATGCCCATCAAACTATCACCTAGATTTAGAGTTTTGCGGCCAAAGGGGTGCGTTAGCTACGCGTTTTTTTTTTCTAGCGCTGCTTCTAAACAACGCTGGTATTTAGAGTTCTCTGAATGGCTGCAAAAAGGGAGCATAGAGCATAATTTTCCGCCACTTCAACTCTCAATACCAGCGTTGCTTACGGTAGCGGCTAGCTGGAAAAACGTGCTTGTGCACGATTCCCCCATAGGAAACAATGGGGAAGTTTGGGCAGCAAAAAAACCTAACACCTGCAAAAAAGCAGCGTTAAGCTCCTAACGCAGCCCCATTGTTTCCTATGGGGAAACAGTTTCTAAGTCTGCACCTAACACCCTAACATGAACCCCGAGTCTAAACACCCCTAACCTTACACTTATTAACCCCTAATCTACCGCCCCCGCTATCACTGACCCCTGCAGTACACTATTAACCCCTAATCTGCCGCTCCAGACACCGATGCAACCTGTATTATACCTATGTACCCCTAATCTGCTGCCCCTAACATTGCCGACCCCTATATTATATTTATTAACCCCTAATCTGCCCCCCCAACATCACCGCTACCTTACCTACACTTATTAACCCCTAGTCTGCCGACCGGCCCTCACCGCTACTATGATAAATGTATTAAACCCTAAAGCAAAGTCTAACCCTAACCCTAACACCCCTCTAAGTTAATATAATTTTATTCTAACGAAATAAATGAACTCTTATTAAATAAAGTATTCATATTTAAAGCTAAATACTTACCTGTAAAATAAACTCTAATATAGCTACAATATAACGAATAATTATATTGTAGCTATTTTAGGATTTATATTTATTTTACAGGCAACTTTGTATTTATTTTAACTAGGTACAATAGCTATTAAATAGTTATTTACTATTTATTAGCTACCTAGTTAAACTAATTACAAAATTACCTGTAAAATAAATCCTAACCTAAGTTACAATTAAACCTAACACTACACTATCAATAAATTAATTAAATAAATTAACTACAATTACATACAATTAAATAAACGAAACTAAATTACAAAAACAAACAAACACTAAATTACAAAAAATAAAAAAACAATACAAGAATTTTAAGCTAATTACAAATACTCTAAGCCCCCTAATAAAATAACAAAGCCTACCAAAATAAAAAAAATTCACTACCCTAATCTAAATTAAAACAGTTAACAGCTCTATTACCTTACCAGCCCTTAAAAGGGCTTTTTGCGGGGCATGCCCCAAAGAAATCAGCTCTTTTGCCTGTAAAAAAAAACACAATACCACCCCCCAACATTACAACCCACCACCCACATACCCCTACTCTAACCCAAACCCCCTTAAATAAACCTAACACTACCCCCTGAAGATCTCCCTACCTTGAGCCGTGTTCACCCAGCCGGGCACCGATGGACCAAAAGAAGACATCCGGAGTGGCAGAAGTCTTCATCCTATCCGGCCAGAAGAGGACATCCAGACCGGCAGACATCTTCATCCAAGCGGAATCTTCTATCTTCATCCATCCGACGAGGAGCGGCTCCATCTTCAAGACCTCGGGTGCGGAACATCCTTCTTCAACGACATCCATCTTGGATGACGTCACTTAAAGGAACCTTCATTCGTCGGGTAGTCGTCGTTGAAGAAGGATGTTCCGCGCCGGAGGTCTTTTAGATGGAGTCGCTCCTCGTCGGATGGATGAAGATAGTAAATGCCGCTTGGATGAAGATGTCTGCCGGTCCGAATGTCCTCTTCTGCCCGGATAGGATGAAGACTTCTGCCGCTCCGGATGTCTTCTTTTGGTCCATCGGTGCCCGGCTGGGTGAACACGGCTCAAGGTAGGGAGATCTTCAGGGGGGTAGTGTTAGGTTTAGTTAAGGGGGGTTTGGGTTAGTATAGGGGAATGTGGGTGGTGGGTTGTAATGTTGGGGGGTGGTATTGAGTTTTTTTTTTACAGGTAATAGAGCTGTTAACTTTTTTAATTTAGATTAGGGTAGGGAATTTTTTTTATTTTGGGGGGCTTTGTTATTTTATTAGGGGGCTTAGAGTAGGTGTAATTAGCTTAAAATTCTTGTAATCTTTTTTTATTTTTTGTAATTTAGTGTTTGTTTTTTTGGTAATTTAGTTTAGTTTATTTAATTGTATGTAATTGTAGTTAATTTATGTAATTAATTTATTGATAGTGTAGTGTTAGGTTTAATTGTAACTTAGGTTAGGATTTATTTTACAGGTAATTTTGTAATTATGTTAACTAGGTAGCTATTAAATAGTAAATAACTATTTAATATCTATTGTACCTAAATACAAAGTTGCCTGTAAAATAAATATAAATCCTAAAATAGCTACAATATAATTATTCGTTATATTGCAGCTATATTAGGGTTTATTTTACAGGTAAGTATTTAGCTTTAAATAGGAATACTTTATTTAATAAGAGTTTATTTCGTTAGAATAAAATTATATTTAACTTAGGGGGGTGTTAAGGTTAGGGTTAGACTTAGCTTTAGGGGTTAATACATTTATTATAGTAGCGGCGAGGTCCGGTCGGCAGATTAGGGGTTAATACATGAAGTTAGGTGGCGGCGATGTTAGGGAGGGCAGATTAGGGGTTAATACTATTTATTATAGGGTTTGCGAGGCGGGAGTGTGGTGGTTTAGGGGTTAATACATTTATTAGAGTGGCGGCGAGGTCCGGTCGGCAGATTAGGGGTTAATAAGTGTAGGTAAGGTAGTGGCGATGTTGGGGGGCAGATTAGGGGTTAATAAATATTATGTAGGTGTCGGAAATGTTAGGGGCAGCATATTAGGGGTACATAGGTATAATGTAGGTGGCGACGATGTGCAGTCGGCAGATTAGGGGTTAAAAAAATTATTATAGTGGCGGCGATGTGGGGGGACCTCGGTTTAGGGGTACATAGGTAGTTTATGGGTGTTAGTGTACTTTAGAGCACAGTAGATAAGAGCTTTATGAACCGGCGTTAGCCCAGAAAGCTCTTAACTACTGACTTTTTTCTGCAGCTGGAGTCTTGTCGGTAGAGGGTCTAATGCTCACTTCAGCCAAGAGTCTAAATACCGGCGTTAGGAAGATCCCATTGAAAAGATAGGATACGCAATTGATGTAAGGGGATCTGCGGTATGGAAAAGTCACGGCTTGGAAGTGAGCTTTAGACCCTTTCCTGGCTGACTCTAAATACCAGCGGGTGGTAAAAAGCAGCGTTAGGAGCCCTTAACGCTGCTTTTGACAGCTACCGCAGAACTCTAAATCTAGGCATATGAAAATTAACTTAACACTCCTCTCTATGGATAAATCAATAATCAGGCTGTGTCATAAATGTCTTGACAAAAGTATAACCAGTTATTGTACAGCGCTTTGTTAAAAAACATAATAATTATTGAGTCGTACTGTCCAGAGGAGTATACGGCAATGATAAAGATTGCCACCCACTTGCCTGAAAGTGAATCAGAAGTCCAGGATGGACAGTTAGAACCCGCCACTCCTGATATAATGTGGCTATGTAAACTTTTCAGTATGGGTGGAAGCCCTGCCGATATGAGCTGTGCTAGTCTACAGCGGCTGTCTAGAAACAAAGTGTGCTACAGTACAGGACTCTAGGTTTCTCCATTGTTTAAGAAGATTTACATGAAAAATCTGTTCTTTCTTCCAGGGATCAGGCATAGTAATTTTGTAGTTTACGGGACTTAATTTATCTATACCTTCTTAGGGGCCCTGCCAATGTGCCAGATGTTTGCTTTCTATTGTTGGCACTAATATCATCACCCTGTCTCCTGGTTGAAACAGCCTAATGGTATCACTTCTGTCATCAATTAGTTTCTGAAAGCCCTGTGGTTTGTCCATATGCTGGCAATCAGCCAATCAGATTGAGCTTGCATTCTATTGGCTATTCCAATCAGCCAATAGAATGCGAGCTCAATCTGATTGGCTGATTGGATCAGCCAATCCGATTGAACTTGAATCTGATTGGCTGATTCAATCAGCCAATCAGATTTTTTCCTACCTTAATTGCGATTGGCTGATAGAATCCTATCAGCCAATCGGAATTCGAGGGACGCCATCTTGGATGACGTCACTTAAAGGAACCTTCATTCGTCGGGTAGTCGTCGTTGAAGAAGGATGTTCCGCGCCGGAGGTCTTTTAGATGGAGCCGCTCCTCGTCAGATGGATGAAGATAGTAAATGCTGCTTGGATGAAGATGTCTGCCGGTCCAGATGTCCTCTTCTGCCCGGATAGGATGAAGACTTCTGCCGCTCCGGATGTCTTCTTTTGGTCCATCGGTGCCCGGCTGGGTGAACACGGCTCAAGGTAGGGAGATCTTCAGGGGGGTAGTGTTAGGTTTAGTTAAGGGGGGTTTGGGTTAGTATAGGGGAATGTGGGTGGTGGGTTGTAATTTTGGGGGGTGGTATTGAGGTTTTTTTTACAGGTAATAGAGCTGTTAACTTTTTTAATTTAGATTAGGGTAGGGAATTTTTTTTATTTTGGGGGGCTTTGTTATTTTATTAGGGGGCTTAGAGTAGGTGTAATTAGCTTAAAATTCTTGTAATCTTTTTTTATTTTTTGTAATTTAGTGGGGTTTTTTTTTGGTAATTTAGTTTAGTTTATTTAATTGTATGTAATTGTAGTTATTTATGTAATTAATTTATTGATAGTGTAGTGTTAGGTTTAATTGTAACTTAGGTTAGGATTTATTTTACAGGTAATTTTGTAATTATGTTAACTAGGTAGCTATTAAATAGTAAATAACTATTTAATAGCTATTGTACCTAGTTAAAATAAATACAAAGTTGCCTGTAAAATAAATATAAATCCTAAAATAGCTACATTATAATTATTCGTTATATTGCAGCTATATTAGGGTTTATTTTACAGGTAAGTATTTAGCTTTAAATAGGAATACTTTATTTAATAAGAGTTTATTTCGTTAGAATAAAATTATATTTAACTTAGGGGGGTGTTAAGGTTAGGGTTAGACTTAGCTTTAGGGGTTAATACATTTATTATAGTAGCGGCGAGGTCCGGTCGGCAGATTAGGGGTTAATACATGAAGTTAGGTGGCGGCGATGTTAAGGAGGGCAGATTAGGGGTTAATACTATTTATTATAGGGTTTGCGAGGCGGGAGTGTGGCGGTTTAGGGGTTAATACATTTATTAGAGTGGAGGCGAGGTCCGGTCGGCAGATTAGGGGTTAATAAGTGTAGGTAAGGTAGCGGCGATGTTGGGGGGGCAGATTAGGGGTTAATAAATATTATGTAGGTGTCGGCGATGTTAGGGGCAGCATATTGGGGTACATAGGTATAATGTAGGTGGCGACGATGTGCGGTCGGCAGATTAGGGGTTAAAAAAATTATTATAGTGGCGGCGATGTGGGGGGACCTCGGTTTAGGGGTACATAGGTAGTTTATGGGTGTTAGTGTACTTTAGAGCACAGTAGATAAGAGCTTTATGAACCGGCGTTAGCCCAGAAAGCTCTTAACTACTGACATTTTTCTGCGGCTGGAGTCTTGTCGGTAGAGGGTCTAATGCTCACTTCAGCCAAGACTCTAAATACCGGCGTTAGGAAGATCCCATTGAAAAGATAGGATACGCAATTGATGTAAGGGGATCTGCGGTATGGAAAAGTCACGGCTTGGAAGTGAGCTTTAGACCCTTTCCTGGCTGACTCTAAATACCAGCGGGTGGTAAAAAGCAGCGTTAGGAGCCCTTAACGCTGCTTTTGACAGCTACCGCAGAACTCTAAATCTAGGCATATGAAAATTAACTTAACACTCCTCTCTATGGATAAATCAATAATCAGGCTGTGTCATAAATGTCTTGACAAAAGTATAACCAGTTATTGTACAGCGCTTTGTTAAAAAACATAATAATTATTGAGTCGTACTGTCCAGAGGAGTATACGGCAATGATAAAGATTGCCACCCACTTGCCTGAAAGTGAATCAGAAGTCCAGGATGGACAGTTACAACCCGCCACTCCTGATATAATGTGGCTATGTAAACTTTTCAGTATGGGTGGAAGCCCTGCCGATATGAGCTGTGCTAGTCTACAGCGGCTGTCTAGAAACAAAGTGTGCTACAGTACAGGACTCTAGGTTTCTCCATTGTTTAAGAAGATGTACATGAAAAATCTGTTCTTTCTTCCAGGGATCAGGCATAGTAATTTTGTAGTTTACGGGACTTAATTTATCTATACCTTCTTAGGGGCCCTGCCAATGTGCCAGATGTTTGCTTTCTATTGTTGGCACTAATATCATCACCCTGTCTCCTGGTTGAAACAGCCTAATGGTATCACTTCTGTCATCAATTAGTTTCTGAAAGCCCTGTGGTTTGTCCATATGCTGGCAAACCTTTCAATGGGGTCTATTTATCAAGCTCCGAACTTGATGCCCCGTGTTTCTGGAGAGTCTTCAGGCTCGCCAGAAACACAAGCCAATAGAATGCGAGCTCAATCTGATTGGCTGATTGGATCAGCCAATCGGATTGAACTATATTCTGATTGGCTGATTCCATCAGCCAATCAGAAAATTCCTACCTTAATTCCGATTGGCTGATAGAATCCTATCAGCCAATCGGAATTCGAGGGACGCCATCTTGGATGACGTCCCTTAAAGGAACCGTCATTCGTCGTCTAGTCGTCGGAAGAAGAGGATGGATCCGCGCTGGAGGTCTTCAAGATGGAGCCGGTCGTCATCGGATGGAAGAAGATAGAAGATGCCGCTTGGAGAAGATGTTTGCCGGTCCGGATGTCCTCTTCTTGCCGGATAGGAGGAAGACTTTGGACCCTCTTCTGGACTTCTTCAGTGGATGTCTAGCCCCCGCTTGGGTTGGATGAAGATCTTGGAGCCAGGACGGATCGGTGAACCTGGCATGGTGAAGACAAGGTAGGAAGATCATCAGGGGGGTAGTGTTAGGTTTATTTAAGGGGGGTTTGGGTTAGATTAGGGGTATGTGGGTGGTGGGTTGTAATGTTGGGGGGGGGGTATTGTATGTTTTTTTTTACAGGCAAAAGAGCTGAAATTCTTGGGGCATGCCCCGCAATGGGCCCTGTTCAGGGCTGGTAAGGTAAAAGAGCTTGTAATATTTGTATTTTAGAATAGGGTAGGGAATTTTTTATTTTGGGGGGCTTTGTTATTTTATTAGGGGGCTTAGAGTAGGTGTAATTAGTTTAAAATTGTTGTAATATTTTTCTTATGTTTGTAAATATTTTATTATTTTCTGTAACTTAGTTCTTTTTTATTTTTTGTACTTTAGATAGTTTATTTAATTTTATTTATTTGTAGCAATTGTGTTTAATTAATTTATTGATAGTGTAGTGTTAGGTTAATTGTAGGTAATTGTAGGTAGTTTATTTAATTATTTTATTGATAGGGTAGTGTTAGGTTTAATTATATCTTAGGTTAGGATTTATTTTACAGGTAAATTTGTAATTATTTTAACTAGGTAACTATTAAATAGTTCTTAACTATTTAATAGCTATTGTACCTGGTTAAAATAATTACAAAGTTGCCTGTAAAATAAATATTAATCCTAAAATAGCTATAATATAATTATAATTTATATTGTAGCTATATTAGGGTTTATTTTACAGGTAAGTATTTAGCTTTAAATAGGAATTATTTATTTAATAAGAGTTAATTTATTTCGTTAGATAAAAATTATATTTAAGTTAGGGGGGTGTTAGTGTTAGGGTTAGACTTAGCTTTAGGGGTTAATACATTTATTAGAATAGCGGTGAGCTCCGGTCCGCAGATTAGGGGTTAATAATTGAAGGTAGGTGTCGGCGATGTTAGGGAGGGCAGATTAGGGGTTAATACTATTTATGATAGGGTTAGTGAGGCGGATTAGGGGTTAATAACTTTATTATAGTAGCGCTCAGGTCCGCTCGGCAGATTAGGGGTTAATAAGTGTAGGTAGGTGTCGGCGACGTTGTGGGGGGCAGATTAGGGGTTAATAAATATAACATAGGGGTCGGCGATGTTAGGGGTAGCAGATTAGGGGTACATAGGGATAACGTAGGTGGCGGCGATTTGCGGTCGGAAGATTAGGGGTTAATTATTTTAAGTAGCTTGCGGCGACGTTGTGGGGGGCAAGTTAGGGGTTAATAGATATAATACAGGGGTCGGCGGTGTTAGGGGCAGCAGATTAGGGGTACATAAGTATAACGTAGGTGGCGGTCGGCAGATTAGGGGTTAAAAATTTTAATCGAGTGGCGGCGATGTGGGGGGACCTCGGTTTAGGGGTACATAGGTAGTTTATGGGTGTTAGTGTACTTTAGGGTACAGTAGTTAAGAGCTTTATAAACCGGCGTTAGCCAGAAAGCTCTTAACTCCTGCTATTTTCAGGCGGCTGGAATCTTGTCGTTAGAGCTCTAACGCTCACTGCAGAAACGACTCTAAATACCGGCGTTAGGAAGATCCCATTGAAAAGATAGGCTACGCAAATGGCGTAGGGGGATCTGCGGTATGGAAAAGTCGCGGCTGTAAAGTGAGCGTTAGACCCTTTAATCACTGACTCCAAATACCAGCGGGCGCCCAAAACCAGCGTTAGGAGCCTCTAACGCTGGTTTTGACGGCTACCGCCGAACTCTAAATCTAGGCCTAAATATGCACATCTATGGTAAATCACCATAGAACAGGCTAACAATGATATTGAGCCAGTTATTCGTTTCTGTGAGTGCTCTTCTCTCTGTATGTATTTTGTCTCCCTATGGGAAAAAAGGGCAACCAGACGGGGGGGAGAGGAACAGGAAATTGAATGCAGACAAGACACAGCAGATGGTAACGGATGATTTAGTAATTAACATCTCCTCAGCGACTCTAGATCCCTTAACTACTTCAATTTTACAAAAGGGATTATCGTTTATCCCTATTGTAACCCCTAATTTTTTTTTAATTGAAGCAGATCTTCAAAGATTCTTTAGAAGCCTGAGGTTTAAAGCATTTTTTGCCACCCATCCCCAGACTACACAACATGAGGGTTTTGCAGACACTTTAGTTGACTTCCACACACAGGTTCAAGAGTTAAGGTCCAGGAGTACAGCACATGCTCTATTATCTAACAACACTGTAGAATATTTTATTAATTTGGTTAAAAAAGATTTTGAGAAAATGAAAAAAAAGGGAGTTAAATTGGGTATCTCTAACCTTACTATGGCTGAAAGGAAGGGTCTTGATGTTTTAAAATCCAGAAGTGACCTGATCATTAAGCCCATGGATAAGGGCGGAGCTTTGGTCATAATGGATAAGACACAATATATGGCTGAAATTTACCATCAGTTAAGTGTTGAGGGTAACTATTTGAAATTAACATTCAACCCTATCACTAAATTTCAGACATATATTCAGTCCATCATAGATATGGCTTTAGACAATTGTATTATTACTAAAAAACAAGCGTTTTTTTTATTCAGAAAGACCCTGTAATACCGGTAATCTATTGTCTACCCAAGGTACATAAATGCCTCAATAATCCACCAGGCAGGCCAATTGTGGCCAGTACCAATTTGATTTTTCCACCAATTTCAATTTTGGAGGACACATCTGATGTTTTGCGGAATATTGAGAATTTGCAAGTTGATCAAGACTATATTCTAGTAACCCTAGATATTAAAAGCTTATATACCTCGATACCACACAAAGGGGGTCTTAAATGCATAGGAGACCAATTGAATAGGATGACACTCTATTCACCAAGGGAACGCATGCTTATTATGGATCTGTTAGATACGGTATAGACAAGAAACTATTTTCTATTTGAAGATTCCTTCTATTTGCAGACCAAAGGCACTGCCATGGGGGCCAACATGGCCCCCACATATGCAACTTTATATGTACATGAATTTGAAAAAACTTTTTGTATATCCATGACACTTTCAAAAAATACTGCAAGTTTTGGAAAAGGTACATTGATGACGTCTTTATTATCTGGACAGGGGATGTTTATTCTTTACTTTCTTTTTTAGAAGAATTGAATACATTAGATTCAAAACTCCAATTCACTATGAAATATGATCTATGTACCAAAAACTTTTTGGATATTATTGTATCATTGAGTAATGTGCTCTTGTCCACAGACTTATTCATAAAACAGATAGATAGGAATAATCTTCTGGCATTTACCAGTTTTCATCCTCCACAAACATTATAGAGCCTTCCTTTCAGCCAACTTTTACGTGCAAAAAGAATCATCAACGATGAGACATGGTTGAATGATCAATTTAACGATTTCTTTTGTAGGTTTGAAAGTAGGGGTTATCCTACGGATTTATTAGAAACTAATAAATTTAAAGTAGACCTTATTCCTCATGAACAACTAATGGAGAAAAAAAAAAAAATAGAACCCTTAATGATAGGATTCCTTTTGTGGTACCATATGGATACCACATCCAGCCTCTAAAGAATGTATTCAAAAAACACTTATCTGTGTTATCTGAGGATAGGATTCTAGCTAATACCTTTAAAGATTTCCCTTTATTTTCGTACAAAAGGAATCGCAATTTGAGAGATACCCTTGTTAAGGCTGATGTGGGCCCTGGCCAGAATAGAGTAGTCAATAGCGAGGTACCTAATGGCACCTTTCTGTGCAACAACTGTGCACAGTGTAACTCGATCCAACCAGGAGACACCATAACTCATCCGCGATCTGGTAAACGCCTATCTATTAAAGGCCACTACACATGTGAATCACAATTTGTGGTCTACGTAATCAAATGTCCGTGTGGTCTGGCCTATGTTGGCGAGACCACCAAAGCTATCAAAGAAAGAATTAAACAACACAAAACAGCCATAGGCAAATTGGACCCCTCGGCCCCTGTAGCTCACCATTTCACACTGTTAGAACATAATAAAAGTCAATTGAAATTCCAAGTTGTGGACAGTGTAGGCCCCTTGAGGAGGGATGGGAATAGACAGAAGTTGTTATTTGAAAAAGAAGCACTTTGGATACAAAAATTGGATTCCATGACTCCCTATGGTTTTAATAGGGAAATTACTTGGGGTTTGTTTGTATAGTGATTGTGGCCCATCCATATCTTCTAATAATAAATAAATACAAATTTCTTTTTAAAAATTAGATTTATTGCAAGTTGTGCCTTCACTTTATTTTTTATTTTTTGTTCTTCTTTCTTATTTTAATTTGCATTTTTTTTTTTAAATTGCCCCTGTGCGACCTGTATACCTTACTACTGATGTATATAATTGTTTTTGTTTTCTATAAGCGGTAGATGACAATATTATCATTGGCATTTGGCTGCAAACCTGGAGTGCCTGTCAGTAAAGGAGCTATTAGGCTAATGTTGCCCCTTATGCTATGTTGCTTTATATAAACACTCCAGAGTTGCCGCTATGATTCATACCCATTTTTGTTATCTACAGACTATGGGTTTATTCTTGTCAAGCCATATGATTAATCTATTTTTTTAGACATATATATGTTTCAATTATTATAGACAGAGTGTCTGTCTTCAAGATGTTACATTTATTTGTTTGTCAGCACGTTGAGGTTTGACGTGGAGTAGGTGTCATTTTCATCATTGATCATGCCTTAAAAGGAGGTGGCTCTCTTGAAGGGAGAGGCCAAGTTGAAGGGCGGAGCCAGAAACGCACGTTGCCTGTTGTTGTGACGTCAGGCGCCAGACTGAAGCCGATGCAAGCGGGCTTGTTTGAATTACTTACATGATTGTTCCACTTCCTTTCTTATCCATTTGTTGTGGTGCTCAGACCTGTGTGTGTTCATCAACGAAGATTGATTGAAGTTACCCCGTATTCCAGACGGATTGGGTGAGATCGCTCATAGAGCAAAAAAAGTGCATTTCTTCTGTCTTTACTGGCGGAGTTTGGTCCTGGAGTGCCAGTGTTACTGTATACCTTACACAAATGTTTTACTACATTGAGGAAAATTAACCTCCACACTACAGAGAATCATTGTGTTTAAGGCAAAAAGGAATCGTTTACTCACAAGCCTTCATTTCTTTGTATACTACGCTGCTATGAGTGTATGAATTACATTGCATGAACTGCCCTATTTCTTTCAAGTTGCTACATTTCATGATTCAGTACGCTGACATATATGCATGAACTGCACTAATATATATGCATGAACTGCTTTATTTCTCGCTTGCATCTAATCCTGTTTCAGCTAGTGCTTTACTTATACAGCTCAATCTCATTATTTTCATAAGCTGTTGGGACTGGCTTTTACTTTGCAGTCTGGACTGACACTTAATATTGCTTCTTGCTAACTGGGGACGCCCAGTATATTTTATGTTGATTTATGTGTTTTGTATGTATTTTGCTCTGATTATGCATCAGTTTTTGGAATTTTTTTCTATGTTTTTCTTTCTTTATGTTTATTAAACTGTTCATACGTTAAAGCAACTTTTTTTTTTGTGTTACTTGTTTCCATATATCGTTCATATCTTTGCGTGCGGAGACATTTATATATATTGATAGTCTTTTTTGAGGTAGTTTGGTAGGAGTATATCTCAGTATCAAGCACTTATCATATTCTTGTATTTTTTGAGCTTTGTTTATATTAGTGCTTATCCTGTGAATATTATATATATATATATATATATATATATATATATATATATATATATATACAGAGAAAAACACACTCACAGGAACGAACAACCAGCTCAATACAATTGTTAGCCTGTTCTATGGCAATTTACCACCTGGGTGCAGTTTCTTTTAGCCCAGTAATGCTTTTCACAGAGTAGAACTTTCCTGTAGTATATCAGTCTGATCCCACCTATTACGGTCAGTCCAGTGCCGAAATACCAGGCAATTCCTTTTTGCACATGGAACACAGCAACCCCAGACGATCATTTTGGCCTTCATTGGGCCTCGTCAGTGAGGTGTAGCCATATTCCTCTAAGCACACTGAGCAAGGAGTCCACGTCTGGTTTCCCCTTTTCCCATAGGGAGACTAAATACACACATCTATGGTAAATCACCATAGAACAGGCTAACAATGGTACTGAGCCAGTTATTCGTTCCTGTGAGTGCTCTTCTCTCTGTATGTATTTTGTCTCCATATGGGAAAAAGGGGCAACCAGACGTGGACTCCTTGCTCAATGTACTTAGAGGAATATGGCTACACCTCACTGATAGGCCCAATGAAGGCTGAAATGATCGTCTGGGGTTGCTGTGTTCCTTGTTCAGAGAGCAATAGCCTGGTATTTTGGCGCTGGACTGACCATATTAGGCGGGATCAGACTGATATACTACAGGAAAATTCTACTCTGTGAGACGCATTACTGCGCTAAAAAGCTGCACCCTAGTGGTAAATTACCATAGAACAGGCTACAAATAGTATTGAGCCAGTTATTCATTCCTGTGAGTGCTCTTCTCTGTGTGTGTGTGTATATATATATATATATATATATATACCTCCAACAAAAGCAGGCACTCACCGGGTTCCGGTGAGTGCCTGCTTTTGTTGGAGGTCTATGAAATATGTTGCTGAGCACCCCGGTCATAAGGAAAGTTACGTGCATGCTAAACTGCTGTGTATTGATTATATATCAGCCAATAAAATGCCAGTTCAATCCTATTGGCTGATTGCATCAGCCAATAGATTTTTTTTCTACCTTAATTCCGATTGGCTGATAGAATTCTATCAGCCAATTGGAATCTAAGGGAAGCCATCTTGGATGACGTCACTTAAAGAGATATTCATTACGAAAAAGCCGTCATTTGAAGAGGATGCTCCGTGTCGGATGTCTTGAAGATGAAGCCGCTCCGCGCCGGAAGGATGAAGATAGAAGATGCCATCTGGATGAAGACTTCTGCCCGTCTGGAGGACCACTCTGCCCATCTGGAGGACCACTTCTGCCGGCTTCGTTGAGGACATCTTGCCGCTTGGATGAAGACTTCTCTCGGTAAGTGAATCTTCAGGGATTAGTGTTAGGATTTTTTTAAGGGTGTATTGGGTGGGTTTATTTTTTAGGTTAGGACTTTGGGCCTGCAAAAGTGCTAAATGCCCTTTTAATGGCAATGCCCATCCAAATGCCCTTTTCAGGGCATGGGGAGTTTAGGTTTTTTTAGTTAGCTTTTTATTTGGGGGGTTGGTTGTGTGGGTGGTGGGTTTTACTGTTGGGGTGGTTGTTTGTATTTTTTTTTACAGGTAAAAGAGCTGATTACTTTGGGGCAATGCCCTGTAAAAGTCCCTTTTAAGGGCTATTGATAGTTTAGTTTAGGCTAGGGTTTTTTTTATTTGATGGGGGGGGGCTTTTTTATTTTGATAGGGCTATTAGATTAGGTGTAATTAGTTTAAAGATCTGTAATTTGTTTTGTTTTTCCTGTAATTTAGTGTTTGTTTTTTTGTGATTTAGGTAATTTAATTTATTTAATTGTATTTAATGTAGGTAATTTATTTAATTGTAGTGTAGTGTTATTGTAACTTAGGTTAGGTTTTATTTTACAGGTAAATTTGTCTTTATTTCAGCTAGGTAGTTATTAAATAGTTAATAACTATTTAATAACTTTTCTACCTAGTTAAAATAAATACAAACTTGCCTGTAAAATAAAAATAAAACCTAAGATAGCTACAATGTAACTATTAGTTATATTGTAGCTAGCTTAGGGCTTATTTTATAGGTAAGTATTTAGTTTTAAATAGGAATAATTTAGTTAATTATAGTAATTTTATTTACATTTATTAAAATTATATTTAAGTTAGGGGGTGTTAGGGTTAGGGTTAGACTTAGATTTAGGGGTTAATACATTTAATATAGTGGCGGGGATGTTGGGGCAGCAGATTAGGGGTTAATACGTGTAGGTAGGTTGCAGCGACATTGGGGGCGGCAGATTAGGGGTTAATAAATATAATGTAGGTGGAGGCGATGTTGGGGGAAGCAGATTAGGGGTTAATAAGTATAATGTAGGTGGCGGCGGTGTCCGGAGCGGCAGATTAGGGGTTAATAAGTGTAAGATTAGGGGTGTTTAGATGCGGGGTTCATGTTAGGGTGTTAGGTGTAAACATAACTTTTATTTCCCCATAGGAATCAATGGGGCCGCGTTACTGAGTTTTACGCTGCTTTTTGGCAGGTGTTAGACTTTTTCTCAGCTGGCTCTCCCCATTGATGTCTATGGGGAAATCATGCACAAGCACATACGACCAGCTCACCGCTGATTTAAGCAGCGCTGGTATTGGAGTGCGATATGGAGCAAAATTTTGCTCAACGCTCACTTCTTGCCTTTTAATGCCGGGTTTGTAAAAACCTGTAATACCAGCGCTGTAGGTAAGTGAGCTGTGAGAGAAAACTGCTTGTTAGTACCGCACAGCTCCTAACGCAAAACTCTTAATCTGGCCGACTGTTAGCTAATATCCAATCTGCAGATATTCTATGCATTCCAGTCTGGACTGATTTTTTAGGCACTTTGACCTTCAAGCAGCTGGGCAGGAAGATGTAAAGTTTCCCTCATGGCTGCTAGACCTTATTCCTTTGAAAGCTGCTTGATAGGTCTTGTCTGTGTACACTGGTTAATTTAAGACCTGCTAAACTTGCATATCTTTGCTGTAACACAAGCGTACAACTCCACCTACTGGCAGTGGCCTGTCCTTATTTTAATCAATGCACTGCTTCGCAATGCTTTTCAATGGCAGCCACATGACTGAAAAAAAGGGCGTTATTCTGAAACGGCGCAAATTGAACAGGCGCAAACCGAGGGCCACCTGTACAAGACATAGCTCTATACTTTATAGTTATTGCTCCTCCATTCTTCAAGCAACATACCTTTTATTATATTGATAACAATTAATTGTTTATACTGTTCTACAGGAGCACAGAACCGATGTCTAAAACCGTAACCTATCTGCTTCTTTGTTTTGTTTGTGTGATTACAATGTATATCCTATTTCTATGTTATTATTGTCTATGGACAAATCTTTTATGTTACATTTCCCACAACCTCATTAAAAATTAATTTAAAAAAATGTATGCACATAGCTATATTAATTTAGGGACTATTCTCTCAGTTTAAATAAAACAGTGCCAGTCTAGGTGGGTGTTCAACCCCCTGGGCACCAATGTGCCCAGAGCGTAGTTCCACCTGGCTTCACATTGTAGGAACATCTTAGTGCTATCACAACCTCGTGGTGGAGCAGGTACATGATCTATGATTGTATACCTCAAGTCAGATACTTTGTGTCCAACCTCTACAAAATGTCTAGCTGTTGTCCTGATCCTTTATTCACAATAACAGTTCTAATTGCTGTTCTATGGCTCCTACATCCCAAGTTACATCCTATCAGGGAGTCGTTACCTGCTCATAAAAAATGAGCGATGGAGAGGACAAATATTAGTAGAGGGGGATACAAAAATACACCCAAGACCCCTGAGAAGGGGATAGCAAACAATAATCTAATAGTCAACTTGAGTGCTCAATAAGGGGTTATCATTTATTCTAACAGCAACTATGAATGAATTCCCAACATTTTTGGATATACAAAAATTCAGTAGAACATCACCCTTGAGAGAATATTTTGGCTCTAACAAAAGAGAAACACCCACAGGAGTAGGAGTACATTTGATCCTCAAAGTAATATTCAGAGCATAAAGATCTTCACAAGGATATTGACTCAGCAATTATCTAATTCAGGGAAGGAACAGGGAAGTGGAAGACCAAATCTTACAAAAGCAGAGTGGGGAGTCTTAAAAAGGCTAATGGCAGATAAAACAATAATATTCTGTGAGCCGACAAGGGGGGTGCCTTGGTAGTCCTCCATAATACAGATTATCAGACTCAGATATTACAACAATTGGGGGATAAGATGCCAAATAAAGTACTAAGGAATAACCCTACAAAGGCCTTTAAGCAGCAGATCGGAAATATCATTGAGGGGGCGTATAAAGAGTATCTGGGTGGTTGGTAGGTGTGTCTGGGTGGTTGGAGGCTAAGGGAAATTCTGTAAATAGGGACATATGGCTGTTCAGAGGAACAGCAGGAACAGTCAGGGACTGTCCCTCTAAAATAGGGAAATCTGGGACGTCTGCTGTTGTGCACAAGCTTCAATTTCCAATTAGTTTCATAATTCAGGTTAAACAGCCAAATGTAATTCAAAGAAGGAAATAATACATATTAAATATATATACTAGTCCTAAAGCCCATTCACACGGGCCATTTTTTGCAGTACAGCGGTCCCACCTCTTGCTCTCTCTCTCCCCCTCTCTTTTGTGCTCTCTCCCCCTTTCTTTTGCACACTCTCCCCCTCTCTTTTGCGCTCTCTCTCGCTCCACCTCTCTTTTGCGCTCTCTCCCTCCCCCCTCTCTTTTGCTCTCTCTCTCCCCCCTCTCTTTTGCTTTCTCTCCCCCTCTCTTTTGTGCTCTCTCCCTCTCTCTTTTGCGCTCTCTCTCGCTCCACCTCTCTCTATTGATTTCTCTCCCTCCTCTCTTTTGCTCTCCCCCTCTCTTTTGCACTCCCTCTCCCCCACTCTCTTTTACGCTCTCTCTCTCCCCCTCTCTTTTGCATTCTCTCTCTCTTTTGCGCTCTCTCCTCCCCCCCTCTTTTGGGCACTCTCTCTCCCCCTCTCTTTTGCGCTCTCTCTCTCCCTCTCTCTTTTGCGCTCTCTCTCTCTCTATTTTGCACTCTATCCCCCTCTCTTTTGCGCTCTCTCACCCTCTCTTTTGCGCTCTCTTTCTCTCCCCCTCTTTTGCACTCTCTCTCTCCCCTCTCTTTTGCACTCTCTCTCTCCCCCTCTCTTTTGCGCTCTCTCTCCCCCTCTTTTGTGCTCTCTCTCTCCCACTCTCTTTTGCACTCTCTCTCTCCCCTCTCTTTTGCGCTCTCTCTCCCCTCTCTATTGCGCTCTCTCGGTCTCTATCCCTCTCTTTTGCTCTCTCTCTCCCCCCTCTCTTTTTCTCTCTCTCTCCCCCCTCTCTTTTGCTCTCTCTCTCTCTCCCCTTTCTTTTGCTCTCTCTCTCCCCCTCTCTCCTCCCTCTCTTTTGCTCTGTCTCTCTCCCCTCTCTTTTGCTCTCTCTCCCCCTCTCTTCTGCACTTTCCCCTCTCTTCCACTCTTCCACCTCTCTTTAGCTTTTTCCTATCTCTTTTTGTCTCTCCCCCTCTCTTTCTATTTCTCTCCCCTCTCTGTCGCACTGACCGCGCCCGGCCACGCCCCTGCCATGACCAACCATGCCCGGCAATGTTCGGTCCCGTCCAGCCACGTCCACGCTCCAGCCGGGCCCCGCCCATGCTCCCGCCTGGCCACGCACAATTTCACTGCAAACAGCATGGATTGTCAGGTAAGGCCAGGTGTGTTTGTCCTTGTGCTGTCTCTACTGCGCATGACAGCTTCGGACAAACACACTTGGCCTTTTATATAATAGGATATATATATATATATATTTATACAAAGAAGGAAAGTCCAGACGATAGGCTCAAAGCAAAGTGAGTTATTATTAAGGGTAAAAAAGCTCCGTGTAACTTAGGCTGATAGAAATGGCTATGAACAAGGCCGTGGGGGGGGGGGGGGTGTCTAGGGTGGGCGTCTGACGCGTTATATATATTTTTTTTTTCATGTATTTGTTATTGTTATGCATGATAGCAGTTTATTTATTTTATTTGTTAAAGCTCTGCAGAGTTTTAATGACTACAGCCATTTAAATACATTCTATTAAAGATACTGTAAATACAGACAAAGCCTTGACATCTAAAAGTGACATATAAAGTGTAATATATGCAGTTTGATTCATGTTACTAAGCTACAAAATCAATGAATAATTACATTGCATAACAAGTTGTATGGAAAGTGTGCACTGTTTCAATTAGCTTACATATACACTACACTTAGGTTGATGTAAATCAATATACTGAGGGATTTGCTGACTCTGAAGAGGTTGACCCTTGTGCTACAGGAACATACACTGTCAAGAAGATTTTTGGATTTTTTTGCAGTAAAAAAACAGAGAAAAATTGCACCAGAAACATACAGCTGGGAGATTTCACAAAGCGAAGTCAAATTAAACCAGATTAGGAGAAAGTCTGGGGTTTATCATTCATTCTTGTGTGTGTCTGCTGCTTTGTCCAAAATCTGACTAACGGCTAGATTTAGAGTTTTGCGGCCAAAGGGGTGCGTTGTTTCCCCCCCCCCGCACCTTTTAAATAACGCTGGTATTGAGAGTTCTCTGAAGGGCTGCGTTAGGCTCCAAAAAGGGAGCGTACAGGCATATTTACCGCCACTTCAACTCTCAATACCAGCGTTGCTTACGGTAGCGGCTAGCTTGAAAAACTTGCTTGTGCACGATTCCCCCATAGGAAACAATGGGGCAGTTTGGGCTGAAAAAAAACCTAACACCTGCAAAAAAAGCAACGTTCAGCTTCTAACGCAGCCCCATTGTTTCCTATGGGGAAACAGTTTCTAAGTCTGCATTCTAACATGTACCCCGAGTCTAAACACCCCTAACCTTACAATTATTAACCCCTAATCTGCCACCCCCACTATCGCTGACCCCTGCATTACACTATTAACCCCTAATCTGCCGCTCCGGACACCGCCGCAACCTACATTATACCTATGTACCCCTAATCTGCTGCCCACATCGCCGACCCCTATATTATATTTATTAACTCCTAATCTGCCCCCCTCCAACGTCTCTGCTACCTTACCTACACTTATTAACCCCTAAATCTGCAGACCGGACCTCGCCGCCACTATAATAAATGTATTAACCCCTAAACCGCCTCACTCCTGCCTCGCAAACCCTATAATAAATTTTATTAACCCCTAATCTGCCCTCCCTAACATCTGCAACACCTAACTTCAAGTATTAACCCCTAATCTGCCGACCGGACCTCGCCGCTACTCTAATAAATGTATTAACCCCTAAAGCTAAGTCTAACCCTAACACCCCCCTAAATTAAATATACTTTTATTCTAATGAAATAAATTAAATCTTATTAAAAAAATTAATCCTATTTAAAGCTAAATACTTACCTGTAAAATAAACCCTAATATAGCTACAATATAACTAATAATTACATTGTAGCTATTTTAGGATTTATATTTATTTTACAGGCAACTTTGTATTTATTTTAACCCGGTACAATAGCTATTAAATAGTTATTAACTATTTAATATCTACCTAGTTAAAATAATTACAAAATTACCTGTAAAATAAATCCTAACCTAAGTTACAATTAAACCTAACACTACACTATCAATAAATTAATTAACTAAACTACCTACAATTACCTACAATTAAATCAACTAAACTAAATTACAAAAAACAAACAAACAAACACTAAATTACAGAAAATAAAAAAGATTACAAGAATTTTAAACTAATTACACCTACTCTAAGCCCCCTAAAAAAATAACAAAGCCCCTCAAAATAAAAAAATGCCCTAATCTAAATTAAAAAGTTAACAGCTCTATTACCTTACCAGCACTATTTGACCTTTGGTTTAACGCACATTAGGCTTGGTGCACACACTGTAGCCTTAAAGCTTGAAAGGTAGCCTAAATGAGTTTTACAGCGTGCTCCCATAGAAGTCCAGATGCACCCTAGTCTTTTGCTCGAACGCTAACATCTCTAGCTAAAAAATGAATTCAGGCTGTCATGGAGAAAAACATAAGGTACATTTTTAGTAATTTACAGTAAATAAATATGTTGTAATAAAACTTCCAACACACAGTCATGATCTAAACGGGAAATTGTATGTTTATAAACAATTTTACAATTGCTTCTGGTAAAAAACACCACAACTTCACATTAAACAGGTGTCGATGTGTATTGTGTCAGAGAAGACTTAAAGGGATATAAAATTTAAAATTGATGTGTGCACAGGGTATTTCAATTTGAAATAGAAGCATTTTTGCAATATACTTCCATTAGTAAAAGTCAGCGGCATATGCACATATCCTGTAACGGCCATGCACTATTATTCAAAAACCATATCTGCTCAGAGAGGTGGCTGTGGTGTGTATTGCTTCGGAAGATGTTATTTGTTTCCTACAAGCTACTGCTGACTCTCTGAGAAGGTGTGGTGTTTGGATAATGGTGCACGGCCTTCAAAGGATATGTGGGTATGCTGCAGAAAAAACAGTAATAACTAGCATTTTTGCTAATGGAAGTATATTGCAAAAAATATTCTATTTCAAACTGAAATGCACCTATGCACATTTCATATTTGACCTTTCTATCCCTTTAAGATGCTTCATTTAAGCCATTGCTGACAATAGGTGCAGGCATGAAACAGTAATAGCTTGTATTAGAAGCATTTTTGTTAATGAAAGCATACTGCAAAAATGCTTTTATTCAAAACGGAATTGCACTTGCGCACATTTCAGTTGTGACCATTATGTCCTTTTAAGGATACATCAGACGTCACCAGAATCATTTTAAAAAGTTCATACTTTCCAACATCCTGGTTGAAGGACAGTATTCTTTTCTACCTCCTTCGCTATTTTATAGGATTGATGTAGGAATCTGCTTTTTTTCTGCTCTACAATGATTTCTTTTCAGAAAAAATAAATAAAAATAAGTTTCACATGTTTAAATAAAGCATAAAATCTGAACATACCTATTTGACATTATTCTATATACAGGGCCCTCACACTACAAAACAAAGAAAATATGTCCAATCGGAACATTACTTTTCATACATCTCATAGCAAAATAATAATATTTCAATGTTACTTGAAGGAACATTGCATGCTCATGCAAAAATAACAACAAACTTAGCACAAAAAATGACAAATTAGAAAAACCTGCAAGAGATCCTTTATGGCAGATTGACTTTTCTCATGGGATTTATCTCACCACAAAAATATGTGTTTCTTACTGCTATCAGATCATTCCATCTCGCTTCCTGAACAAGACCCAGCAAGAGAAATGGTATATATTGCCCAACATGAGGGAAAAGCATGCTGTTTGTTTTCTTCTGGATGCATTCCTGATGCAGCATTGTAATGTTCAAAATAGTCACTGTGATTTACTGTGTGGCCATAGTTTTAACTTACAAACCTTATAAATATTTAAAGCTTCATTAAGCTTGCCCATAAAGGGCTAGATTACAAGTGGAGCGCTAAGTTTGCGAGTGAGCAATAAATAACCAGAAAATAACCCAGATCTCAGATCTCTGGATAATTTTCTAAAAGTGCCCCAAAATTAAGGGTATTTTAGTTTTTTATGAAAAAATAAATAAAAATGTAGCACCGGATGTGGGTGTTCGCTTCTTTGGAAACTGTTTGTTCCCTGTAAATATATATGTATATATTCATATACATATATATTTAAAATTGCTGCCCATCGCTACACGACTTACCCCCATCGCTGCGCTTAGGTTCTGTGCCGTGTATGACAGCATTAGAACAGGGCTCCCATTGGAGCCTATGGAAGCACCCTCTCGTGAGCGCAATGCTTCCATGCAATGCGAACGCAAGGTTGCTTTCGCATTGCACCTAACTCGTAATATCCAGTGCACATTTGCGTGTGCTGGTATTACACAGTTGAGCGCTATTTTGCGCTCAACTTGTAATCTGGCACACAATATTTAGGGTGTACATAACAAGTGGAGGGCAATTTTAATGGGCAAAGTTGCCCGTATACGGGCACACGTTAAAGAACCAGCTATAACAAGTGGTTTATTAATGCTACCGCGATCTCTGGTTAATGAAAAAAATGTCCCCTAATTTCCCTCAAAATAAAGTGTACAGTTCCTTTTTAAAAATAAAACAAAGAAGTTATAAGGGATTAAAGTGAGGGGATGTGGGGTGTTTTTTTCTCTATTAATATATATGTATATGCTTATACACATACAAACACATAAATATATATATAAATATAAATATATATATATATATTCATATACATTAATATTTTAAATATGCTTCCAAACGCTACCTGACTTTTACCCCATTCGCTGTGCTAGGTTCTGTGCCGTGTCTATTGGCTTCAAAACGAGGCTCCAATTGGAGCCTATTGAAGCACGTGTGCTTGTGAGCGGAAAGCTTCCATGCAATGGGAAGTCGCGTTCGCATTGCGCTCAACTGGTATTACTGAGTGGAGCGCAAATATTGTGCAATTTTGCGCTCTACTCGTAATCTAGTCCTTTATAGTGTGTAGTTAAATATTAGTTATTTTGCCTGCTTTTCAAATCATTTAGCTCTGAAATTGTGATTTTTGTCACTGCATTATGGAGGCTGCAGTGGATAAAGCACAATTCATTACCCTGATCCTGCAACATTCTACCCAGCAACTTCTTGATCAGTGCATCCCATTCCAAAATCATGGGCATTAATAGTGTGTATGTGAGGGTTTGTGTCTATTCAGCTAAAAAGAGCATTTGTGAGGTCAGGCACTGATGTTAGATGAGAAGGTCTGGGGGGATATTTATCAAAGCATCAACTGAAAATATGCTTAAATCCTGCGTCATATTTGTCGTGAGATTGATCCGCCGTAGTTATCAAAGCGTCAAGTTTGTCAAATGTTGAAATGTGTGATGAAATATATACGCTCCCGCGATCTCAATCCGACACAGATCGATGCTTGCGTCATTACAGATGTTTCAAATTCACATTCGACTCTATTCAGACGCAGCCTACCTAGTTTTCAATTCCCCACCCTTGAGGATAGAAATCAATGGGAGTCTAAAATCACAGAAAGCTTATGTTCGATGCTGCAAGAGAATGAAGTATATTACATAACAAAAGTAAATTAGAAACTTTATTAAAATTGTATACCCTTTCTAAATCAAACATTATTATTGCTCCAGATTTGGTGCACTAGTAGATATAGGGATAAAAATGAAAAACTTATATTATGCTTACCTGATAATTTTCTTTTCTTCAGATGGAAAGAGTCCACAGCTGCTTAAATACTCCTCCCACTTCCCTCATCCCCCAGTCATTCTGCCGAGGAACAAAGAACAGTAGAAAAAACATCAGGGTGAAAAGGTGCCAGAAGAATAACATAAAGACACCCCACATAAAAAAACACGGGTGGGCAGCTGTGGACTCTTTCCATCTGAAGGAAAGAAAATTATCAGGTAAGCATAATTTGTTTTTCTTAATAAATGGAAAGAGTCTACAGCTGCATTCATTACTTTTGGGAAAACAATACCCAAGCTATAGAGGATACTGAATGCTAAAACGGGAGGGTACAATAGGTGGCCCATTCTGAAGGCACCAAGTCTGAAACCACTACCTAACAAACCCCCGCTTCTTCCGAAGCCGAGAAAACATAGTAAAGAAAAAACCCTGGCCCGCAGATAGTCCAGAAACCTAGCTAGAGACTGCAAATCAGACTCAACTGAGCCAACAAGCCTCCAGGAGACACCATCACCCAGCAGTCAGTCACCGACCACACATCCCCTACTAAAGAAGGGAACACCAGCCGACATTACCAACAGGGATAGGGCAAGAAGAACCAAAGGAAACCGAAAGGTTACCACAATTCCATAAGAGGAATAATCTCCGAGATCTAGCCCGGCTCACAAAAACCCAAATGGGTCCTAGGCCTGACAAACCAGGGGGCAATGCCCAGAACAAACAGAAACCACAAGGTTTAGGACAAGGTATTGGAAGGGAAAAAATCCTCTCTCTACATCGTGCAAATGCACCCAGAACTCCAAATACAGAAGTATTCAGAGACAAATATGGGCAGCAGACCCAGACGAAGCACCCCTGGGTCAAAACCCCCCAGCCATCCTTAGGATGACACAGAAGAAAATACTTGCCAAGAAGTAAAAAGCGACCAAACAAGGTAACAGATTGTAAAATCTCCCAGACAGAGGATCCACTCTAGTCAACCCAGCCACCAGACCTACACATAGGTCTCGAAGAAAGGGAGAAGCACAGAACCTCAACAAGGCCCTCTGCACTCTCAACGAAAGATGACCAACAGGTCCCAGAACCCACTCCCAGCTGGACCAGTCCAAGCTCAAACTGGTGGAAGAATGGCCTCGACCATCCCAACAGAGTTTTGGTGCCAATCCAAAAACTCCTCCATGGAGACAGTCGATAAGGCCATAGACCCAGAGAAATCCAGCAACAGGCTCAACTCAGTCTTAACACGGAGCCAGAAAATCTCCAGGTGGAACAGAACAACTCAAAGAGCATGTCTCTCTCCAAAACAGTCTAAACCTCTGTTCCGACCTCCTGAACCCAGGAGGAGCCCACAGACAGGGACCACACCCCCGAAAAGGAAGAGATAAATCCCCCCCAAGAAAGGGGGCAGATGTAAAGCAAGGCACAAATCCACGGGCCGAACCCAGAAATCACATCTCCAATGACGATGAGCTTCAAGGATCCCATGGAAAAATTATCCTGCCATGCTGAAGCGGATACCCCGCAACCCTTCACTTGATAACAAGCTAATCAAGGAAAACTGTACCTTTGAACGGAAGGCAAGCCCAAGAAGCCTCAGCCCTCAAAAAAACTGTCCAATTGACCAGATTAACTAGCCAGACCAATTGCCATAGTCCAAGTTCCCTGGAACTGGAGGACCCGAATCAGACCTGGGTCCTAACCGACAGGCAACAACCCACCACAGGGTCCACAAGTGCATAGCAGCAGCCTCCACAACCAGAAGCAACCAGGGCAATGATAGGTCCAATCCCCCAGTTTGTTTAAAACAAACAAACTCCCGGAAACTCAACACCCCGTCTGATATAAAAAAAACAGACCACAGGGGAATATTACTCAAAAACTAGAGGCCTGGGCAAGGAACAACCGGCCTATCCCTGAGAACAGGAACAAGACTCACTCATAATCTCAGCCCAAGGGAAGAGAAGAGTCCTGGCATGAGTCCCACACTCCCAGAGAGAGCTAAGGCATGACCGAGTCACACAAGACCCCAGAGCCCAAAAGGCATACCAAACACCCCAGAGAAACATTGAGTACAAAGCCCCGAAGAGGGAGAGAACAAGGCTAATCTCCATAATCTCCTCTGGAACCCTGGGAGAGCACATCCAAGGTACATGATGCAGGGCATCCAGTTTGTGAAAAACCCCTAAGCAAAGCTTGTAAAAGGAGACAACGAAGCCCATCATCCCAGAAATGACTAACTCCCTTTGGACAAGCTGCAAAAAAATGGACAAAAGTCCTAAAGTCTCAACTCAAAGGAAGAGATCAACAGGAACAGTCCAAGAAAGGACACCCAATAACTCCTAGGGTAAACCGTGCAGAAACCTTCGGAAAAAAAGGAACCAAGTCCTACATCCTATAACCCACATGGGAGAGAAACACTCCAGTCCTGACAGGAAATCGTCTACAATAGAGAAAGTCACAGCGGAACGTTAAAATATGAGTGTACCAGTAAAGCGCGGCAAAGCCCCTTTAAGGGACTCAAGACGCTGCTCATTTTATCAACCTCGAAAGGAGGAAAGGCCGAAACTGTGACCCTTGGTTTGCTACAGTACAGAGTAGCCACGGTGCAGTAGAATGCTGAGCTAGCTGTCCCACTAGCCCCAGACGCTGAAACTTGTAAGAATAAAATGTGAATAATGCAGAGCACTTTGCGCCAAAACCAGAGCAACCCAGCAGAACTGGCGCTACGTGGCTGAACTGGGGCTCACAACAGAAGTTAACAGAACCCAATCAGGACCAACCGGAAACCAGGGCCATCACTGTCAATGCGCATATAAATCTCCCTGAACGGGAGAGAGCAACAGTCAACATAGGACTAAACACGTCCTAGAACCAACTTCCTCAGAAGTAACATAGCTATCAAAATATCGCGAGTATCGATTCCAGAATTATTATTTTTTCCATGGAAAATATAACTAACATAAGCTTTAACTAAATCAAATATCATCCTAACAGGATAAAAAATAGAAGGCACCCCTTAGGGTATCGCCTAAGAAAAAACAGTCAGCCCAACAGGGACCCTGTTCTTCCAAGCTCAAAAAACTGGACGATCCACAACTAACAAGACTATAAGAAGATTACGACATCCCCTTATATCTAATGCTGAAGGCTATTCAGAAGAAGACTAAGGGCTAGATTTATCAAGCCCCTACGGCAGCAAGTTCTCACAAGAACTTGCTCGCCATGATTTATCAAGCAGCTGTCACCAGACCGCTGCTTCTCTAAGCTCTTCGCCACCTCTAAGGTGGCGAAATTCAATCTCCTCGGTCGAGTGCGACCAAGGAGATTGACAGCTCCTGCCCGCGCGTGATTGGCTTGCGCGGGCAGGGGGCGGGATTGCACACGAGTGCAAAATTGTGCTTGTGTGCAATGTTAATTACCTACGGGTAATTTTGCCCCGCCACAGGCGAGCTGAGGCATACAGGGGCGCGTATATGTGCCCCTGTATGCCTCAGCTATGATAAATCTAGCCCTAAGGATTCTCTGACTCATCCACGACGGGCTCTGCTACCAACGCCAAAGCGTGCCTCAATAAAACACAAGTGTTCCCAGTCTATATTGAAAAGCACAGCATACCCCCGCCAGAGCGGGCAGACATTTTATAAAATGACTTGTGGCAAAGGTGGCATCCTATTACAGTACTATGTTTAAAGTCATTGAGTTCTTCATTACAACCCAGCGTATTGCCAGTGCTTGTCTACAGAGATTTCATGGGCTGATTTTTATGTACCTGTTAGCAATGGGTGTGGCTGAAAAAATAATTAGTAGGGGTGTCAACACACTTTTGGCTATATAATAAAGTATATATATATATATATATATATATATATATATATATATATATATATATATATATACAGTATATGAGAGAAAGAGAGAGAGAGAAAGAGAGAGAGCATTCTTGCAAACATGCTTCCATATAATGCTCCAGAAATGGGCTGTCTCCTAAGCATACATCTCTCTTTTTAACAAATGATACCAAGAGAATGAAGAAAAATTGATAAACAAAGTAAATGAGAACATTTTTAAAATTGCATGCTCTATCTTAATCATGAAAGAAAAATGTTGAGTTTCAAATTCCTTTAACATAGAGATACTACCTTACTTAGGGAACTCTGCTCCCATTCCGGTCTTCGTGACCGCTGAGACCCAACCGCTGCTGTGACTTCCCATAGGTGCACGGCCACACGCTGCCGACATCTAAAGGAGCCATGTCCTAATTACCGGAACTCCCACCTGGAAGACTCAGGTGTGGAAGTTCCTATAAAAGCTCACTCAGCCTCAGCCCTTAACTCTGGGCTGAGTTATTGCCTTTCTATCTTGTTCCTGGTTCCTGTAAACAAAAGCATACTTACCTAATACCTGTCTATGTTCACCTGTTCCAGAGACCATGCATACTTGCCTGAAACCTGAGAATGATCACCTTGTTCCTGAAGCTGTACCTATCTGGCATCCCATGACAGTCTCACCAACAGTACCCGCTGGGTAGCCTGTGCCTGCTGAGAGCCCTGTGTCTACTATACCAGTAACAGCCTTCCTCAAACTAGCTGACATTGGTAGTGGAGATGATACTTAAGGGGATTATATTCATAAGTATATTTCAACAAACAAGATTATGAGTTTAAATCAACAAAGATTTATGAGAAATCGATCATGCCATACTAATCTAATTAGATTTAATGAGTAAGAAAGTAGAAATATACAGTAGATAGAGGAGAATCAGTTGATGTGATATGCTTGGATTTTGCAATTGACTAAGGTAATCAGTGGAGTCCCCCAGGGATCTGTACTGGACCCTGTTGTGTAAGGTCTTTAGGTCAGTGAAGGATGAAATAGCTTTACAAGGGGATTTAAAAATTTTGGAAGAATGGGCTGGTAAATGAAAAATTAGATTTAATACTGGAAAAATGCAAGTTTCTACATTTGGGAAGTAAGAATAAGCAAGCAAACTATTATTTAAATCGGATGAGACTTAGCAAAACAGATGAGTAAAGGGATTTGGGTATATTTATAGATAACAAGCTAAAATAGATTCACAATGCAGCGCAGTGGCTGATAAGGATAATAAAATACTAGCATGTATTAAAAGAGGAATCAATGCAAGGGCAGAAAGCACAATTCTGTCACTATAAATCCCTGGTAAGACCTCCCCTTGAGTATGGAGTGCAGTTCTGGAGATCAATCTCAAAATAAAAAAAGGACATTGCATAGTTAGAAAAGGTTCAAGAAGAGTAACAAAGCTAATAAGGGGAATGGAGAATTTAAACTATGAGAAGAGGTTGCCAAACTGAGTCTGTGTTCTCTTGAAAAAAGGTGCTTGAGAGGTTACATGATTACTTTATATAAATATATTCAAGGCCCATATACAGAGTTGGCAGAAGTTCTGTTTATTCCAAGAAAATTGTTTGTGATAAGAGGTCACAATTTAAGGCTGGAGGAAAGGACATTTAAACTCCAGAAACGAAAACATTTTTTTCCACTGTAAGAGCAATTAAATTGTGGAACTCATTGCCTAAGGAGATAGTGAATGACAATACCTTAGATACATTTAAACACATCTTAGATATATTTCTGTCTAGAAACAGAATCCAGGGATTGTTTGTGTTAAATGGATCGCCTTTTAAATGGAATTAATTTAAGCTCAATTGGAGCTTCTTAATTGTAAATCAAGTAGGATCTGTATAGGTTGAACTCAATGGACTTCTGTCTTCTTTCAGCCTCATCTACTAAGTTACTTTGTTAAAGTTTCAAATAATCCCAACTTGTAATACGAGCGAAAAACCTGAAGTGCGCAAACACCAGCGATAAACCCCTTTTAGCTAACGCATAACTGTTAGTGCTCCACTCATAATCTTGCCCTTATTGTTTCTTATGAAAAATATGAAACATATCAGGTTTTTCAAGGCCTCTGATTGGTTGATACAACTAAATACTCAATCCGGTCTTACTTTTTCAACCCAATTGTGTATTTATTTTTATTTTTATTCAAATATGTTAAATTAAATGTAGAAGCAGATGTTGCAAGAGTTTTGCCCACCTCTTTATATAACCAAAAAACGCTTCTGTAATTGAGTTAGAAATAGAGAGGCATTATTTCAATAATATTTGCTGGAAACCCCATCAAGACCAGGTGTCTCACAAGCCAATATTTCTCTAATAGTTTGGAATTATTTCCTCAGTCATTATGGGCTGTCCCATCAAATCTATCTGTTCTACTCTAAGGGAAGGTAGTGATGTCTAAATAATATAATTATGTAGTGACTCTAATCTCAGACTCTGGAGAATCTGCTATCTGTCATAATGACATTAATTTAAACATCCCAAAGGTTATGTATTTATTTTTCAGGAGGTTACAGCAAACCTTAAATGTCAATGTCCACCCCCTACCCACACACTCACACACAGAGGTGTGCAAAATAAATATTTCAGTGCCAGAATTCAATGGGCCCTAACATCAAAGATAAAATAGCATTGCCTGGCTCCTAGAATTTGTTATCCTATTGTTAGCATGTGAATGAGCTCTGATGAATATACAAGAGACACATGATCCAGGATGATAGTCATTGTGTGCTCCCAGAGAGCAGGACCCTGCGTATTTGATTGGAATCCCACTGGCTGTATATGTCGGACATCTTCACATGCTGGATGAGTTCCCAGAAAGACAGAATAATGGATTTGGAGTGAGTGGCAACTCCCCATGGGTCTTAAAAAATCTTAGCACAGATGAAGATTTTAACTCAGCTATATGATGTAAGGATATAAATTCCTTTATTAAGTAGCACAAAAACATTTTCTTTTAAAATCTAGGAAAAATTACTTTTAGAAAAATGCATTTTTTAAATCTGGAACCCCTATAAAATCTATATATTAATATTTCAGTTCAGGTGGTAACAATCCCAGTGGCTTCTAAAAAATGAATCTATTCACTCATAGCAATAACAAGTGCCCTATATCTTCAAAATACTATTGGCTAGATTACGAATTGTGTATTAAGGTAAAAAAAGCAATGTTAAGAAGTCCTAACACTGCTTTTTTACGCCCGCAAGTATTACGAGTCTTGCAGGTATAGGTGTACCGCACACTTCTTTGGTCTTACCGCAAAACGACTTACGTACACTTTGTAAAGTCTTTTTTTCTATGGGACTTCCATAGCGCCGGTATTACGAGTCTGTCCTGGGAGGCCAAAAAGTGAGCGGTACACCCTCTACCTCCAAGATCCCTAACGCATTTAAAAGTCAGTAGTTAAGAGATTTATGGCACAACGCCGTAACATAAAACTTATAATTAAAGTGCTAAAAAGTACACTAACACCCATAAACTACCTATTAACCCCTAAACCGAGGCCCTCCCACATCGCAAACACTAAAAGAAAATTTTTAACCCCTAATCTGCCGCTCCGGACACCGCCGCCACCTACATTATATTTATAAACCCCTAACCTGCTGCCCCCAACATCGCCGACACCTACATTATATTTATTAACCACTAATATGCCATCCCCAATGTCGCTGCAACATACCTACACTTATTAACCCCAACATCGCTGCCACTATTATAAACATATTAACCCCTAAACCGCCACACTTCCGCCTCGCAAACATTAGTTAAATATTATTAACCCCTAACCTGCCGTCCCTAACATCTCCGCCACCTACCTACATTTATTAACCCCTAAGCTGCCGCCCCCCAACGTCGCCACCACTATACTAAATTTATTAACCTCTAAACCTAAGTCTAACCCTAACATCCCCTAATTTAAATATAATTAAAATAAATCTAACTAAAAATTCCTATCATTACCTAAATAATTCCTATTTAAAAGGAAATACTTGAGGGGCGGAGCTGACTATCAACAGAGCAGGACGTGTTTTGCTGCAGCTCCTGACTTTATTTACTCCATATCAGCTATTATCCTCATAAATTATCACCAAATACATAATGATTTTATCTTTGGAAGCAATTATTAATCTGTAGCACTCTTGAGGGAATGGAAATCTAAAGGAGAGCCTGGTTTTGTTTTGTTTTTTTACCAAGAGACCACAACGCAGCATTATCCCACATGGCTTAGAATTTCTGTCGATAACATGGCTTATATAGGGCTATAGATTGGTCAATGGACTCCTGTATTGCAAGACTCAGCGACAACACTATTCATCATTACCCTTAAGATTGATTCCTCAGAAAACTAGTAATTCACATTAGAGCCGTCTCCAATCCAAAATGGCGACAGTCATATTTTTACTGAGACAGCTAGAGAAAAAACTTGACTCCCACTTCCTACAGCTGCATGCAGATCTTATTGCAGAGCGGAATCCCTCAAGAGAGAATTGTGATCCCGGCATAAAGTTGGCACAGCGTTTGAAAAGCCTAGCAACTACCTCCTCCACCCTTCCATCACAAGGTTTTGAATTTGAGGACGGCACGCATCGCTCATCAATGACCGCTCACCAACCCACTGTCTTAGAAGAAGATTACCAGCCTCCACAGCACATACTCACCCTGACAAAGGCACCGGACTCCTATTGCAACATCAATGAGAGACCTGCAGATCCGGAGGAAGCAGCTGCCTTGGTGGCTGATGTCCAATACCCACAGAGCGCTCCAGAGAGAGATCCGGAACCCGACGAAACTCACACAGAGAAGGAGACACGCACTGAGATCTTCTACCCTGTCAGCCTGCCGGAGATGCTGGGGAGTATCGGAACTGCTCCAAAATTAGCACGCACACTTCTACTGCAACAGCTATGCCGTCAACTCGATCTGGTCACACGCTCTTATGAGGCTTGTCTTCCTATGACTCAGATCGAAGGAGATCTCAGCCCCAGATGCCTCCGGCCTTATGCAGACACACTTGTTGTTTCAGGGACCCTGAGAGACGTTAGCCTCCAGCTCTTCCTGCAATCACCTTCCTTCCTAGTTAGGTCTGGAGTAGGTTAGTGCTGCTTATCAACTTGGAATTTCATTACCTAATTATAACTCAGTTCTCAGAATGCTTTCTTGCTAAAACACACTATTTGTAACTACTCTGCTTTCTAGATGAAGACTTAAATGTCTGAGAACAAGGACTGCAGACTGTTGCGGTTTTATATGGAACTAGTTCTGTGGTTTACTTGTATGTTATCGGTTCCCATGCTACTTATTTTGATTCTTATGTTTGTTAAAAGTTAACTATACCTCCTTATTACTTAGATTGATAACTCTAAAGCTATGGGTATGTATTGTGCACTGACATATTAGGGAGCAGGATAGAGGAACTAAGCCTAACATCGGGGTATTTAGGTGCGTAGTAAAGCACTTCCTCCACTGTAAGGAGTTCAACAACGTTAGTAACTATAGCAACATTTTCATAAAAACCTCATATGCTTAATTAGGTTTGTTATCTTTCCTCTGATCCCCATGTTTGTAGTAGTCTTAACTTAATGTCTTGAATCAAATTTACTCTAATGAGGATTACTCGGTAATGAGTCTTCTTACCCTCTACATGATACTAGATAAAATAGGATAGTACCATTGTGTGGTTTTAGTTGAAAATTATGTTGTGACATATATTCAGTTCTATCTCCCTATACATTTAAACTAACATGAGAGTAACCCATAGGTATCATTGGAGACAGGTCATACACAACATTATTAGCAGAAAACCTGTGCTATAACAGTCTAGACTGACACTTTTAGCACACATTACACCTAGAGGGATTTTAACCACTAAAGGCATTATTTAACCCAGGGTTCTAACCATTTAGGTCATTCGCCTGAGACTCTCACATTTCCTATTGCCTTCCTATGTGTGGTCCTATGTCTATCAGTTTATAGTTTGTACTGTTGACTAAGATTGTAACAAACTAGTGATGCTTAGGTTGCTATGTTTTTTTCTTTTTTTTTGTTAGCTCTAATTTACACGCAGAAGTTGCTATCTCTATCTAATGAGCTTAGAATGCCTAATCAGTAAGCTGCAGTACCTTTAATCCAGCCACCTTGTCTTTGAGGTTTATAGGGTTGCACATTCACTATATATTCAAAATGTATGTAATAGATGTATATGGATCTAATTCTTATAGCTTGTTATGCAAGCCTATCTCTGATGTTAGGTTTGCTTGTTATTAGGTGAAAAATGTGCCTCTTCGATAATGCCAAACAATACCTTTAATTTCAAGGGCATGCTCTCTATCTACCGCAGTTTTTCCACACATGTATTACTGGTTGCTGCTGGGCTGTGCCAGCTGGGAAGGCGCGGGTCAGCGGCATGTAGACTTTAATTACAAGGTTCTATATATGTTGTGTCTTATATAATAAGATAAATTAATTATCCAGGTTCTGGATAGATAGTCCAGCTTTACCATATAGTATGAGATTTTTCCCCCTCATATACACTAGTTTATTTCAAAATCATATACAATGGGACACCGATTGCCAGATAATTGCATTCATAGTTAAATCTTATAATTTATGTCTAAACATTGTTTCCTATTGAACGTCAACTTGTATATATTTTTGCCCCACACTTTTGGACATATTTAGTGCTGTTAACACCTTCATATAATGTCTTGAGATGTGAGATTATTGCTTATACCAGTATTGTCAACTTACCTCATACACCCTTAGACACAAATCTGGAAGCCATAATGACTATCCTCAAATGAACATCCATCAATGTTTACTAAATATTAGCAGATGCCTGCATCTATACTATACGTATACCTATAATATGCTTTATTCATGTGCATAGGCTCTGGACTGTAGTTCGCCCCTTACACCCCTCTCTCCGTAAGATAAAAGCTATAATTCACAAGGCTAACCTTTAAACTGCACTAATTAATCACACTCCCCGTGTGGAAGTTTATATTTGGATGAAATGTTGGCCTTTGCTGAGCTCCTCTTCTCCCTTTCCCGCCGGTACTGGTTGCCTGCGGGTCATACCCATATCCCTTTTACCCACATCGCCTAGAGCTGGCACTTCCCCAGGAGAGGAGCTCATGCAGTAGTTCCCTATACTCTATATATACTAATAGTCTCTTCTACATATGTCACCTGTAAAATTGTAACTGTATAATAAGCCCTCTAAGAGCTCCACTCACTTTGTTGACTTGGCATCCTAGATAGCTCCGCCCCTCATTCCCTCCTTCCCCCCTCCTTTTCTAATACTAGCTTCTCTTGCCCGCTGAATTTTCTTTTCCCTTCTTTAGGCCATCCTGGTCTTAGAGCATTCAAACAAATACTGCCCCACACCTGCCTCAACCCTATTAGAATAAACAAACCTAAAAATTCTCCTCACGATAGGCGTGGGCCACATCTATCATATATAAAATAAAAAACTGAGGTTCCACTATTTTATGTACAAACATAGATTCCGTCACTGACATCCCTGTTTTACATGGTTAACTCTAGCGGTCTCATTCGTCTCCTGCCCATTTTTCCTTGGTTTATAACTATGTTTATGCTATAAGGATGTACCTTTCAGAATTATGCTATCACTGTTATTGGATGAATATGTTGTAAAACTTTTATTATAACCTCAATAAAAAACTTTTTGGAAAAAAAAAAAAAAAAGGAAATACTTACCTGTAAAATAAACCCTAAGCTAGCTACAATATAACTAATAGTTACATTGTAGCTATTTTAGGGTTTATTTTTATTTTACAGGCAAGTTTGTATTTATTTTAACTAGGTACAATAGTTATTAAATATTTAATAACTACCTAGCTAAAATAAATACAAAAGTACCTGTAAAATAAAACCTAACCTAAGTTACAATAACACCTAACACTACACTATAATTAAATACATTTACTAATTAAATAGATTAAATTAAATTAGCTAAAGTACAAAAAAACAAACACTAAATTACATAATATGTAAAATAATAAACAAATTACAAGATATTTAAACTAATTACACCTAATCTAATAGCCCTATCAAAATAAAAAAGCCCCCCCAAAATAAAAAAAAACCCTAGCCTAAACTAAACTATCAATAGCCCTTAAAAGGACCTTTTGCGGGGCATTGCCCCAAAGAAATCAGCTCTTTTACTTGTAAAAAAGAATACAAACAACCCCCCAACAGTAAAACCCACCACCCACACAACCAACCACCCCAAATAAAATACTATCTAAAAAACTAAGCTCCCCATTGCCCTGAAAAGGGCATTTGGATTGGTATTGCCCTTAAAAGGGCAGTTAGCTCTTTTGCGGCCCAAACCCTAAAAATAAAACCCACCATATACACCCTTAAAAAAACCTTACACAAACCCCCTGAAGATCGACTTACAGTTCTGAAGACCGGACATCCATCCTCAAGGAAGCGGCAGAAGTCTTCATCCAACCGGGCTGAAGTCCTCAACAAAGCCGTGAGAAGTCTTCATCCAAGCCAGGCGAAGTGGTCCTCCAGACGGGCAGAAGTCTTCATCCAGACGGCATCTTCTATCTTCATCCATCTGACGCGGAGCGGGTCCATCTTTAAGACATCCGACACGGAGCATCCTCTTCAAATGAAGTCTTCTTACTGAATGACTGTTCTTTTAAGTGACGTCATCCAAGATGGCGTCCCTTAGATTCTGATTGGCTGATAGAATTCTATCAGCCAATCGGAATTAAGGTAGAAAAAATCCTATTGGCTGATGCAATAAGCCAATAGGATTGAAGTTCAATCCTATTAGCTGATCCAATCAGCCAATAGGATTGAGCTCGCATTCTATTGGCTGATTGAACTTCTGGTGCTTCCTTGAGGATGGAAGTCCGGTCTTCAGAACTGTAAGTCGATCTTCAGGGGGTTAGTGTTAGGTTTTTTTAAGGGTGTATTGGGTGGGTTTTATTTTTTAGATTAGGGTTTGGGCCGCAAAAGAGCTAACTGCCCTTTTAAGGGCAACGCCTATCCAAATGCCATTTTTAGGGCAATGGGGAGCTTAGGTTTTTTAGATAGTATTTTATTTGGGGGGTTGGTTGTTTGGGTGGTGGGTTTTACTGTCAGGGGGGTTGTTTGTATTTTTTTTTTACAGGTAAAAGAGCTGATTACTTTGGGGCTATGCCCCGCAAAAGGCTCTTTAAAGGGCTATTGATAGTTTAGTTTAGGCTAGGTCTTTTTTTTATTTTGGGAGGGGCTTTTTTATTTTGATAGGGCTATTAGATTAGGTGTAATTAGTTTAAATATCTTGTAATTTGTTTATTATTTTCTGTAATTTAGTGTTTGTTTTTTTTGTACTTTAGCTAATTTAATTTATTTAATTATTGTTAATTTAGTAAATGTATTTAATTACAGTGTAGTGTTAGGTGTTATTGTAACTTAGGTTAGGTTTTATTTTACAGGTACTTTTGTATTTATTTTAGCTAGGTAGTTATTAAATAGTTAATAACTATTTAGTAACTATTCTACCTATATAAAATAAATACAAACTTGCCTGTAAAATAAAAATAAACCCTAAGATAGCTACAATGTAACTATTAGTTATATTGTAGCTAGCTTAGGGTTTATTGTACAGGTAAGTTGTAACGGATACCCCAGCTACCCCGACTGGGAAGCTCCGCCAAACGGGTCCTGCTTCCTCCCTGCCGACTGCAGCTATGTAGCTGGCAAGTGACCACAGCCTGTAGCCACCCCTGAAGCCCGACAGCACCAGTACTCAGAGTTCCACCCTGTGGCAGACTCCAGCTAGCCAGACTGGGTAGCTCTGCCTGAGGGTACTTCCTCTGCCTGGAACAGGCTGCCATGTAGCCCAGGAAAGTGATTCTATCAGGAGCCCACCTAAATGACTAGACAGGCTAGCATTCAGGTGAAATAAAAACTTACTTTATTAGGACAAACACACATCTTTTATACACACACACATCTTGATTAAACAGGGAGACAATGCCACAGTTTTCCCGCCATTCCCGCCCCTCCAGACTGACCGGCGCCTCCATAGCAACATTAGTCCCACAGAATCCCAGGACACAGTGGTGACGGTTTTGGGGTGATCCCGGGGAGCGGCGGCACTTCCAGGGTGTGATTTGAAAGCTCTCGGTCCCCAGATGCCGCAGTCAAAAAAGCGGTATGATTCGTTATTGGGGACCAGAGATACAGCCCCTTGAAGTTATGGGGGTAGGGGTGTCCAAAACTCCTGGTTCCCAAAGCAGCTCTCCTCCGGTAATTCCCCCACCTATTGTCCTCCCTGGGGGCTACTAATCCCCAAAAGAGCAGAGCTTTGGGGCACATGGTTGCTGGAGCGACCAGGGGTAAAGTTAGCAGGTGTCCTGCTGTCCTGTGGCCGACCAGGAGTTCCAGGAGCCCGGCCAACCTAGGAGAGTTTTCCTGGTCATACACCAGCTTTTCACAAGACAAGCAAACCAAAGCTTCCAGGGATTGTGGTTGCTCTGAGGAGACAAAACCACTGAGAAACAACAGGGGTGAGGTTGTAAGGGTGTGGGGGGGGGTAGCCTTAGCTGTCTGGTATCCGTCACATAAGTATTTAGTTTTAAATAGGAATAATTTAGTTAATGATAGTAATTTTATTTAGATTTATTGTAATTATATTTAAGTTAGGGGGTGTTAGGGTTAGGGTTAGACTTAGGTTTAGGGGTTAATACATTTAATATAGAGTTGTGGCAACGCTGGGGGTGGCAGATTAGGTTAATAAATGTAGGTAGGTGTCGGCGATGTTAGGGACGGCAGATTAGGGGTTAATAATATTTAACTAATGTTTGCGAGGTGGGAGTGCGGCGGTTTAGGGGTTAGTATATTTATTATAGTGGTGGCGATGTTGGTGTGGCAGATTAGGGGTTAATAAATGTAGTTAGGTTGCAGCAACATTGGGGGAGGGAGATTAGGGGTTAATAAATATAATGTAGGTGTCGGCGATGTTGGGGGCAGCAGATTAGGGTTCATAAGTATAATGTAGGAGCCGGCGGTGTCCAGAGCGGCAGATTAGGGGTTAATAAATATAATGCATGTCGGGGGTGGCAGATTAGGGTTAATAAGTGTAAGATATCGGGTGTTTAGACTCGGGGTTCATGTTAGGGTGTAGGGTATAGACATAAATTTTATTTCCCCATAGGATTCAATGGGTCTGCGTTACTGAGTTTTACGCTGCTTTTTGGCAGGTGTTAGACTTTTTCTCAGCCGTCTCTCCCCATTGATGTCTATTGGGAAATCGTGCACGAGCACGCACGACCAGCTCACCGCTGATTCAGCCGAAGGAAATGGAAAAGGAAGAAACAAAAAGGTGCCTGAGGTTTACTCAAAAAACTGCCGAATTAATAAAATAGAGGGCGGGGTCGTGGACTCTCCATGTCCGGAAAGAAAGAAATATATCAGGTAAGCATAAATTTTGTTTTCTTTCCTATGACATGGAGGGTCCACAACGTCATCCCAATTACTAGTGGGAGCCAATACCCAAGCTAGAGGACACAAAATGAACAGGGAGGGAGAACAAGGCAGGAGGACCTAAACAGAAGGCACCACCGCTTGAAGAACCTTTCTCCCAAAAGAGGCCTCAGCCGAGGCAAAAGTATCAAATTTGTAGAATTTGGAAAAAGTATGCAGAGAGGACCATGTAGCTGCCTTGCAAATCTGATCCACAGAAGCTTAATTTTTTTGAAAGCCCAAGAAAAAGAGACAGCCCTAGTAGAAGGAGCTGTAATTGTCTCAGGAGGCTGCTGTCCAGCAGTGTCATAAGCAAAACAAATCAAATTTCTCAACCGGAGAAAAAGAGAAGTAGAAGTGGCCTTCTGACCCTTATGTTTTTCAGAGAAAACAACAAACAGGGCAGAAGGTTGCCGAAAATCTTTAGTAGCTAGAAAATTAAATATTAGAGCATGCACAACATCCTAGTTATCCAAAAGACCTTCCTTTTGATAAGAAGGATTAGGACAAAAAGAAGGAACTACAATTTCCTGATTAATGTTTCGATCCAACACCACCTTAAAGAAAAACCCCAATTTAGTATGAAGGACCGTCTTAGCTGTATGAAAGGTAAGGTACAGGGAATCACACTGCAGAGCTGAAAGATCAGAAACTATGCGAGCGGAAGAAGTAGCAAGGAGAAACAAAAACTTTCCAAGATAACAGTTTTAAATCAACAACATGCATCGGCTCAAATGGAGCCTGCTGCAAAACTGTAAGAACTAGATTAAACAGATGTGCCAGAGAGAACATCCAAGGAACCATTAGAGCATCTTTTGGAGCAGCCTGAGAATCTCTTGACCTAGAACCGTACTTTGGAAACGATTACACAAGATGCAATAATATCCAACTCCGGAACCCCTCATCTGAGGGTTATCTTTGAGAACACTTCCGGAAAGAGAGCCCACTCCCTGGGAAGAAAAATCTGGCTGCTCAGAAATTTGCCTTCAAATAGTCCACCCCTGGAATGTAGATGGCAGAGAGGAGACAATTGTGAGCTTCCGCACATTGCAGAATACAAGTCTCCTCCTTCATGGTCAAGGAACTCTGAGTTCCTCTCCGGAGGGAGATGTAAGCCACTGAGTCCAACTGGAATATGAGAAACCGGACTAAAAATAATTGAGGCCAAGCTGTCAAGGCATTGAAGATTGCTCTCAACTTCAAGAAGTTTATGGGAAGAGGAAACTCCTCCCGAGTCCACAGGTCCGGAACTTTCAGTGAGCCCCAAACTGCTCCTCAGCTAAACAGGCTGACATCCATAATCACAAGATCCCAGGAAGGTCTCAGGAAGCAAGAGCCCCGAGGCAGATAATCCCATGAAATCCACCATGAGAGAGAATCTCTAGTTAGGGGATTCAGATATATCCTCTGTGATAAATCTGAATGGTCTCTGTTCCATAGAGCAAGAAAAGTTGTAGAGGACGCAGATGGAACCGAGTAAAAGGAATGATCTCCATGGAAGCAACCAACAGACCAATCATCTCCATGCATTGAGCCACAGACGGACAAATAGCCGACTGGAGAGAAAGGCAAGAAGCAAGAAGCTTGGATTTTTGACGTCCGTTAGGAAAAACATCATGGTCAAGGAATCTATGATAGTCCCTAAAAAACATACTCTAGTAGCTAGAACTAGAGAACTCATTACCCGATTAACTTCCCACCCATGGGAACGAATTCTGTATGAAATCTTTCAAGATGAAAAGATGACACTTGAACCAAGAAGTTTTCCAGGTAAGACGCCACCGCTATTCTCTTAGATTTGACTACCCTCGATAGAGCCCCCAAAACCCTTATAAAGATTTTGGGAGTTGAAGCCAGGCGAAAAAGGAAGGGCAACAAACTGCAAAGTTTATCCAGGAAGGCAAACATCAGAAACGGGGAATGATCCCTTAAAAAGGAAACATGAAGATACTCATCCTTCAGGTCTATGGTCGACCTGGACTGACCCACTTGAATAGAATCCTAGACCCTGTTCTCAGTTATTAAATAGTATTTAATATCGGACTTGCGCTATAGTTGGCGCACCACTCGTAATCTAGACGAATGTATTTTAGCCCAAGAAAAGCAAAACAAGGCAGAAAAGTCTGCACACTAAACAGCAGCTAACTGAATAAGTGATGTTTACAGGATTTTAAACTCCAAACCTAATTACTCATAATTGTTTTTAATTTTGTGTAGTTTAACAACTGTACAAAAAAAAACTTGTAACCTTTGAGATTTGCTAACAAAATAAATAATTTAAGAACATTTTGTATGCATATAGATTTACAAAGCAGAACTTTAATTCTCTATAAACAATATTATACAATTTATACATATATCTGTGCTAATGTATAGACATCTCTCCTTTGGTGAATAAAAGAATTCCAAAGTCTGTGGAGAATACAAGCTTTTTTTTAATTACTTGAAAATACAAATACAAATTTATTTACAGCCTTCCTGTCTGTGAAATAAAAATATAAGGATACGGGAAAAGGAAGAGGAGATAAGGACATAACTGTTGGGTTTCATTCTGCTTATGTTAAATGGAAAAGGTTTCTGCATTTTCATTAAAATGTTTCCGGCTGTGAGGTTTGAATGTCTAAGTATATATACCCCTATACTCATGTATGATTCAGTGCATTTGTATTTATCATGAGATGAACACTATACATAAATACAGAGCTCAGAGGAGAGAGGAACCCACACCAACCCCTTAGCAGCCAAATTGCTACTAATAGTAGCGACCGCAACATCCAGGATACATGTATAAGTGAAAAAAGATCAGGCCCGCAAGCAAGAATGCGCAAATACATGCTCACTATGTGTGCAGTGTTTTAAACATATATTTCAATACAAAACTTCACTATTTGACCCAGTATTTGACCCAAATGTAAGGCCCCTAAAGGTAACTCAGTAGTAAGCAATAGTAATAATATACATGCTTATCTGTAAAATGATTTTGAGGTTAGATAGATAGATAGATAGATAGATAGATAGATAGATAGATAGATAGATAGATAGAATGGACCTACAACCTGCACTAATAAAAGGTTCCCCTGCATTAGGATTGTACCCATTCTGCACTCACCTATGTACAGAATTGTTGCTATGGGCTCCCCCAGCACTTGGGATCTGGTGTCATTGCACCTGCTGCTCCAATGGTAGTTCCGCCCCTGATTTGACCTTTGATTAAGCATTGGTTTAGTGCGCACCTTAAAGGGACAGTCTAGTCCAAAACAAACTTCATGATTCAGATAGGGCATGTAATTTTAAACAATTTTCCAATTTACTTCTATCACCAATTTTGCTTTGTTCTCTTGATATTCTTAGTTGAAAACTAAATCTAGGAGGTTCATATGCTTATTTCAAAGCCCTTGAAGGCCGCCTCTTAGCTCAGGGCATTTTGACAATTTTTCACCACTAGAGGGTGTTAGTTCATGTGTTTCATATAGATAACACTGTGCTCACGCACGTGGAGTTCCTAGGAGGCTGTAATGAAAAAATAGGCGGCTACTGAGCTACTAAAAAAATGTTTATTCCATATAAAAAATATATAGGGTAGACAAAAAGCAAAAAAATGTTGAAAAAGACACAAAGTACCAAGGAGGGAAACAGCAAACTTACATGTTTCGCGCACACTTGCGCTTAATCATAGAAGCAGCACTTCCTTGCTACACGTTCCTAGGAGGCTGCACTGATTGGCTAAAATGCTTAGTCTGTCAAAAGAACTGAAATAAGGGGCAGTTTGCAGAGGCTTAGATACAAGATAATCACAGAGGTAAAAAGTGTATTAATATAACTGTGTTGGTTATGCAAAACTAGGGAATGGGTAATAAAGGGATTATCTATCTTTTAAAACAATAAATATTCTGGTGTAGACTGTCCCTTTAAGCTTAGTGCTCAAGCGATAGCTGAAGTGAGTTTTTCAGCAAGCCCCAATAGAAGTCTATTATGTTAGGGATTTAGCGCACCAGTACTACTTGCCATTCAAATGTTAGTTTTCCCTAGTATTTTGCTTGATCGCTAATGTTCTACATTTAACTTGTAATATGAGGGAAAAATAAAATGGCTATATAAAGTCACAGAGTCACCGTAGCATGCGCTTGCCTGTAAGTCCGGTGCGAGGACAGGGATTCGGCACAATGGAGAGTGGGCGGGGACACCCCCCCTTGCTTCTGTCTATGGATAGGCTGCTACTCCGGGCGGTACTGCTGGGCACGCCCCAAACAACGAGTGCATATAATAATACAAAAAAGGATAGCGCTCATACCATAAGAATTCCAAGCCACCATGTGAAAGGAATAGATGTAGAAAAGAGCTCCAGGCAAGGCTAATGTAAAAATCCAAAACTTTATTCCTTAAAATGAACGTTGTAAAAAACATCCATACGAAGAGAGCCAGCAGTGACAGAGACAATCAGGTAGTTGAACTGATCTCCATGCAGACGTGTTTGGTGCGCATGCGCACTTGTTCACTGCTCTCTCTCTATATATATATATATATGACAGGAATGAACACGTTATCTATATGGCACACATGAGCTAGCTCTGTCTAGCTGTAATAAACTGTCAAAATGGCAATAAACTGTCAAAATGAGACATAGGCATAGAAAGGCATAGAGATTAGCATATGCGTCTACCTAAGTTTAACTTTCAACAAAGAATACCAAGAGAACAAAGCAAATTTGATGATAAAAGTAAATTGGAAAGGTGATCAAAATTGCATGCCCTAAGATAACGGAAAATCTATCTGATGCAGCGATCATAGCGATCGATGCCGAAAAGGCGTTCGATCAAGTCAGCCATGATCACATTCTAACTACACTGAAACAATACGGATTTCAAAATAAATTTTTGAATCTAGTAAACAATCTATGCACACAGTCATCATCAAAATTAGTCATGCACGGGGAGGAGTCACAGATTATCCGATTGGAGCAGGGCACAAGGCAAGGGTGTCCGCTTTCCCCCCTTCTATTTGATCTGGCAATTGAACCCTTGGCCATAAAAATCAGAAATCATATCGAAGGTATTAAGATTAATAAACACGAGTTGAAAGTGTCTCTATATGCGGACGATCTGCTGGTCTATGTTTCTAACACCTCCTGGAATATCCCAATAATCCTCAACATAATTGAACAATTTGGCCAATTTGCAGGGTATAAAATGAACAAACAAAAAAACAGAATTACTCTGGTTAAGGAAGACCGACACGTCATATTTAAATAACCCATTTAAAACAGTTCTGAAATCACTTAGATATCTGGGAATACTTGTCTCAGCAGATCCCCAGGAGTGGTACGCCTTGAATATCACCCCAATCTTGGCACATACTATTTCACTTATGAGAGACTGGCAGAATCTACCTCTCTCCCTTTCGGGGCGTGTTGCTCTATACAAAATGGTAATCTTGCCAAAGATATCATATATTCTCCAAAACTTCCCGTTCTTTATAAAAACGCAAGATATCAAGAAACTTAACATGGCACTTCGGAAATTTATATGGCAGTCAAGGAAGCCCAGAGTTGCCCTGCAAAGGTTATACCTGGCAAAGCAATTTGCTGAGCTGGCCCTTCCAAATTTATATATATACAATCTAGTTTTTTTGGGTCGCACTGCGGCAGACTGGGTGGCAGAAGCTGATTACTTTACAGATAACGAGTTAGAGAACAGTTTAATCTTTCCCTTAAAGCCAGTTTCGCTCTTACATACACCGACCCATTTAATACCTAAACAGGTGAAAAACTTTAAAACTATATATGCAATAATTCAGGCCTGGAAGAAGATAGGCATATTGTTGGGAATAAATACTAATATCCCCAGGTACCAAACTTTTATAGGTAATATAGAATTTCAAGAGGGGTCCCAAGCCACGCACCTGAAAAAGTGGGAAGAGCAGGGGCTCAGACACGTTGCACAGCTCCACCACGCAGAGTCAGGAATTATCAAAACTTTCCAAGAACTGAAAGTGGAATTCAAACTTAGTAATCAAGATTTTTTTGCCTATCTTCAAGCCAGGCACTATACGACTCAGCTACTTGCCCAATACAATTGGAGGTGGACTTGGGGGAGACTGGAGCCATGGCCAGCCCTGATCAGGGCTGGCCGTGGCTCCGTTTCTCCATGGTATACCCTCCTGAACTCACAGAAAGGCAACAGTAACGTTGAAAAATTAGCCCAAAAATGGACAGATCAATTATCCATGAACATTGATAAGGAAACACATATTATGAGATCCTTCACGATACTACACAACACTACGATATTTGAAACGTGGAGAGAGTCTCACACAAAGCTCATATACCAGATTTATTACACGCGAGATAAAGCTTATAGATGGAATAACGCTGACTTCAAGAAATGTCCAAAATGCAGCCTACTGGCTGCAGACTTATTGCATATGGTGTGGCTATGCCCGAAAATAGAACAATTTTGGCACAAATTAGAGTATTGGTTAGTAAAGGTGGTAAAAATAAAACCTCTTAAACTTACTTTCTCTAACATAATTTTCTTGTCCAACAATAAAGAAGATTTTAGAGACGCCAAGATATTAAACCTAGTAGTTCTTGCCGCAAGAAATTTGATTTTCAAAAAATGGAAAACTAGATTTATACCCACAGTGAATGAGGTCAAAAACTATCTCAAAAAACAATACAGGGTAGAACAACTCGCCACAAATCTAAATTCAGAGGGCGAAATTGTAGCATTTTTTAGCAAATGATCAAAATTCATTAAAAGCTTTTCGCCAACCGAAATAGAGTATATGATAAGCCCATTTCAAAATTCGGAAATAGTTCTTTTGGGTATCTGGTAGTATGGGGCATGCGTGGAGGGGGGAGGGAGGAAATGCTTAAGCAAGGCGGGTTTTTTTTTTTTTTTTTCTCTTTCCCCTTTTCTTCTTTCTTTTTTTTTTTTTTTTTGTTTTGTGTTTCCTGATTGCCTTTATAAAATGTTATTGAATCATGGAAAATGAATGTTTATTATGACTTGTTGGAAAATCAAAGGTGTCGGTGAGACTCCCAAAGTAGTTACAAATGTTAGAATATCCAACAAGAAACTCCTTTTTTTTTACTACTATGAATAACTGTATCATGCTTCGATTCATCTATTATGTATGTACCAAATTGTGGTTTTTTGTTGCATTTTTTCTGTTTATGTGGGTACTGTTGAAAACCTCAATAAAAATTATATTTAAAAAAAAAATTGCATGCCCTATCGGAATCATAAAAGTTTAATTTTGGTTGGACTGTCCCTTTACTATATGCCAGACCTGTTTTTTTATCACAATCCAAATTCTCATTATAATTCACAACATATTTACAAGGCCATTTTCAATTATTGAATACAATAGATAAAATGACTTCATAAACCCAGGACAACACTTTTCAAATTATTACAGAGCAGCCCCCACATTTTTGGAATACATTATTGGTTTTGGGTATGGACATAACACATGCCAGAAATAGATATAAACACTTCCTGCCCATCATCTATTAGGGTTTAAAAAAATAATAATAAGCTTTTTTACACTAATAAAAATTAGCAAAATCAATACCCCAAAAAACATATGTCCAAAATACCAATAATGCCCATGTTCAAGAACCATATATCTAAATATGAGAATGGATAAACCCACTGGGGGATATTTATCAAGCCGTCAACCGCAAATACACTGGAATTCTGCAGCGTAATTGTGGCGAGCTTGATCCGACCTAGTTATCAAACCCTACAAACCCTGCAAAAGTTGAAATCTGTGACATAACATACGATCCGCCGGTCTCAATCCGACACAGATCGATGCTTACGTCACTACAGATGTTCCGAATACACATTCGGCACTATTTGACCCTTTTTAAAAGTTATCAAATAGTTAACCGGTACGCTTGCGGCTATTTCGGCCCAGCGTACCTGGTTTTCAATCCGCCACCCTGGAGGCCGCGGATGCCATAGGAATCAACGGGAGTCGGAAAGCAGCGAAAGCTTATGTTCGATGCTACCAGATATCCCATTGATTTCAATGGTAGAAAACCAGTAAAGTTTACACCTAACACCCTAACATTAGCCCCAAGTCTAAACACCCCTAATCTGCCGCCCCGACATTGCTGCCACCTAAATAAAAGTATTAACCCCTATCCCGTCGCAACTTTAATAAAGTTATTAACCCCTATTCCATCGCTCCTGGACCCCGCCGCAACTTTAATAAAGTTATTAACCCCTATCCCGCTGCTCCCGGACCCCGCCGCAACTTTAATAAAGTTATTAACCCCTATCCCACCGCTCCCCGACACCGCCACAACCTAAATAAAATGCATTAACCCCTATCCCGCGGCTCCCGGACCCCGCCGCCACTAAATAAATGTATTAACCCCTAAACCTCTGACCTCCCACATCACTACCATTAACTAAACCTATTAACCCCTAAACCGCCAGCCCCCCACATCGCCATAAACTAAATTAAGCTATTAACCCCTAAACCTATCAACCCGCTAACTTTACATTAAAATTACAACATCCCTATCTTAAAATAAATTTAAACTTACCTGTAGATTTAAAAGACACTAATTCTAAGCTATTAATTAACCTACCCTAACTATTATACTAAAATTACATCAAACTAGCAATTAAATTAACTATATTACACATTAAAAACCCTAACCCTACTCAAATTATTTAAAACTACTATTAAAAATTACTAAATTACAACAACAAAAAACGCTGTTACAAAAAACCCCACTAAATTATGAAAAAAAACCAGTATCAAAAATAAAAACGAATTACACCTAATCTAATAGCCCTATCAAAATAAAAAAGCCCCCCCAAAATAAAAAAAAAAAACCTAGCCTACAATAAACTACCAATGGGCCTGGCCCTTAAAAGGGCCTTTTGTGGGGCATTGCCCCAAAGAAATCAGCTCTTTCACCTGTAAAAAAAAAATACAAACACCCCAACAGTAAAACCCACCACCCAGCCAACCAACCAACCCCCCCAAATAAAAAGCGTATCTAAAAAATCTAAGCTATTTAGCTCTTTTACCTGCCCAGACCCTACTCTAAAAATAAAACCCACCCAAAAAACCCTTACATAAACATAACACTAACCCCCGACGATCCACTTGCAGTTTTTGAAGTTCCGCTTGAAGGATCCATCCAGCCGGCAAGAAGTCTTCATCTTGGCGGCCTCTTCCATCTTCATCCATCCGGCGAAGTCTTCATCCATGCGGCCTCTTCTATCTTCATCCATCCGGCGCGGAGTAGGTCCATCCTGAAGACATCTGGCGCGGAGCTCCTCTTCAATACGGTCGCCGCCGTAAACTGGAACTTGAATGCAAGTGATGTCATCCAAGATGGCGTCCCTTGCATTCCTTTTGGCTGAAAGGTTCCAATCAGCCAATAGGATTAGAGCTGATAAAATCCTATTGGCTGTTCCAATCAGCCAATAGGAATTGAACAGCTCTCATCCTATTGGCTGTTCAAATCAGCCAATACGATGAGAGCTCAATCCTATTGGCTGATTGGAACAGCCAATAGGATGAGAGATGCTCAAATCCTATTGGCTGATTGGAACAATTTGAGCAGGGTTAGGGTTTTTTAATATGTAATATAGCTAATTTAATTGCTATATTAATGTAATTTTAGTATAATAGTTAGGGTAGGTTAATTAATAGTTTAGAATTAGTTTCTTTTAATTCTACAGGTAAGTTTAAATTTATTTTAAGATAGGGCTATTGTAATTTTAATGTAAAGTTAGTAGCTTCATTTAGTTTATGGCGATGTGATGGGCTGGCGGTTTAGGGGTTACTATGTTTAGTTAATGGTAGTGATGTGGGAGGCCAGAGATTTAGGGATTAATACGTTTATTTAGTGGCGGCGGGGTCCGGGAGCGGTGGGATAGAGGTTAATACATTTTATTTAGGTTGCGGCGGTGTCGGGGAGCGGATAGGGGTTAATAACTTTATTAAAGTTGCGGCAGGGTCCGGGAGTGGTGGGATAGGGGTCAATAACTTTATTAAAGTTGTGGCGGGGTCCGGCAGTGGCGGGATAGGGGTTAAACATTTTAGTATAGTGGCGGCGTTTAGTAGCAGGGTATAAATAAAGTTGGTAAAAAGCCGAATAGCAGCAAGATCGATGACTGTTAGTTAACAACAGTCCGATGCTTTTTGCCGGCTTTTTTAATAAATATAGAGATAGTATTCAGGTCCACGGCCGCGGTGTTAGGCAATGTTAGGCGAGCGTATTAGTGCCGGCGAATGCAGCATAGTTAAGGCTTTGATAAATATCCCGCACTGACTCAGAAACTGAAGCCTGTGTGTTTGACAAGACCTTTTGGAAATAATTAGATTAATATGTTTTCTCAATATTTGACACATACTTGCAAAGAATTCCAGTACAGCAGGTGAGATATTATACAGTTAGCACATGATGCATTCAAACAAGTATTTGCCTGAAATAAAAATAATTTCTATCACTGCCTTTGAACTTATCACCACAAGGGGGTGTTATGTTACATGTATAGATTTACATTATTGTATTAAAGTGAATGTCAATTTAGATAAATCGGTGCCTGGTTTTTAATAATCCTATTAAAAACAAAGGCACTTTAAAGGGACATGGAACCCAAAATGTTTCTTTCTTGATTCAGATAGAGTATACAATTTTAAACAACATTCCAATTTACTTCTATTATTTTATTTGCTTCATTCTTTAGATATCCTTTGTTAAAGAAATAGCAATGCATATGGGTGAGCCAATCACACGAGGCATCTATGTGCAGCCACCTATCAGCAGCTACTGAGTCTATTTAGATATACTTTTCAACAAAAATAATGGAAGTAAATTGGAAAGTTGTTTAAAATTGTATGTTCTATCCAAATCATGAAAGCAAAAATGTGGGTTTCATGTCCCTTTAATTCATCAAAATTTACATTTCACTTGTTTTCCTTAAATACTTACCTTTCAATCTTCACAGCTGCTCCAGCGATTCCCCCGGCCGTCGGAAGCCTCTTCATACGTCAGAAATGACGAATCTGACTTCGTCATTTTGGACCTGGGAAGAGGGCTTGCGACGGGTGGAGGAAGTATTTGAAGAAAACGAGTGAAATGTAAATTTTTATGAATTAAAGTTCCCTTGTTTTTAATAGGATTATTAAAAACCGGCACCGATTCATCTAAATTGACATTCACTTTAAGTGAGCAGTTCCTAATCATTTTTTGCTAAGGGATGAGCTTGCAAATACGTTTGTGCGTGTGTGAATTAATATGTGCATAAATATATTATTTAAAATTAGCTAATAATTTTTTCCAATTTTTATTGCACAAATTACCATTACATAAATTTATGTTAAACTATTGTTTGCTTTGGAAAGCTTAAAGGGACATTAAACACTTTGAGATGGTTATATAAAATGATGAATTGTATATGTGTATATATATATATAGGCTTACCAGAAGTCCCACTTTTACTGGGATTGTCCCGGTTTGGAGGCGCTGTCCCAGTGTCCCACCCGGTTGTTCATTCTGTCCCAGTAGGGTTGCCACCTCTGGGTTTCAAATCATGTGTCCGGGTTTCAGACCGCCTAAAACCCAGACACATTATTCAAAATGACTGGACTGTGACTCTCCAGTATAGTTGGATGCTGGTACTTTGTTACATACAGCCCTGCTTAGCTTAACGTTCGTGTCCTTCAAAGTTTACATTTAATAATACTGTACAGGCTGAGTGAGCAGCATAGGTTTTTTTATTTTGTAGTACTACTTGGTTTATTTTTCTAAGAATGTAACACCCCGACCCCTGGTGACATCAGCAGTGATAGACCTTTAGGGGAATCATAGAAGTATGAGCAGGAAGTGCAGACAGGCAGGATTTTTGGCCTGGATCTTGCTTTACTTCACGCAGGATAGCATTTTGGCTATAATCTTCCTGCATTATGGTATAGAGTAGCCTCTTAAACAGCTTTAGCAGGTATGTGTTTCTTTTTTACTTATTTCATTCAATGTTACATGTATGCCTTATCAGTATTTGGCTCTGTTCCTTAATTAGACACATAAAACACATATTACACTGCAGATATTAAATTGTGTGATGTATACTCTTTTCACTATTTTATGAAATTGATAATTTTGCTTGATTTTTGGCATTATTTAGAATCTGAGATTTAGATGAATTATTTATTTGCTCATGTTGTGTATGTGTTGCCATGACAATGTAATGGTACCTTTTTCACTCTGGGGTGGTGTTATGGTCTATTTAAACTGTGTGATTCACTTGTTTGACTGAGGAAGGGTAGAGCATCCACAAAACATTGCGCACATAAAAGCTACTACTTTAAAAGGACCGGTAATTGCCACATTCCCTTGACCACACCCCTGGCCACACCCCCACTGGCACCGCACCAGGTGGTCCCAGTTTCACCTCTAAAAATTATGGTAAGCCTATATATATATATATATATATATATATATATATATATATATATATATATATATATATATATATATATATATATATAAAATTGTATAATATACTTTTATTATTTATTTTGTCCCTGTGTGTATTATATTCCACACAGCCATTGGCTGCATACTCTAGTGAGCTGTTTATAACTGTCCCTAATTTGCCACAGCAAAGAAAGTAACCTAAGTTACAACATGGCAGCTCCAATTGTTTTATAGACATTCAAACTTTAAACTAATGTTGTCACTATTTAAACAACTAATGAAACTTAAAAAAAATACATCTACATGTTATTCCCAGACTGATCTCTTCTTTGAATATATCATTCTATGTAGCATTTACTTAGGCCTAGATTTAGAGTTTGGCGGTAGCCGTCAAAACCAGCGTTAGAGGCTCCTAACGCTGGTTTTTACCGCCCTCTGGTATTTGGAGTCAGTCATTAAAGGGTCTAACGCTCACTTTTCAGCCGCAACTTTTCCATACCGCAGATCCCCTTACGTCAATTGCGTATCCTATATTTTCAATGGGATCTTTCTAACTCCTGTATTTAGAGTCGTGGCTGAAGTGAGCTTTAGAAATCTAACGACAAAACTCCAGCCGCAGAAAAAAGTCAGTAGTTAAGAGCTTTCTGGGCTAATGCCGGTTTATAAAGCTCTTAACTACTGTGCTCTAAAGTACACTAACACCCATAAACTACCTATGTACACCTAAACCGAGGTCCCCCCAAATTATTAAATTTTTTTAACCCCTAATCTGCCGACCGCCACCTACGTTATACTTATGTACCCCTAATCTGCTGCCCCTAACACCGCTGACCCCTATATTATATTTATTAGCCCCTAACCTGCCCCCCACAACGTCGCTGCCAGCTACCTACAATAATTAACCCCTAATCTGCCGACCGCCACCTACGTTATCCTTATGTACCCCTAATCTGCTGCCCCTAACACCGCCGACCCCTATATTATATTTATTAGCCCCTAATCTGCCCCCCTCAACGTCGCCTCCACCTGCCTACACTTATTAACCCCTAATCTGCCGAGCGGATCTCACCGCTACTATAATAAAGTTATTAACCCCTAATCCGCCTCACTCCTGCCTCAATAACCCTATAATAAATAGTATTAACCCCTAATCTGCCCTCCCTAACATCGCCGACACCTAACTTCAATTATTAACCCCTAATCTGCCGACCGAATCTCGCTGCTACTGTAATAAATGGATTAACCCCTAAAGCTAAGTCTAACCCTAACCCTAACACCCCCCTAAATTAAATATAATTTAAATCTAACGAAATAAATTAACTCTTATTAAATAAATTATTCCTATTTAAAGCTAAATACTTACCTGTAAAATAAACCCTAATATAGCTACAATATAAATTATAATTATATTATAGCTATTTTAGGATTTATATTTATTTTACAGGTAACTTTGTATTTATTTTAACCAGGTACAATAGCTATTAAATAGTTAAGAACTATTTAATAGCTAAAATAGTTAAAATAATTACAAAATTACCTGTAAAATAAATCCTAACCTAAGTTACAATTAAACCTAACACTACACTATCAATAAATTAATTAAATAAAATACCTACAATTACCTACAATTAAATCTAACACTACACTATCAATAAATTAATTAAATACAATATCTACAAATAAATACAATGAAATAAACTAACTAAAGTACAAAAAATAAAAAAGAACTAAGTTACAAAAAATAAAAAAATATTTACAAACATCAGAAAAATATTACAACAATTTTAAACTAATTACACCTACTCTAAGCCCCCTAATAAAATAACAAAGCCCCCCAAAATAAAAAAATGCCCTACCCTATTCTAAATTACAAAAGTTCAAAGCTCTTTTACCTTACCAGCCCTGAACAGGGCCCTTTGCGGGGCATGCCCCAAAGAATTCAGCTCTTTTGCCTGTAAAAAAAACACATACAATACCCCCCCTAACATTACAACCCACCACCCACATACCCCTAATCTAACCCAAACCCCCCTTACAAAAACCTAACACTAAGCCCCTGAAGATCTTCCTACCTTATCTTCACCATACCAGGTTCACCGATCGATCCAGAAGAGCTCCTCCGATGTCTTGATCCAAGCCCAAGCGGGGGGCTGAAGATGTCCATGATCCGGCTGAAGTCTTCATCCAAGCGGGAGCTGAAGAGGTCCATGATCCGGCTGAAGTCTTCTATCAACGGCATCTTCAATCTTCTTTCTTCTGGATCCATGTTCATCCCGCCGATGCGGAACATCCATCTTCACCGACGACTTCCCGACGAATGACGGTTCCTTTAAGGGACGTCATCCAAGATGGCGTCCCTCGAATTCCGATTGGCTAATAGGATTCTATCAGCCAATCGGAATTAAGGTAGGAAAATTCTGATTGGCTGATGGAATCAGCCAATCAGAATCAAGTTCAATCCGATTGGCTGATCCGATCAGCCAATCAGATTGAGCTCACATTCTATTGGCTGATCGGAACAGCCAATAAAATGCGAGCTCAATCTGATTGGCTGATTGAATCAGCCAATCGGATTGAACTTGATTCTGATTGGCTGATTCCATCAGCCAATCAGAATTTTCCTACCTTAATTCCGATTGGCTGATAGAATCCTATCAGCCAATCGGAATTCGAGGGACGCCATCTTGGATGACGTCCCTTAAAGGAACCGTCATTCATCGGGAAGTCGTCGGTGAAGATGGATGTTCTGCGTCGGCGGGATGAACATGGATCCGGAAGAAAGAAGATTGAAGATGCCGTTGATAGAAGACTTCAGCCGGATCATGGACCTCTTCAGCTCCCGCTTGGATGAAGACTTCAGCCGGATCATGGACCTCTTCAGCTCCCGCTTGGATGAAGACTTCAGCCGGATCATGGACATCTTCAGCCCCCCGCTTGGGCTTGGATCAAGACATCGGAGGAGCTCTTCTGGATCGATCGGTGAACCTGGTATGGTGAAGATAAGGTAGGAAGATCTTCAGGGGCTTAGTGTTAGGTTTATTTAAGGGGGGTTTGGGTTAGATTAGGGGTATGTGGGTGGTGGTTTGTAATGTTGGGGGGGTATTGTATGTGTTTTTTTTACAGGCAAAAGAGCTGAATTCTTTGGGGCATGCCCCGCAAAGGGCCCTGTTCAGGGCTGGTAAGGTAAAAGAGCTTTGAACTTTTGTAATTTAGAATAGGGTAGGGCATTTTTTTATTTTGGGGGTCTTTGTTATTTTATTAGGGGGCTTAGAGTAGGTGTAATTAGTTTAAAATTGTTGTAATATTTTTCTGATGTTTGTAAATATTTTTTTATTTTTTGTAACTTAGTTCTTTTTTATTTTTTGTACTTTAGTTAGTTTATTTCATTGTATTTATTTGTAGATATTGTATTTAATTAATGTATTGATAGTGTAGTGTTAGGTTTAATTGTAGGTATTTTATTTAATTAATTTATTGATAGTGTAGTGTTAGGTTTAATTGTAACTTAGGTTAGGATTTATTTTACAGGTAATTTTGTAATTATTTTAACTATTTTAGCTATTAAATAGTTCTGAACTATTTAATAGCTATTGTACCTGGTTAAAATAAATACAAAGTTACCTGTAAAATAAATATAAATCCTAAAATAGCTATAATATAAATATAATTTATATTGTAGCTATATTAGGATTTATTTTACAGGTAAGTATTTAGCTTTAAATAGGAATAGTTTATTTAATAAGAGTTAATTTATTTCGTTAGATTTAAATTATATTTAACTTAGGGGGGGTGTTAGTGTTAGGGTTAGACTTAGCTTTAGGGGTTAATACATTTATTAGAATAGCGGTGAGCTCCAGTCGGCAGATTAGGGGTTAATGTTTGAAGTTTGGTGTCGGCGATGTTAGGTAAAGCAGATTAGGGGTTAATACTATTTATTATAGGGTTAGTGAGGCGGATTAGGGGTTAATAACTTTATTATAATAGCGGTGCGGTCCGCTCGGCAGATTAGGGGTTAATAAGTGTAGGCAGGTGGAGGCGACGTTGTGGGGGGCAGATTAGGGTTAATAAATATAATATAGGGGTCGGCGGTGTTAGGGGCAGCAGATTAGGGGTACATAGGAATAATGTAAGTAGCGTCGGTTTACGAAGCGGCAGATTAGGGGTTAATAATAATATGCAGGGGTCAGCGATAGCGGGGGCGGCAGAATAGGGGTTAATAAGTGTAAGGTTAGGGGTGTTTAGACTCGGGGTACATGTTAGAGTGTTAGGTGCAGACGTAGGAAGTGTTTCCCCATAGCAAACAATGGGGCTGCGTTAGGAGCTGAACGCGGCTTTTTTGCAGGTGTTAGGTTTTTTTTCAGCTCAAACAGCCCCATTGTTTTCTATGGGGGAATCGTGCACGAGCACGTTTTTGAAGCTGGCCGCGTCCGTAAGCACCGCTGGTATCGAGAGTTGAAGTTGCGTTAAATATGCTCTACGCTCCTTTTTTGGAGCCTAACGCAGCTATTCTCTGAACTCTCAATACCAGCAGTATTTAAAAGGTGCGGCCAGAAAAAAGCATGCGTAGCTAACGCACCTCTTTGGCCGCAGAACTCTAAATCTAGGCATTAGTGTTTAATGTCCCTTTAAGTAACATAAAAAAGGGAAAATGTTATAATATTGCAAAGTAATTGCCTTTGTTCTCTTTATATCCATTGTAAAAAAGGCATATTTAGGTAGGCTCAGAAGCAGCAATGCACTACAGCAAGCTAGGAGCTGATAGGTGGTTGCACATATACACTATGCCTTTAGTCAAAGGCTCACCCCATGTGTTCAGCTAGCTCCTAGTAGAGCATTGCTGCTCCTTCAACAAAGGATACTAAGATAATGAAGCAAATTTTATACAATAAGTAAATCTCAAAAAAATAATTACATTTTATTTTCAATCTGAATCATAAAACATACATTTGGGTCTATTTCTCAACTCGGTATGTTTATTTCATAACATTTTTTGTTGTGAGGAAGAGGCATGTTACTAATCTGCAGACACAAATTCATAGTTTTGAGAACTACAAAACCAAGAATATGTAACAATATCTGCTAGATAGAAAAATGCCCAAAATAATCTTACAGAATCCTCTTGGAGAGCATAACATTGTGAATGGATTATTAGAATTTATTTACCCAAAAAATGAAACGTTAGTCATGAATATACAGCCTCATGCTACATAATTAAAAACTATTCATTATTTAAGGGTGAATAGCCTTTGGATTATAATGTATCTTGAAAAACATATTTTTAGATAGATTTTTCCTCAAAAGTAATTTTACTTGAAATTATCCTATTTAAATCTTCTTGTTGATGTATGTAAACTATTGCAGTGGTCTGATCTGACCAATAAAGAAACACCTGTGTGAGTCTCTTATCAACGTGTCAGGTAACTATAGGTTGCCAAGAGATCCAGAATACTGATAATAAGAGATGGCCATAGCTCTCGCACTTTGCCGTCCTGGAATACAACTCCCCATCTGAAACAGCTAGTGTCAGTGATCAAACTCATCCAGTTATGTAGACAAAGGCTAAGCCCTGCTATAATAGACCGATGAGACAAAGGGCACAGAATGGTTCCTAAAGCCGCTACTAAAAGCCTGATCCCCTATTGAGGGTTTGCCAGGCAAATCAATAGTCTGCCAATGAGGAGGAGTAAGTGTGGCCGCCATGATAAAGGAAAGTGGAAGGACTCCCATGAATGTGGTTGCAGCATAGGGGATCAGGGATTCACGTGGGAGGCTGATTATTCATCCATGATATTAAGACACTATAGTACAGAGGTTGCAGGAGACTGTGCCAGCTTAAATGAAGAGCCATAATGAAAATGTCACCTAAACAGGGTGAACTGGAGATCCACAGTAGCTGCAACATGGAAAGAAGGGCTAAGTGAAGCATGATTAAAGTGAAGGTCAATTTAACTATATGCACAGCACCCATGTAATCATTATAATCTAAGTATTAAAGTCGCTAACATATTTTTTTTAAAAAGTAAATTATTTTGTAGTAAAATTGATTTATATAATACCGATGTTTCGTATTTTTACTCCTCCCCTGCGCCACTTCCTTCTTTGGCAATAGTGACGTAGCGAGCGTTTCAACAAGCTCACTTCCAAGCTCGTGCACAACACCAGGTTCAAAATGTGCATGCATATTTTACCCGTATTCGCGCATGCGTAGACATTTTAAGCACGTAGCAGTGTTACTTTGTATTTACCTGATCGTAAACATTCATTCAATCTTGTGAACGCAATAGTTGCTTTCTTCTCTTATAGTAGTGACAGACTCAATGTATCTATTACAAACATAGAGCGTAATACGCAGGCGCGTATCATGCACGAGCATGAAGTAGATGATACTTCCCGGGATTAGATGCATGCGCAATAGTAATTGATGACCTGGGTAAAAAGGGACAGGACGCCCCGGGGGTAGAAAAGCAATTGGCTATAAGATTGAGAAAAACTGTCAATCAATTGCGGGAAGATGTCGGGCGGACAATTGAGGTAAAACGGAGGCTAATTGTAAATTAAAAATTTAAATGACACCAATATTTATTAAGAATTTGAACATCATGCGGATTTTAAATGTACAGTAAAAAACTGTAAACAAGTGAGCCGGACTTGACCTTCACTTTAAAGGGACAATAAAGACAAAATTAAAGGGATAGTCTAGTCAAAAATAAAGTTTCATGATTCAGATAGAGCATGCAATTTTAAACGACTTTCTAATTTACTTTTATCATCAATTTTTCTTTGTTCTCTTGGTATTCTTAGTTGAAAGCTAAACCTAGGTAGGCTCATGTGCTAATTTCATAGCCCTTGAAGGCCACCTCTTATCTGAATTCATTTTGACAGTTTTTCACAACTAGATAGCGTTAGTTCATGTGTGCCATATAGATAACATTGTCCTCATGCAGGTGGAGTTACCTAGGATTCCGCACTGATTGGCTAAAATGCAAGTCTGTCAAAAGAACTGAAATAAGGGGGCAACCTGCAGAGGCTTAGATACAAGTTAATCATAGAGGTAAAAAGTGTATTAATATCACAGTGTTGGTTATGCAAAACTGGGGAATGGGTAAAAAAGGATAATCTATTTTGTTACACAATACAAATTCTGGTGTAGACTGTCCCTTTAAACGTTCATGATGCAGACAGAACATGCAACGCATTTCCAGTTTACTTCGTTTATCAGATTTACTTGATGCTCTTGATATCCTTTTTTGAAAAACATAACTAGGTAAACTCATGGTAGCAATGCACTACTGAGAGCTAGCTGCTGATTGGCGGCTGCACATAATGCCCACATGTCATTGGTTCACCCAATTTTTTCAGCTTTGTTGCTTTTTTAACAAAGGATACCAGGAAAATTAAGCAAATTTGATAATAGAAGTAATTTGAAACATTGTTCAAACCTGTATGCTCTGTATGAATCATGAAAGAAAAATGTTGGGTTTAATTTCCCTTTAAGAGTCCTACTGAAACTATTATAAGCAATTATTTGCATTGTTGATACTACAATATGACCTTACAATAGAATATGTAGAAAGGGAAAAAGTGAGCTGCCACAATGAATGAGCGGTGCTTGCCTAAATGATCTACTGTACTAAGCCTATGGAGACCAAATAATGGGCCAGATTATGAGTGGAGAGCAAACATTTGCGCACAAGCAATAAGGGGTTTATCGCGGGTGTTTGCGCTCGTCGGGTTTATCGCTGGTATTACAAGTTAAAAGTAAACGCGATAGCTTAAGCACAACTGTGATTTACGCTAGAATGATTACTTTGACTTCAATGCACTGGTTAGCTGTTTTGCAAAACAAAAAATTTGCACAAAACACATCAAAATACATTACAAAGTACAGTTACACTCATAATAACACTATCTAATAAAAATATTTTAAAAAATATTGCACACAAAAGTTATAAAGGCTAAAAGATATGAGGTCTCAGGTGTTAGAAAAAAGGCAGGCAAAGGGCTTTACCATATATACTGTACATACATATATATGTATATATACACTCACCGGCCACTTTATTAGGTACACCTGTTCAATTGCTTGGTAACACAAATTACTAATCAGCCAATCACATGGCAGCAACTCAATGCATTTAGGCATCTAGACGTGGTGAAGATGACTTGCTGAAGTTCAAACTGAGCATCAGAATGGGGAAGAAAGGGGATTTAAGTGACTTTGAACTTGGCATGGTTGTTGGTGCCAGACGGGCTTGTCTGAGTATTTCAAAAACTGCTGATCTACTGGGATTTTCAAGCACAACCATCTCTAGGGTTTACAGAGAATGGTCCGGAAAAGAGAAAATATCCAGTGAGCGGCAGTTGTGTGGACGAAAATGCCTTATTGATGTCAGAGGTCAGAGGAAAATGTACAGACTGGTTCGAGATGAAAGACAGGCAACAGTAACTTAAATAACCACTCGTTACAACAAAGGTATGTAGAATACCATATCTGAATGCACAACTCATCGAACCTTGAACCAGATGGGCTACAGCAGCAGAAGACCACACCAGGTGCCACTCCTGTCAGCTAAGAACAGGAAACTGAGGCTACAATTCGCACAGGCTCACCAAAATTGGACAATAGAAGATTGGAAAAACGTTGCCTGGTCTGACGAGTCTCGATTTCTGCTGCAACGTTCAGATGGTAGGGTCAGAATTTGGCGTAAACAACATGATTATATATATATATATGTGTGTTACTGTGTGAGTATATATGTATACATATGTATTTATATGTGTATATTTGTATTAACAGACATACAAGTATATACAAATATAAACACAAAAATGCATATGTACACATATATAGAACTGCATTGGAGCACTTTGCCGTTAAAGGGACACTAAACCCAGATTTTTTTCTTTCATGATTTGGATAGAGCATGCCATTTCAAGCAATTTTCTAATTTACTCCTATTATCAATTTTTCAAGTATGTAAAGCTTAGAAGCTGGCCCATTTTAGGTTCAGAACCCTGGATAGCATTTGTTTATTAGTGGCTACATTTAGCCACCAATCAGCAAGTGCTACCCAGGTTCTGAACCAAAAATGGGCTGGCTCCTAAACTTTACATTCCTGCTTTTCAAATAAAAAAGATAGCAAGATAGTTAAAGGGACAGTCTACCTTAGAATTGTTATTGTTTTAATAGATAGATAATCCCTTTATTACCCATTCCCCAGTTTTGCATAACCAGCACAGTTATATTAATGTACTTTTTACCTCTGTGATTACCTTGTTTCTAGGAACCTTCTACCAGCCCCCTGATCACATGACTGTGACTGTTTATTATCTATTGTCTTAAATTTAGCATTGTTTTGTGCTAGATCTTAAATAACCCCCTGTGCCTGAACACAGTGTTATCTATATGGCCCACGTGTACTTTCTGTCTCTTTCAGATTGAACTTGAATCTGATTGGCGGATTCAATCAACCAATCAGATTTTTCTACCTTAATTCCGATTGGCTGATAGAATCGGAATTCGACGGACGCCATCTTGGATGACGTCATTTAAAGGAACCTCATTCGTCGGGAAGTCGTCGTGCCGGATGGATGTTCCGCGTCGGAGGAGCGAAGAAAGAAGATTGAAGATGCCGCTTGGAAGAAAACTTTGCCCCGATGGAGGACCTCTTCTCTGCCGCTTGATTGAAGACATCGCCGGATGGAAGACTTCTTCTTTGCCGCTTGGATGAAGACATTGCCGGATGGAAGACTTCTTCTCTGCCGCTTGATTGAAGACATCGCCCGGATCAGATGAAGAGTTCTGCCCGGCTGGATGAAGACAAGGTAGGGAGATCTTCAGGGGGGTAGTGTTAGATTTATTTAAGGGGGGTTTGGGTTAGAGTAGGGGTATGTGGGTGGTGGGTTGTAATGTTGGGGGGTGGTATTGTGGTTTTTTTTTTCAGGCAAAAGAGCAGTTTTCTTTGGGGCATGCCCCGCAAAAGGCCCTTTTAAGGGCTGGTAAGGTAAAATTTAGAATAGGGTAGGGAATTTTTTTTATTTTGGGGGGCTTTATTATTTTATTAGGGGGCTTAGAATAGGTGTAATTAGCTTAAAAATCTTGTAATCTTTTTTTTTATTTTTTGTAATTTAGTGTTTGTTTTTTTTTGTAATTTAGTTTAGTTTATTTAATTGTATTTTAGTTTAGATATTTGTAGTTTATTTAATTTATTGATAGTGAAGGTGTATTTGTAACTTAGGTTAGGATTTATTTTACAGGTAAATTGGTAATTATTTTAACTAGGAAGCTATTAAATAGTTATTAACTATTTAATAGCTATTGTACCTAGTTAAAATAAATACCAAGTTACCTGTAAAATAAATATAAACCCTAAAATAGCTACAATGTAATTATTAATTACATTGTAGCTATCTTAGGGTTTATTTTATAGGTAAGTATTTAGATTTAAATAGGAATATTTTAATTAATAATTTTAATATTAGATTTATTTTAATAAGAGTTTAGTTAGGGATGTTAGAGTTAGATAGGGTTATTATACTTAATATATATATAATATAATAACGATATTAACTATATTAACCCTAATATAATTAGGGTTAATATAGTTAATATATATAATATAATAACTATATTAACTATATTAACCCTAATATAATTAGGGTTAATTTAGTTAATATAGCTGGTGGCGGTGTAGGGGGATTAGATTAGGGGTTAATGTGTTTAATATAGGTGGCGGCATGTAGGGGGATTCGATTAGGGGGTAATACATTTATTATAGGTGGCGGTGGTGTAGGGGGATTTAGATTAGATGCAAAAGAGCAGTTTACTTTGTGACAAAGCCCTGCCAAAAGCCCTTTTAAGGGCTGGTAAAAGAGCAGTTTTCTTTGGGGCATGCCCCGCAAAAAGCCCTTTTAAGGGCTGGCAATAGAGCAGTTTACTTTGGGGTAATGCCACGCAAAAAGCCCTTTTCAGGGCTATTTGTAGGGTTAGACTTAGGTTTAGTGGTAGGGATAGTTTAGTATTTTAGGGGTTAAATAATTTAATATAGCTGGCGGCGGGGTAGGGGGATTAGATTAGGGGTTAATTAATTTAATATAGGTGGCGGCAGGGTAGGGGGATTAGATTAGGGGTTAAATAATTTAATATAGGTGGCGGCAGGGTAGGGGGATTAAATTAGGGGTTAATAATTTTAAAATAGATGGCGGCAGGGTAGGAGTTCACTTTAGGGGGTAGGTAAGGTAGATGGCGGCGAGGTAGGAGCTCACTTTAGGGGGTAGGTAAGGTAGATGGTGGGGGTGTAAGGGGCTCACTTTAAGGGGTAGTTTAATATAGTTGGCGACGGTGTAGGGGGATCACATTAGGGGGTAGTTAATGTAGGTGGCGGCGGGGTCCGGGATCGGCGGTTTAGGGGTTAAATATTTTATTAGGGATTGCGGCGGGGGATCGCGGTTGACAGGTAGATAGACATTGCGCATGCGTTAGGTGTTAGGTTTTATTTAGCAGATCGCGGGTGAGAGGTAGATAGACATTGCGCATGCTTTAGGTGTTAGGTTTTATTTAGCAGATCGCGGGTGACAGGTAGATAGACAGTGCGCATGCGTTAGGTGTTTATTTTGTAGCTAGTTTAGGGAGTTACGGGGCTCCAATAGACAGCGTAAGGCTTACTACGTCTGCTTTTTGTGGCGAGGTGAAAATGGAGTAAGATTTCTCCATTTTCGCCACGTAAGTCCTTACGCTGTATATTGGATACCAAACTGCGCTGGTTTGGTATACCTGCCTATGGCCCTAAAAACTACGGGCGACGGCAGAAATATACGAGCGTAACTTTTAGGTTACGCCGTATATAGGATACCAAACCAGCGCAAAATTCATATCGGATCGGGCCCCAGGAGAGTTAGAGCACCCAATGAAAAACAGATAACCAAGTGATGGACAAAATATGGAACTGCAGCCTGAGCTGTAAACTCCCTGGAGATAGTTTGCACTCTGGTGAAGGTTTAGCTGAACATTGTAGAAAGCTGTACCAATCCATATCGCTGCTCTCAACTGCACAGGAACTATAGTATAAGAATCCTGACAACTGCACAGGAATTATAGTAGAAGAATCCTGACAACTGCACAGGAATTATAGTATAAGAATCCTGACAACTGCACAGGAATTATAGTAGAAGAATCCTGACAACTGCACAGGAATTATAGTAGAAGAATCCTGACAACTGCACAGGAATTATAATAGAAGAATCCAGACAACTGCACAGGAATTATAGTAGAAGAATCCTGACAACTGCACAGGAATTATAGTAGAAGAATCCTGACAACTGCACAGGAATTATAGTAGAAGAATCCTGACAACTGCACAGGAATTATAGTAGAAGAATCCTGACAACTGCACAGGAATTATAGTAGAAGAATCCTGACAACTGCACAGGAATTATAGTAGAAGAATCCTGACAACTGCACAGGAATTATAGTAGAAGAATCCTGACAACTGCACAGGAATTATAGTAGAAGAATCCTGACAACTGCACAGGAATTATAGTAGAAGAATCCTGACAACTGCACAGGAATTATAGTAGAAGAATCCTGACAACTGCACAGGAATTATAGTAGAAGAATCCTGACAACTGCACAGGAATTATAGTAGAAGAATCCTGACAACTGCACAGGAATTATAGTAGAAGAATCCTGACAACTGCACAGGAATTATAGTAGAAGAATCCTGACAACTGCACAGGAATTATAGTAGAAGAATCCTGACAACTGCACAGGAATTATAGTAGAAGAATCCTGACAACTGCACAGGAATTATAGTAGAAGAATCCTGACAACGTTACGTGCTGTTAAGCAAGAGAAAGGTTTATCCAGTAGTAAAAAAAGAGTTCATATGGAAAATGTATTAGATGTGTTATCCTTATGAGGTATTACAAAGCTCTGTGTTTTGCAGGAGGACCCTTGCAGTTAAAGGGGATAGTTAAAAACTGAAACACGCATGGGTGCATTCCATTTTTTAATAGAAATATGTTCACAATATACTTTTGTATTCTTTGTTGAAGTGATACCTAGGTAGGTGTCTGGAGCAGTACATGGTAGGAAATAGTGCTGCCATCTAGTGCTCTTGCAAATGGATAACATTCTTGCAAAACTGCTACCATATAGTGCTCCAGACACGTGCACGCTCCTGAGCTTACGTCCCTGCTTTTCAACAAAAGATATCAAGTGAACAAAGAAAATGTGATAATAGAAGTAAATTAGAAAGGTGTTTAAAATTGCATGCTCTATCTGAATCATGAAAGAAAAAAACAAAAATCATGTCCCTTTAAATAGGGAAAATACAACATCAGAAAGCCATACTGAAAAATAAACCCTACGTGGTTTAAAAAAAACGAATGATCTAAAAGTCATATGAAATTGGTGTATACAGTGAAACAGACTAATCAGTTTTGTGGAGCTGGTCACTTTCAGGTTAAACAAACAAACAGGTAGGACAATTAAAGGGACACTGGACCCAAAAATGTTCTTTCATGATTCAGATAGAGCATGCAATTTTAAGCAACTTTCTAATTTACTCCTATTCTCAATTTTTTCTTCGTTCTCTTGCTATCTTTATTTGAAAAAGAAGGCATCTAAGCTAAGGAGCCAGCCAATGTTTGGTTCAGTCCCCTGGACAGCACTTGTTTATTGGTTGGTTAATTTATCCACCAATCAGCAAGAACAACCCAGGTTGTTCACAAAAAATGGGCCGGCTTCTAAACTTACATTCTTGCTTTTCAAATAAAGATACCAAGAGAATGAAGAAAATGTGATACTAGGAGTAAATTAGAAAGTTGCATAAAATGGTAGGTTCTATCTGAATCGCGAAAGAAAAAAATTGGGTTCAGTGTCCCTTTAAGAATTATGCTTTTATACATTGTTATGTAAATATAGCAGATTGTTTTTGTAGTTTGTTCTTTTTATCCATGACCCAAAGATCCTCACAATAATATTCAGCTGAAAAAAATGCACCAGTTTCTGATGTTTCAATAACTGACCATGTAGCCAGCAACACTCGCCTCTCAAGCAGAGTCAAGTCAGCATGCACAGTTTTGAAACTGCAATGTTGTTTCCTAAACTAGCAGGACATCTTAAATTGTTTTAGTTGGAAGCTAGGTAAAAAAAACAAAGAACCTAAATGCATGGAAAGTATAGAATATCAACACGTTCAAACCAGTTGCCTGGGGGTGAGTTTAAAATGCAATTGTATTTGTGTATCCCCCCTGCAGAGAGTTAGTGTGATATTCTAGATGCTGAATGACAAAGAGGAATACTTCTGAGAATATGAGTAACAAGGTAAAGCATGGGATAGGGACACTTTTAATAAGAAGGGGCTGTAGTGTAGATTGTAGAAAATACCTAAAGAAGCACACAGGGACAGTAAAGTCAAAATTAACCTTTTGTAATTCAGATAGATCATGCAATATTAAACAGCTTTCCAATTTACTTCTGTTATCAAATTGACTGTGTTCTCTTGGGGCGCGATCCGATATAGATCGCAGTTTGCGGCGCAAGCGAGGGAACCGGCGTCGCCGGCAGTTTCAGCTCGCAACTCGAGCTATCCCATATAAGTCGCCGTCAGATGCTAACGTGCCGTAAGTCTGACAAACCAGCGATGTCCAGAAATCTGCGCAAGTACAAATTTCTGGCGTCGCCAGTGACTTGCGCCACGTTAGAAACTGCCGGCGCCTCTAAAACCTGACTAAAGTCTAAAACACCCGCACTGTCTAACACGCCTCCCTAACATAGCCCGACACGTCTAACACGCCTCCCTAACATAGCCCGACACGTCTAACCCTCTATCCGCTATCCCCCCTCACTATCCTAACAATAAAAAAGCTATTAACCCCTAAACCACCGCTCCCGTACCCCGCCGCAACCTAATAAAGTTATTAACCCCTAAACCGCCGCTCCCGTACCCCGCCGCCAGCTATATTATATCTCTAACCCCCTAAAGTGAGCCCCTAACACCGCCGCCATCTATATTAAAATTATTAACCCCTAATGTAAGCCCCTTACACCGCCGCCATCTCTATTAAAATGATTAACCCCTAATTTAATCTACCTACCCCGCCGCCAGCTATATTATCTATATTAACCCTAAGTATATTATAGTTAATATAGGTATTACATTATATATATTAACTATATTAACCCTAATTATATTAGGGTTAATATAGTTAATATAGTTACTATAGTATTTATATAAACTATATTAACTCTATCTAACCCTAACACCCCTAACTAAATTTATATTAAATTAATCTAATTCATTTATAAACTAAAATATTCCTATTTAAATCTAAATACTTACCTATAAAATAAACCCTAAGATAGCTACAATATAATTAATAATTACATTGTAGCTATGTTAGGGTTAATATTTATTTTACAGTTAAATTGTTAATTATTTTAACTAGGTATAATAGATATTAAATAGCCAATAGAATGCGAGCTCAATCTGATTGGCTGTTCGGATCAGCCAATCGGATTGAACTTGAATCTGATTGGCTGATTCAATCAGCCAATCAGATTTTTCTAACTTAATTCCGATTGGCTGATAGAATCCTATCAGCCAATCGGAATTCGGCGGACGCCATCTTGGATGACGTCATTTAAAGGTACCTCATTCGTAGTACAGCAGTCGGCCGGGATGGATGCTCCGCGGCGGCGGAGCGAAGAAAGAAGATTGAAGATGCCGCCGGAAGAATGAAGACTTTGCTGCCGCTTGGAGGAAGACGTCGCCGGAGGAAGAATTCTTCTTTGCCGCTTGGAGGAAGACATCGCCGGAGGAAGAATTCTTCTTTGCCGCTTGGAGGAAGACATCGCCCGGATCGGATCAGGAGTTCGGCCCGGTGTGGTGAAGACAAGGTAGGGAGATCTTCAGGGGGGTAGTGTTAGGCTTTTTTAAGGGGGGTTTGGGTGGTTTTAGAATAGGGGTATGTGGGTGGTGGGTTGTAATGGGGGGGGGATTGTATTTGTATGCAAAAGAGCTGAATTCTTTGGGGCATGCCCCACCAAAGGCCCTTTTAAGGGCTGGTAAGGTAAAGAGCTTTGAAATTTGTTTAATTTAGAATAGGGCAGGGAATTTTTTTTATTTTGGGGGTTTATTATTTTATTAGGGGGCTTAGAATAGGTGTAATTAGCTTAAAAATCTTGTAATCTTTTTTTTATTTTTTGTAATTTAGTGTTTTGTTTTTTTTGTAATTTAGTTTAGTTAATTTAATTGTATTTTTAGATAGATGTTTGTAGTTTCTTAAATTTATTGATAGTGTAGGTGTATTTGTAACTTAGGTTAGGATTTATTTTACAGGTAATTGGGTAATTATTTTAACTAGGTAGATATTAAATAGTTAATAACTATTTAATATCTATTATACCTAGTTAAAATAATTAACAATTTACCTGTAAAATAAATATTAACCCTAACATAGCTACAATGTAATTATTAATTATATTGTAGCTATCTTAGGGTTTATTTTATAGGTAAGTATTTAGATTTAAATAGGAATATTTTAGTTTATAAATGAATTAGATTAATTTAATATAAATTTAGTTAGGGGTGTTAGGGTTAGATAGAGTTAATATAGTTAATATAAATACTATAGTAACTATATTAACTATATTAACCCTAATATAATTAGGGTTAATATTGTTAATATATATAATGTAATACCTATATTAACTATAATATACTTAGGGTTAATATAGATAATATAGCTGGCGGCGGGGTAGGTAGATTAAATTAGGGGTTAATCATTTTAATAGAGATGGCGGCGGTGTAAGGGGCTTACATTAGGGGTTAATAATATTAATATAGCTGCCGGCGGTATAGGGGGATTAGATTAGGGGTTAATAATTTTTATATAGGTGGCGGCGGTGTAAGGGGTCAGATTAGGGGATAGATAAGGTAGATGGCGGCGGTTTTAGGGGCTCACAGTAGGGGGTTAGTTTATGTAGATGGCGGCGGGGTCCGGGAGCGGCGGTTTAGGGGTTAATAACTTTATTAGGGATTTCGGGGGGGGGGGGGGGATCGCGGTTGACTGGTAGATAGACATTGCGCATGCGTTAGGTGTTAGGTTTATTTTAGCAGATCGCGGTTGACAGGGAGATAGACATTGCGCATGCGTTAGGTGTTAGGTTTATTTTAGCAGATCGCGGTTGACAGGGAGATAGACATTGCGCATGCGTTAGGTGTTAGGTTTATTTTAGAAGATCGCGGTTGACAGGGAGATAGACATTGCGCATGCGTTAGGTGTTAGGTTTATTTTAGCAGCCAGTTTAGGAAGTTACGGGTCTCCAATAGTCAGCGTAAGGCTTCTTACGGCTGCTTTTTGTGGCGAGGTGAAAATGGAGTAAGTTTTCTCCATTTTCGCCACGTAAGTCCTTACGCTGCATATTGGATACCAAACTGCGCGGGTTTGGTATACCTGCCTATAGCCCAAAAAACTACGGGCGACGGCAGAAATATACGTGCGTAACTTCTAGGTTACGCCGTATATGTGATACCAAACCCACGCAAATATTGGCGTCGCCAGCTTTTGCGGGCGACGATTTTTATCGGATCGACCCCTTGGTATCTTTTATTGAAGAGTAGCCTTATAAGAGCTCAGGAGTGTGCACGTGTCTTTAGTACTCTATGGCAGCAGTGTTTTGCAACATTATATAACAAAGCTACAAATAACGTTGCAAAACACTGCTGCCATAGAATACTAAAAACATGTGCACACTCCTAAGCTCTTACAAGCCTACCTAGTTTTACTCTTTAATAAAAGATACCAAGAGAATAAAGCAAATTTGATAACAGAAGTAAATTGGAAAGTTGTTTAAAATTGCATGCTTTATCTAAATCATGAAAGTTACATTTTGACTTTACTGTCCCTTTAAATAACTGTAGCATGAGTGTGAGTAAAATGTAGAAATACTGCTAATCTACTACTAATCACCAAGATTACAAGTTGCGCGGTATGGTGCGGTACGGCTATACCGCTGAAAAATTGTCCATTGCTCGTGGAATATGCAGGTCTCCCATATTACAAGTTGCGGCGATACAGCTATACCGCTAGCGTTTTAGCCTTTATGCAGCTCTCCATTTCGCACTCAAAAAATTTCTTTTGAGCGTGGAAATTTGAGGTCTCCCATATTACAGGTTGTAATACCGCCCGGATCCATTCCGCGATCTGAGACCAGTTGTTATGGATTTTGCAAAACAAAAATGTTTCACATAACTCATAACAAAAATGTTACAAGATCCGCCGCCCACCCACATCGCGACTAGCTAAATTAAAGTATTAACCCCCAATCTGCTGCCCCCGTATCATCAACACTAAATAAACCTTAAGAGCCGACCCCCCACATCGCGACTTCCTAAATAAACCTCATAACCCCTAAACGTCCATCCCCCCGCACCGCAAATACTATATTAAACCTATTAACCCCTAATTGAACAGTCAATAGAATTTAAGCGGCTCTCATCCTATTGGCTGATTTGAATTTTTCAGCCAATAGGAATGCAACTGTACCTCAATATAAAAGGGGTACCTTGCATTTAAGCTTCAGTGATCCCATGAAGAGGAGGCTCTGCGCTGGATGTCGTCGTCGCCGGTCCTGATCAGCTCCGCGCCGCCACAGCTCCGTGCCACCAGGATGAAGATAGAAGATGTCCCTGCAACAGACGTAGACTTCTCGCCGCCTAGATGAAGATGGATGTCCGGACATCAGGAACTGTGAGTACATTTTCTGGGGTTAGTGTTAGGTTTTTTTTTTTTAGGTGTTTTTTTTTTTAGATTAGGGCTTTTTTATTTTTTAATGGGCACAAAAGAGTTAATTTTATATATATAAAACATGAAAGTCATGGTGCAGAGTTTAAGATCACTGGCAAAGTGCACCCCTTCCCCCCACTACGACTTGTGCAGAGGGTCTTACCATAAAAATAAATAAATTAACCTGTGTAAACGGTCAGACAATACTCCCAGCTGCCTTTCCCAGTGTGTACAAGGGGCTCATAGCCTCATACACAGTGTATTCCCCTACATTTTGCAGAGGGTCAGACAATACTCCCTGCCTGGGACACATACACACACTTGAAAAGAAAAAATATAAGCAGCGCTAAAAACAAGTATCTCTAGCCAAACTGAAACGTCTGCCCCTCAAAACAGATAGTGGATAGATATGTATGTTAGGAATATATAGCTGGCGCTCCAAAAAATAGAGCAAGATATAATATGGAGATAAACTAAATGAATATTCACAAAAAAATAAATGCTAAAACAAGGGGTCACAATCTAAAGTTAGAGGGTAGTAGATTCAGGAGAAATTTGAGGAAGCATTTTTTTACAGAAAGGGTGGTGGATTCATGGAATAAACTTCCATTTGAGGTGGTAAACACAAAGACTGTAAAGGAATTTAAAAATGCCTGGGACATGCATAAGGCTATCCTAAGGAAAAAGTAACATGTAATATGGGTAGACTTGATGGGCCTTTTTGGTTCTTATCTACCGTCAAATTCTATGTTTCTATGTAATATGGATTTAGCAAAGATATATTAATACATTGTGTTTAAACACATATGAAAATACGAAAATAGGGTATAAAAATAATATTTTAATAAAAACATTTTTTTAAAACAAAAGTACATACGTATATATTACCTAATAAAACAATATTGGCCCCTACAGAAAAAGTAGATAAATGGGAAGGGCTACAAATATTCAGGGACGTCTCCCTGTGTGAACACCTTAATGCTAAGCTGACAATAAAAAAACACCTAGTTTCAGGAGGCAGATGCACAATGGAGCTGTGCAGAGTTCAGTATACTTCTGTAGATAAAAAGAATGTCACGTGATCGGAATACTAGAAAGTCTGATAGTACTCTTTACTCACGTGATGTAAATTTGAATGCAATTGTCATTACAATGTTTCCAAATGTTGACAGTGCACTGGTAAAGTAGCGATCTAGGTTGCCATGGAGACTGCAGTCTTAAGCCGTAGCTAACTTGAGTGATACTGGTAAAGAAATAGTTTGATGATAATAGTTTTGGACCTATAAAACATGACTTGAGGAAAGAGGCCATCTACCACTATCTAGAAAAAGATAAGGAAATGCATGCACATCAAAGAGAATTCATTATAGAAAGTATAGATTGTATATTAAATAATAACTTATTTTCCTTTAATGGAGTATATTATCAACAAATACAAGGAACAGCAATGGGCACAAGGTTCACGCCCAGCTATGCAAATCTATTCATGGGATTATGGGAAGAAAACTTCATAGCTCAACACGAGTTGGGCGCGAACCTTATGCTGTTTCGTTGCTATATAGATGATCTGATTCTAATATTGAAGGGAAATGAAACATCTTTACATTCCTTCTTAGAAGATATGAACAAAAATGAGAAAGGCCTTAACTTCACATATCAGATTAGTAGTGATAAAATCACATTTCTAGGTTTAAACATAGAAGTAAAATCCAACATATTGGAAACCAAAACCCATTTTAACGATGTAGACGCAAACAACCTAATACATTCAAAAAGCTGTCACTTACAAAGATGGAAGGACAACATACTCAAAAGTCAATATCTGAGATTAAGACATAATTGCTCAAATATATCGGACTATTTAGAACAGGCAGAGATCTTAGACATTCTAGAATATAAAAATAAAAGGAAGGAAACATAGAAACATCTATTGATGACACAATTGATGTACCACTAATCACTCAATACAATGATGAACATAACATTTTTTAAAAAATTATGAAAAAACATTGGCATTTGGTAAAAAATGCTCCTATAATTGGCAATAAAGTTACACCATATCCCAGAATTATTTACATAAGAGCAACTAATTTAAAATCCCTATTAGCCCAGAGTGAATTTAAAAACAAAAATAAAAATATATCTACACAAAAAGACTTAGCAGGGAAGAAGCTGAATGTTTGTTTTTTTCCCATGCCTTTCCTGTAAGTCATGTTAATATAGTTGTAAAAAGAAAGAATTCCATTTGAGTGTCACAGGTGAAATACAAAAAATAACAGACACCATTAAATATCAGGATAAGGGTGTCATAGATGTAATTAAATGCACATGTAAAAAACAGTATTTTGGGGAAACTACTAGGAGTCTCCGAGAGAGAATAAAGGAGCACATATGGGCCAGTGAAGAGGAGAAAACTGACACCCTGTTGTACCAACACTTCAAAGATATACACAATAGTAATCTTTCTGATTTTAAATTCTGGGGTATCTTTAAATTGAAAAAGAACTGGAGAGGAGGTAATTTTGAGGGTGAACTCCTCAAAAAAGAAGCTGAATTTATCTATAGTTTTCAAACCCTCCAACCCCTAGGATTAAACTCAGAATTAGACATTTCACCTTTTTTGTAAATATATAACATTATATTTAAATACTCTGTATCTCTTTAAAGTATCTTCTTCTATGACATTCACGTACATTCTAGAATATATTCTTTTTTCAATCCACCATATATATATATACAGGATAATGTGTATCAGATTCTATAACATAGGATATCGCCTAATAGAAAAGAAAAACATAATTTATGCTTACCTGATAAATTTATTTCTCTTGTAGTGTGTTCAGTCCACGGGTCATCCATTACTTATGGGATATATTCTCCTTCCCAACAGGAAGTTGCAATTTATTTCTCTTGTAGTGTGTTCAGTCCACGGGTCATCCATTACTTATGGGATATATTCTCCTTCCCAACAGGAAGTTGCAAGAGGATCACCCAAGCAGAGCTGCTATATAGCTCCTCCCCTCACATGTCATATCCAGTCATTCGACCGAAACAAGACGAGAAAGGAGAAACTATAGGGTGCAGTGGTGACTGGAGTTATAATTTAAAATTTAGAACCTGCCTCAAATAGACAGGGCGGGCCGTGGACTGAACACACTACAAGAGAAATAAATTTATCAGGTAAGCATAAATTATGTTTTCTCTTGTTAAGTGTGTTCAGTCCACGGGTCATCCATTACTTATGGGATACCAATACCAAAGCTAAAGTACACGGATGATGGGAGGGACAAGGCAGGAACATTAAACAGAAGGAACCACTGCCTGTAGAACCTTTCTCCCAAAAACAGCCTCAGAAGAAGCAAAAGTGTCAAATTTGGAAAATTTGGAAAAAGTATGAAGTGAAGACCAAGTTGCAGCCTTGCAAATCTGTGCAACAGAGGCCTCATTGTTAAAGGCCCAGGTGGAAGCCACAGCTCTAGTGGAATGAGCTGTAATTCTTTCAGGAGGCTGCTGTCCAGCAGTCTCATAGGCTAAGCGTATAATGCTACGAAGCCAAAAAGAGAGAGAGGTAGCCGAAGCCTTTTGACGTCTCCTCTGTCCAGAGTAAACGACAAACAGAGAAGAAGTTTGTTGAAAATCTTTAATTGCCTGTAAGTAAAACTTCAGAGCACGGACCACGTCTAGATTATGCAAAAGACGTTCCTTCTTTGAAGAAGGATTAGGACATAAGGATGGAACAACAATCTCTTGATTGATATTCTTGTTAGAAACAACCTTAGGTAAAAACCCAGGTTTAGTACGCAGAACTACCTTGTCTGAATGAAAGATCATATAAGGAGAATCACAATGTAAGGCAGATAACTCAGAGACTCTTCGAGCCGAGGAAATAGCCATCAAAAACAGAACTTTCCAAGATAAAAGCTTAATATCAATGGAATGAAGGGGTTCAAACGGAACACCCTGAAGAACTTTAAGAACCAAGTTTAAGCTCCACGGAGGAGCAACAGCTTTAAATACAGGCTTAATCCTAGCCAAAGCCTGACAAAAAGCCTGGACGTCTGGATTCTCTGCCAGACGCTTGTGTAAAAGAATAGACAGAGCAGAAATCTGTCCCTTTAGTGAACTAGCGGATAAGCCCTTTTCTAAACCCTCTTGTAGGAAAGACAATATCCTAGGAATCCTAACCTTACTCCATGAGTAACTCTTGGATTCACACCAATATAAATATTTACGCCATATCTTGCGGTAAATTTTTCTGGTAACAGGTTTCCGAGCCTGTATTAATGTATCAATAACCGAATCCGAAAACCCACGCTTTGATAGAATCAAGTGTTCAATTTCCAAGCAGTCAGCCTCAGAGAAATTAGGTTTGGATGGTTGAAAGGACCCTGAATTAGAAGGTCTTGCCTCAGGGGTAGAGACCATGGTGGACAGGACGACATGTCCACTAGGTCTGCATACCAGGTCCTGCGTGGCCACGCAGGCGCTATCAGAATCACCAATGCTCTCTCCTGTTTGATCCTGGCAATCAGTCGAGGTAGCAACGGAAAAGGTGGAAACACATAAGCTATGTTGAAAACCCAAGGGGCTGCTAGTGCATCTACCAGCACCGCTCCCGGGTCCCTGGACCTGGATCCGTAACAAGGAAGCTTGGCGTTCTGGCGAGATGCCATGAGATCCAGATCCAGTTTGCCCCAATGATGAATCAGTTGGGCAAATATCTCCGGGTGAAGTTCCCACTCCCCCGGATGAAAAGTCTGGTGACTTAAAAAATCCGCCTCCCAGTTCTCCACACCTGGGATGTAGATCGCTGACAGGTGGCAAGAGTGAGACTCTGCCCAGTGAATTATCTTCAAGACTTCCAACATCGCTAGGGAACTCCTGGTTCCCCCTTGATGATTGATGTAAGCCACAGTCGTGATGTTGTCCGACTGAAATCTGATGAACCGCAGTGTTGCCAACTGAGGCCAAGCTAGAAGAGCATTGAATATTGCTCTTAATTCTAGAATGTTTATTGGGAGGAGTTTCTCCTCCTGAGTCCACGATCCCTGAGCCTTCAGGGAGTTCCAGACTGCTCCCCAGCCTAGTAGGCTGGCATCTGTTGTTACAATCGTCCAATCTGGTCTGCGAAAAGTCATTCCTTTGGACAGATGAACCCGTGACAACCACCAGAGAAGAGAATCTCTGGTCTCCTGGTCCAGATTTAGCAAAGGGGACAGATCTGAGTAATCCCCGTTCCATTGACTTAGCATGCATAGTTGCAGCGGTCTGAGATGTAGGCGCGCAAATGGCACTATGTCCATTGCCGCGACCATTAAGCCGATTACTTCCATGCACTGAGCTACTGATGGGCTTGGAATGGAATGAAGGACACGGCAAGCATTGAGAAGCTTTGATAACCTGGACTCCGTCAGGTAAATCTTCATCTCTACAGAATCTATGAGTCCCTAGAAAAGGAACCCTTGTGAGGGGTAACAGAGAACTCTTTTCCACGTTCACTTTCCACCCATGCGACCTCAGAAATGCTAGAACTATCTCTGTATGAGACTTTGCATTTTGAAAACTTGACGCTTGTATCAGAATGTCGTCTAGGTACGGAGCCACCGCTATGCCTCGTGGTCTTAGTACCGCCAGAAGAGAGCCCAGAACCTTTGTAAAAATTCTCGGGGCCGTAGCCAACCCGAAGGGAAGTGCTACAAACTGGTAATGCCTGTCTAGAAAGGCAAACCTTAGGTACCGATAATGATCTTTGTGAATCGGTATGTGAAGGTAGGCATCCTTTAAATCCACTGTGGTCATGTATTGACCCTCTTGGATCATGGGTAGGATGGTCCGAATGGTTTCCATCTTGAACGATGGAACCCTTAGGAATTTGTTTAAGATTTTTAAATCTAAGATTGGTCTGAAGGTTCCCACTTTCTTGGGAACCACAAACAGATTTGAATAAAACCCTTGCCCCTGTTCCATCCGCGGAACTGGGTGGATCACTCCCATCACTAAGAGGTCTTGTACACATTGTAGAAATGCCTCTTTCTTTACTAGGTTTGTTGATAACCTTGACAGATGAAACCTCCCTTGTGGAGGAGAAGTTTTGAAATCCAGAAGGTATCCCTGAGATATAATCTCCAACGTCCAGGGATCCTGTACATCTCTTGCCCAAGCCTGGGCGAAGAGAGAGAGTCTGCCCCCCACTAGATCCGTCTCCGGAAAGGGGGCCCAGACATGCTGTCTTAGGGGCGGAAGTAGGTTTTCTGGCCTGCTTGCCCTTGTTCCATGACTGGTTGCCTTTCCAACCCTGTCTGTAACGAGCAGTAGTTCTTCCTGTTTTGGAGCTGAGGAAGTTGATGCTGCTCCTGCCTTGAAATTACGAAAGGCACAAAAATTAGACTGTTTGGCCTTCGATTTGGCCCTGTCCTGAGGAAGGGTGTGGCCCTTACCTCCAGTAATGTCAGCAATAATTTCCTTCAAGCAGGGCCCGAATAAGGTCTGCCCTTTGAAAGGAATGTTTAGTAATTTAGACTTAGAAGTTGCATCTGCTGACCAGGATTTAAGCCAAAGCGCTCTGCGCGCCTGTATGGCGAATCCGGAATTTTTAGCCGAAAGTTTGGTTAAATGCACTACGGCATCCGAAACAAACGCATTAGCCAGCTTAAGGGTTCTAATCTTGCTCAGAGATTCATCCAATGGTGCTGTGCGAATCGCCTCTTCCAGAGACTCAAACCAGAATGCCGCTGCAGCAGTGACAGGCGCAATGCATGCAAGAGGCTGCAATATAAAACCTTGTTGAACAAACATTTTCTTAAGATAACCCTCTAATTTTTTATCCATTGGATCTGAGAAAGCACAGCTATCCTCCACCGGGATAGTGGTACGCTTGGCTAAAGTAGAAACTGCTCCCTCCACCTTAGGGACCGTCTGCCATAAGTCTCGTGTGGTGGCGTCTATAGGAAACATTTTTCTAAATATCGGAGGAGGGGAAAAAGGCACACCGGGTCTATCCCACTCCTTACTAATAATCTCTGTAAGCCTCTTTGGTATAGGAAAAACGTCAGTACACACCGGCACCGCGTAGAATTTATCCAGCTTACATAATTTCTCTGGGATTGCCACCGTGTCACAATCATTCAGAGCCGCTAACACCTCCCCTAGCAACACACGGAGGTTCTCAAGCTTAAATTTAAAATTTGAAATTTCTGAATCCGGTCTCCCCGAATCAGAACCATCACCCACAGAATGAAGCTCTCCGTCCTCATGTTCTGCAAATTGTGACGCAGTATCAGACATGGCTCTCGTGTCATCGGCGCGCTCTGTCCTTAACCTAGAACTGTCGCGCTTGCCTCTTAACTCGGGCATATTGTATAATACTTCTTTCATAACATTAGCCATATCATGTAAAGTGATTTGTAAGGGCCTTGATGTACTTGGCGCCTCAATCTCACGCACCTCCCGAGCGGGAGACGAAGGTACTGACACGTGAGGAGAGTTAGACGGCATAACTGCCCCCTCATTGTCTGGTGATAATTTTTTAATCGGTACAGATTGATTTTTCAAAGTAACATCAATACAATTGGTACACATATTTCTATTGGGCTCCACAACGGCTTTTAAACATAATGAACAAGCAGATTCCTCTGTATCAGACATGTTTAAACAGACTAGCAATGAAGCTAGCAAGCTTGGAAAATACTTTCAATAAGTTTGCAAGCAATATAAAAAACGCTGCAGCGCTTTTAAAAAAACACAGTTGAGTAACAAAGAACTAATTCAGTTATAGTCAACAATTCTTTAAATGTATTAATTAGCAGAGGATTGCACCCATTAGCAACAGGATGATTAACCCCTCAGTACCCAAAAAAACGGATATCAAATTAATATTAAACATTTTTATCACAGTCTAACACACTGTCACAGGTCTGCTGTGACTGATTACCTCCCTCAAAAAACGAATTTTGAAGACCACTGAGCTCTCTAGAGACGTCCTGGATCAAGGAGGAAGAAGCAGGAAGACTATGCTAGAATTTTAACTGCGCAACAAGGCGCTAAAAAGAGGCCCCTCCCACTCATTTACAACAGTGGGAGACCTGATATAACGGTTTCTATGCAGAAAAATACGTTAGCCATGTGGAAAAAAATTCATGCCCAAAGGATTTATCACCAAAGTACCTCACAAAACGAATAACATGCCAGTAAACGTTTTGAAAATAAACTTCTTTAAATGTCATGCAAAGTTATCACTAAGCCTGCAACCAGTCGCTACCACTGCAGATAAGGCTTAAGCATTATTTCAGTATTAACAGTATTTTCTCAGTCAAATTCTAGTCCCTAGAAAAGAACTCTACTGTGCATACAATTATCAGCCTGATACCAGTCACTACTACTGCATTTAAGGCTGTACTTACATCATACGGGTAACAGCAGTATTTTGTTAGTCAATTCCATTCCCAGAAAATATTGTACTGCACATACCTCATTTGCGGGGGACCCCGCATGCTATTCCCATGTTCTGAAGTTACCCCACTCCTCAGAATGTCGAGAACAGCCAGTGGATCTTAGTTACGCCTGCTAAGATCATAGAAAACGCAGGCAGTTTCTTCTTCCAAATACTGCCTGAGATAGAAAAACAGCACACTCCGGTGCCATTTAAAATAACAAACTTTTGATTGAAGAATAATTAAGTAAAAACTCCAACTCCTCCGCGACCTCCTTCTTTGTTGAGGATTGCAAGAGAATGACTGGATATGACATGTGAGGGGAGGAGCTATATAGCAGCTCTGCTTGGGTGATCCTCTTGCAACTTCCTGTTGGGAAGGAGAATATATTCCATAAGTAATGGATGACCCGTGGACTGAACACACTACAAGAGAAATAAATTTATCAAACTCTGTATCTCTTTAAAGTATCTTCTTCTATGACATTCACGTACATTCTAGAATATATTCTTTTTTCAATCCACCATATATATATATACAGGATAATGTGTATCAGATTCTATAACATAGGATATCGCCTAATAGAAAAGAAAATGAGATATTTTAGATATATCAAATATTGTTATGAATTGTATTATATATAAGAGGTCCTTCACACATAATTTTTATTATAATAGATGAGAGCCAGTGTTTTAGGATTAATATACATAAACAAGTAAATCGTAGACTCTCAGCTAGATTACGAGTTTTGCGTTATGGTGAAAAAGCATCTTTATGGCTCTTTTTCACTACCGCTGGTATTACAGGTATTGTAGGTATAGGTGTACCACACACCTTTTTGGCAACGTAATGTAACTTAACTACCGCAGCTTTCAAAAAGCCCTTTTTCAATGGGACTTCCACAGCGCCGGTATTACGAGTTTGCTTGTCCGGCCAAAAAGTGAGCGGTACAGCCTATAACTACAAGATCTGTAACGCCACCTGAAAGTCAGTAGTTATGAGTTTTATGTTACAAAGCTGTAGCATAAAACCTATAACTAAAGCATTACAAAGTACACTAGCACCCATAAACTACCTATTAACTCCTAAACCGAGGCCCTCCCGCATCGCAAACCGTAAAATAAAATAATTAACCCCTAATCTGCTGCTCTGGACATTACCTTCACTATAATAAACATATTAACCCCTAAACCTCCGCACTCCCGCATCGCAAACACTAGTTAAATATTATTAACCCCCAATCTACTGCCGATTGGCTGATAGAATTCTATCAGCCAATCGGAATTAAAGGGAAAAAATCCTATTGGCTGATGCAATCAGCCAATAGGATTGAGCTTGCATTCTATTGGCTGATTGGAACAGCCAATAGAATGCAAGCTCAATCCCATTGGCTGATTGGGTCAGCCAATAGGATTGAAGCTCAATCCTATAGGCTGATTGCATTAGCCAATAGGATTTTTTACCCTTTAATTCTGATTGGCTGATAGCATTCTATCAGCCAATCAGAATTCAAGGGACGCCATCTTGGATGACGTCGCTTAAAGGGAACCTTCAGTGTACAGCTGGGACTGTATGAAGAGGATGATTTGCGCCAGATGTCTTGAAGGTGAACCCGCTCCTTGCCGGAAGGATGAAGATAGAAGATGCCGTCTGGATGAAGACTTCTGCCCGCCTGGAGGACGACTTCTTGCCGCTTGGATGAAGACTTCTCCCGGCTTCGTGAAGGACTTCTTGCCGCTTGGATGAGGACTTTGCCGGCTGGATGAGGATGGATGTCCGGTCTTCAAAAACTGTAAGTGGATCTTCCGGGGTTAGTGTTAGGTTTGTTAAGGGTTTATTGGGTGGGTTTTATTTTTAGCTTAGGGTTTTGGGCAATGTAAAAGAGCTAAATGCCCTTTTAAGGGCAATGCCCATCCAAATGCCCTTTTCAGGGCAATGGGGAGCTTAGGTTTTTTTAGATAGGATTTTATTTAGGGGGTTGGTTGTGTGGGTGGTGGGTTTTACTGTTGGGGGGTTGTTTGTATTATTTTATACAGGTTAAAGAGCTGATTTCTTTGGGGCAATGCCCCGCAAAAGGCCCTTTTAAGGGCTATTGGCAATTTAGTGTAGTGTAGGCTAGGTTTTTTTTATTTTGGGAGGGCTTTTTTATTTTGATAGGGCTATTAGATTAGGAGTAATTCGTTTTTATTTTTGATAATTTCTTTTTTTACTTTGTGTAATTTAGTGTTTATTATTTTTTGTAATTTAGATAAATGTATTTTTTAATTTAATTTATTTAATGTTATTGTAATGTTAGGTGTTAGTGTGAGGCAGGATAGGTTTTATTTTACAGGTAAATTTGAATTTATTTTTTAACTAGGTAGCAAGTAAATAGTTAATAACCATTTACTAACTAGTCTACCTAGTTAAAATAAATACAAACTTAGCTGTGAAATAAAAATAAAACCTAAGATAGCTACAATATAACTATTAGTTATATTGTATCTAGCTTAGGGTTTATTTTACAGGTAAGTAAGTATTTATTTTTAAATAGGAATTATTTAGTTATAAATAGTAAGTTTTGTTTAGAATTATTTTAATTATATTAAAGTTAGGGGTGTTAGGGTTAGGGTTATGTTAGGGTTAGACTTAGGGTTAGGTTTAGGGGTTAATATATTTATTTAGTGTTAGTGATGTGGGAGGCCAGAGGTTTGGGGGTTAATAACTTTAGTATAGTGGCGGCGGAGACGTGTGGGGCAGCAGATTAGGGGTTAATAAATTTATGTAGGTAGCGGCGACATTGGGGGCGGCAGATTAGGGGTTAATAAGTGTAATGTAGGTGTCGGCAATGTCGGGGGCAGCAGATTAGGGGTGTTAAGACTCGGGGTCTATGTTAGGATGCTATGTTTAAAGGGACATTCAACACTGCACACAACATTAATCTATGTTAAAAAACTAAAAATCAAGATCAAGCTGCAACGTGCCCCCTTTCTCTTACTTCCTTCCTTCACCGTTGAATCGTCTACGATAACTTCTAAATTTGTGTCCTAATATAGCTTCCTAACTCCCCCCACCGTGACATATTGAGCTTCTTTTTCAAACCAGCAGCCAATGATATCCCATTCCTCGGACTGCAATGCAAAGCGCGTTCATGGCCCTTAGAGCATGCGCGATAAACTAGGAACACTATTACCTAATATAAGGAAATAGAGTACTATGAGTAATATAAGCGGAACGGAAACAACTTTGCTTATTATGGTTCCGCTTTTAGTGTTCCTAGTTTTTCGCGCATGCGCTAAGGGCCGTGAACGCGCTTTGCATTGAAGTCCGAGAAATGGGATATCACTGGCAGCTAGTTTCAAGAAGAAGCTCTAACGTCACGGTGAGGGGAGTTAGGCAGCCATATTAGGACACAAATTTAGAAGTTATCATGGACGAATTAATGTTGAAGGCAAGAAGTAAGAGAAAGGGGGCACGTTGCAGCTAAATCTTGATTTTTTGTTTTTCAACATAGATTAATGTTGTGTGCAGTGTTGAATGTCCCTTTAAACATACATTTTCTTTCCCCATAGACATCAATGGGGCTGCGTTATGGAGCTTTACGCTCCGTGATTGCAGATGTTAGGCTTTTTTTTAGCCAGCTCTCCCCATTGATGTCTATGGGGAAATCGTGCACAAGCACGTCAAAGAAGCTCAAAGCAGCGCTGGTATTTGGGTGAGATATGGAGCTCAACGCAGCCATATCACCCGCTAACGGCGGGTTTTTGCAAACCTGTAATAGCAGCGCTATTAAAGGTGAGCGGTGGAAATAACTTGAAAGTTATTAGCGAGCCACTCATAACGCAAAACTCATAATCTGGCTGTCTTTTATTTAATATCCCACTATATGATCAAGATAATTGTTATGGTTGTATAAGTATAAGGGAAGTAAATTTGATATTGGTATATACCACCTTAAAACCACCAGAGGTGAAATTGACTCTCCAATCAAAAACACATAGCAATTAACAAATGAAACATCAAGTCTGGCTATATAAGAAGCATACCAAACAGTTGTTCAGCATCTTGATAAAGCCCTTGTGAGGGTGAAACGCATAGAATCAACTGACTGTTTTTAAGGAGCTTCGTTAAGCACATCACTATTTCTGGACACTGAGGCCTAGATTTGGAGTTTGGCGTTAGCCGTGAAAAACCAAACAGATTGAGCTTGCATTCTATTGGCTGTTCCGATCAGCCAATAGAATGCGAGCTCAATCTGATTGGCTGATTGGATCAGCCAATCGGATTGAACTTGATTCTGATTGGCTGAATCCTATCAGCCAATCAGAATTCGAGGGACGCCATCTTGGATGACGTCCCTTAAAGGAACCGTCATTCTTCAGTTGGACGTCGCCGGAAGAACATGAGTCCGCGGTGGAGGTCTTCAGGATGGAGCCGGTCGTCATCGGATGAAGATAGAAGATGCCGCTTGGATCAAGATGGTTGCCGTTCCGGATCGCCTCTTCTTCCCGGATAGGATGAAGACTTTGGAGCCTCTTCTGGACCTCTTCAGCCACCGGATGATGGATCGCCAGCCCCCGCTTGGGTTGGATGAAGATTTTGGAGCCAGGACGGATCGGTGATACCTGGTGAGGTGAAGACAAGGTAGGATGATCTTCAGGGGCTTAGTGTTAGGTTTATTTAAGGGGGGTTTGGGTTAGATTAGGGGTATGTGGGTGGTGGGTTGTAATGTTGGGGGGGGGATTGTATGTTTTTTTTTTACAGGCAAAAGAGCTGAACTTCTTGGGGCATGCCCCGCAAAGGGCCCTGTTCAGGGCTGGTAAGGTAAAAGAGTTTTGAACTTTATTAATTTAGAATAGGGTAGGGCATTTTTTATTTTGGGGGTCTTTGTTATTTTATTAGGGGGCTTAGAGTAGGTGTAATTAGTTTAAAATTGTTGTAATATTTTTCTTATGTTTGTAGATATTTTTTTATTTTTTGTAACTTAGTTCTTTTTTATTTTTTGTACTTTAGTTAGTTTATTTCATTGTAGTTATTTGTAGATATTGTATTTAATCAATTTATTGATAGTGTAGTGTTAGGTTTAATTGTAGGTAATTGTAGGTATTTTATTTAATTAATTTAATGATAGTATAGTGTTAGGTTTAATTGTAACTTAGGTTAGGATTTATTTTACAGGTAATGTTGTAATTATTTTAACTAGGTAACTATTAAATAGTTCTTAACTATTTAATAGCTATTGTACCTGGTTAAAATAAATACAAAGTTACCTGTAAAATAAATATTAATCCTAAAATAGCTACAATGTAATTATAATTTATTTTGTAGCTATATTAGGATTTATTTTACAGGTAAGTATTTAGCTTTAAATAGGAATAATTTATTTAATAAGAGTTAATTAATTTCGTTAGATTAAAATTATATTTAACTTAGGGGGGTGTTAGTGTTAGACTTAGCTTTAGGGGTTAATACAGTTATTAGAATAGCGGTGAGCTCCGGTCGGCAGATTAGGGGTTAATAAGTGTAGGCAGGTGGAGGCGATGTTGTGGGGAGCAGATTAGGGGTTAATAAATATAATATAGGGGTCGGCGGTGTTAGGGGCAGCAGATTAGGGGTACATAGGGATAATGTAAGTAGCGGCGGTTTACGGAGCGGCAGATTAGGGGTTAAAAAAATATGCAGGGGTCAGCGATAGCGGGGGCGGCATAATAGGGGTTAATAAGTGTAAGGTTAGGGGTGTTTAGACTCGGGGTACATGTTAGAGTGTTAGGTGCAGACATAGGAAGTGTTTACGCATAGCAAACAATGGGGCTGCGTTAGGAGCTGAACGCGGCTTTTTTGCAGGTGTTAGGTTTTTTTTCAGCTCAAACAGCCCCATTGTTTCCTATGGGGGAATCGTGCACAAGCACGTTTTTGAGGCTGGCCGCGTCCGTAAGCAACTCTGGTATCGAGAGTTGAAGTTGCGTTAAAAATGCTCTACGCTCCTTTTTTGGAGCCTAACGCAGCCTTTATGTGGACTCTCAATACCAGAGTTATTTTTATGGTGCGGCCAGAAAAAAGCCGGCGTTAGCTACACGGGTCCTTACCGACAAAACTCCAAATCTAGGCCTGAGGAAGCAAAAATCTAATGATCCATAAAACCGGTGTATACCTGTATACCTGCTGATATCCTGGGAGTGTCTAAGGGCACGGTGGAGACAGGTTTGGAAGGATTCACCTATTGCCAAGAGGGATCATTTTGGCTAGCAGCTCAAGTGTTCCAGTGGCCCCAAATACAGGGCCAGTACAGAATCTGCAAGTAGGGAGGCTCAAAGGATTGTCTGAGGATAAAGAGGAGTCAAGCTCATATCTTGTGATTTGTGTATCACCACTACGGAGAAAGGTCCAACACTATTATCATCAAAATATTTCTTTACCAGTATCACTCAAGTTAGCTACGCTAAAAAATGCGGTCTCCATGTGCAGAAGTATACTGAACTCTGCACACTGTGCATCTGCCTCTTGAAACTAGGTGTTTTTTTATTGTCAGCTTAGCATTAAGGTGTTCACACAGGGAGACGTCCCTGAATATTTGTAGCGCTTCCCATTTATCTACTTTTTCTGTATGGGCCAATATTGTTTTATTAGGTAATATATACGTATGTATTTTAGTTATAAAAAATTGTTTATACCCTATTTTTGTATTTTCATATGTGTTTAAACACAATGTATTAATATATCTTTGCTCAATCTATATTCATTTAGTTTATCCCCATATTATATCTTGCTCTATTTTTTGGAGCGCAGCTATATATTAATAACATACACATACACAGTATGAAGAAGGAGGCCTAATTTTATGCAAAACTTTCTGCCTTCCAGGAAGCTTATTATTCACCATTGTACAATGCATGCTGGGAATTAGCGCCCAGGACTTCAGAATCACAAATTCTAGAATGCTATATAATTCCCATAATACTGTGCTTCTTCCCCTAAAATGGATCAACATTAAGGGGATAAAAACAAAAAATTGGTATCAACTCTTTCATGAAGTATGTCAGTAAGATCTATTTGTGCATGCACTAAACATAAGCACGTGAGTTTGCATGTATTGTATACCATTTTCTTTAACCTGTTTATATTGAAAACACATATAAACAATTCAGCCTTCTGGTGGAGGGGAAAATAAGAAAGCAGAAACCAGACTTACATACTTTTGATTAGAAACTAATGGTAGATTCTGATCCAGCTTTTGGGCACAACCTGCATTATAGGCTTTAGCATTATTTTGAGGCATCTTTTAAAATGCGTTGTGGAATGTAATAAAAAGTAGATATTTTAGTCATACAGGGAGTGCAGAATTATTAGGCAAGTTGTATTTTTGAGGATTAATTTTATTATTGAACAATAACCATGTTCTCAATGAACCCAAAAAACTCATTAATATCAAAGCTGAATAGTTTTGGAAGTAGTTTTTAGTTTGTTTTTAGTTATAGCTATTTTAGGGGGATATCTGTGTGTGCAGGTGACTATTACTGTGCATAATTATTAGGCAACTTAACAAAAAACAAATATATACCCATTTAAATTATTTATTTTTACCAGTGAAACCAATATAACATCTCAACATTCACAAATATACATTTCTGACATTCAAAAACAAAACAAAAACAAATCAGTGACCAATATAGCCACCTTTCTTTGCAAGGACACTCAAAAGCCTGCCATCCATGGATTCTGTCAGTGTTTTGATCTGTTCACCATCAACATTGCGTGCAGCAGCAACCACAGCCTCCCAGACACTGTTCAGAGAGGTGTACTGTTTTCCCTCCTTGTAAATCTCACATTTGATGATGGACCACAGGTTCTCAATGGGGTTCAGATCAGGTGAACAAGGAGGCCATGTCATTAGATTTTCTTCTTTTATACCCTTTCTTGCCAGCCACGCTGTGGAGTACTTGGACGCGTGTGATGGAGCATTGTCCTGCATGAAAATCATGTTTTTCTTGAAGGATGCAGACTTCTTCCTGTACCACTGCTTGAAGAAGGTGTCTTCCAGAAACTGGCAGTAGGACTGGGAGTTGAGCTTGACTCCATCCTCAACCCGAAAAGGCCCCACAAGATCATCTTTGATGATACCAGCCCAAACCAGTATTCCACCTCCACCTTGCTGGCGTCTGAGTCGGGCTGGAGCTCTCTGCCCTTTACCAATCCAGCCACGGGCCCATCCATCTGGCCCATCAAGACTCACTCTCATTTCATCAGTCCATAAAACCTTAGAAAAATCAGTCTTGAGATATTTCTTGGCCCAGTCTTGACGTTTCAGCTTGTGTGTCTTGTTCAGTGGTGGTCGTCTTTCAGCCTTTCTTACCTTGGCCATGTCTCTGAGTATTGCACACCTTGTGCTTTTGGGCACTCCAGTGATGTTGCAGCTCTGAAATATGGCCAAACTGGTGGCAAGTGGCATCTTGGCAGCTGCACGCTTGACTTTTCTCAGTTCATGGGCAGTTATTTTGCGCCTTGGTTTTTCCACACACTTCTTGCGACCCTGTTGACTATTTTGAATGAAACTCTTGATTGTTCGATGATCACGCTTCAGAAGCTTTGCAATTTTAAGAGTGCTGCATCCCTCTGCAAGATATCTCACTATTTTTGACTTTTCTGAGCCTGTCAAGTCCTTCTTTTAACCCATTTTGCCAAAGGAAAGGAAGTTGCCTAATAATTATGCACACCTGATATAGGGTGTTGATGTCATTAGACCACACCCCTTCTCATTACAGAGATGCACATCACCTAATATGCTTAATTGGTAGTAGGCTTTCAAGCCTATACAGCTTGGAGTAAGACAACATGCATAAAGAGGATGATGTGGTCAAAATACTCATTTGCCTAATAATTCTGCACTCCATGTATATGCATCTTCATAGACTGCAGTACTTTATTTGTGTTAAACCTACTTATCTATATGTGCACCACACATTCATCAAGTGTACATGACATTAACCATAGCGAATCTGGATGTACCCTCTACAATTTTTTCATGCTTTACCCTTTTACCATATACCACTTACTTCTATTATGCCCCTTATTCTCACCATTTTTTTATTCTACTTGGTCTCTTCATTTCCCCCAATATTTGCAACATACTTCCTTTCCTGTTTATTCTAATCACCCCCAAACAATGCACAGTCAGTCTTAGACAAGTAAAGGGGTATTAATGGTTTGTATCGCAAAACAAAATATTTTTTAAACGGATTTAAAACATACGTACATTTGTAGGGCTTTGCAATTACTGAGAATGTTGAGGATAAACCCTTGAATTTGTATAAAGCTCTTCTTTACTGAGGTCACATAATAATGATCATATATAACACAACGTAGATGTGAAGTGTGAGCACTGCCTGAGAGGAGCCCTTTAGTCAATCTTGATTCTTCATGATCCAATTTACCAGCTTTTGCCACATTGGATAGATAATGTGGTGCTAATACTCTTCTAGCTTCAATGTTATTTGCTCCCCATGAAAAATAAGCACCAAAAACAATGAGTGCAGTGGCGTCACTAGGTTTGGTGTCACCCGGTGCGGAAACCCATGGTGTCACCCCCCCCCCCCATAATATCTCCCTTTCTCCACTTGGCTTTGCTTGTTCTACATAGGAAATCAGGGTCAGCATGTACTATTAATCTGTATATGGTGCAGGACTGTATGTACCCTGTGTGGTGTGTGTATATAAGTATAATATGGTGCAGGGCTGTATGTAACATGTGGGGGTGTATATATATTATTGTATATAGGGTGGTGTATTTAGATTTTGTGCTGCCCTAGGCCCCCTACCCCCCACCTCAGGTTTTAAGCTATAATATTTTTTGGTCTGTGTGCAACATTACTTTTTTTACTGCATTTCTGAAGCTTATATAACCAACGTAGAGTAATGTCACATGAAGAGAGATGTCCCCATTTATGAATAAATACACAAACACACACAAAGTTATACACATACACAGGCACACACACAGAGTTATACACATACACAGGCACACACACAGAGTTATACACATACACCGGCACACACACAGAGTTATACACATACACTGGCACACACACAGAGTTATACACATACACAGGCACACACACAGAGTTATACACATACACAGGCACACACACAGAGTTATACACATACACCGGCACACACACAGAGTTATACACATACACTGGCACACACACAGAGTTATACACATACACAGGCACACACACAGAGTTATACACATACACAGGCACACACACAGAGTTATACACATACACAGGCACACACACAGAGTTATACACATACACAGGCACACACACAGAGTTATACACATACACTGGCACACACACAGAGTTATACACATACACAGGCACACACACAGAGTTATACACATACACAGGCACACACACAGAGTTATACACATACACCGGCACACACACAGAGTTATACACATACACCGGCACACACACACACAGGAACACTGTACCTGTTGTTCAGATTAATAGAATGTCAGGGTTTGCAGTGATTGTTAATTTCACAGCAAAACTGAGAAACAAATTATTAACAACTTCAGAAACATTATCTAGCAAAAATGGACATTTTTGTCAGCATGTTAAAAACATAACTGCAGACTGTCTGTATTTGGGGCTGTCTTTATCAATATTTTTTTTAATTAAAAGGATGTAATAGTAAAAAAACTGTAATGTGTTTGAGAAACATTTTTGCACTATTCTTGTATTTGCACACACTATTACTATTGCAGTGACATATGTACATATGTAGCATGGGCTACAGCTCAGGGAGTCAGTGGTGAAATCTGGAATACATATTGAGTCATTACTGACGTGACAAACAACACTGTCTCATGTAGCAGGTCACAGGTGCTGTGTATGAATGAGAGTGCATGGGGCACGTGCAGTATATGTACATATAAGTTTTTGCTAGAAAGGTTTGTGCATAGTTCAAAACTGATTCTATCCAAAACTGGATTATTACCATTCACATTTTTAATTTAAAGTCCCTTTAAAAGGAGCCTAGATAATTTGGCTATTTTTTTTACTATGCTTAATTTACATACTATGTAAAATATAATTTGGTGTCTAATGCTCCTTTAATGATCTATTTAATAAGGCTACTTACCACTTAGAGGATATTGTCCTAAATTTATTAAAAATCAGAAACATAATATTTTGGCTAATTAGAAGTACCTCCCTCAATTGCAATTGGGCCTTCAAGATTATATGCTGTAGGTATTTGATAGATTTTGTAGTTTTTAATATGCATCAATATGTCCATCATTGTAACAGTGTAAAAGCACTGTTGTCATACTGTACATTTCACATAATTGAAAAAAGAATTCAGAGACAGCAATGATGTAGTTTAGGACCACTTTTTGACCTGTAGTAACTGCACTATGTTTAATTTCAACATCAATAGATCATGCTGAGTATATATATATATATATATATATATATATATATATATATATATATATATATATATATATATATATATATATATATATATATATATAATATGCATCATAACTGGTTGTGGTTCAATTTAACAACCAATTTGGGGCTTAAGAATGGATAGAGTGGTTTATCATAACCATCTGTAAAGTTAACAAAACTAAGAGGGCGATTTATCAAGCTGAGGTGGACAGGGGAACATATACATGCCCCTGTCTGCCGCAGCTCGACTATGGCAGGCTGAATTCCCCTGGAGGAATTCAGCATTGCACGCGAGCGCTATTTTGCGCTCGTGTGCAATCCCGCCCCCTGCCCGTGCACAGCCAATTACATGCGGGCAGGAGCTGTCAATCTTCCTGGTCAGACAAGACTGGGGAGATTGAATTTTGCCATCTTAGAGGTGGCGAAGAGGTTAGGAAAGCAGCGGTCTGATGACAGCTGCTTGTTAAATACGGTCAAAAGGCTTGCGAAGCCTTTGATAAATCGATTCCTAAAACTGACATAGATGGGAGGGTGTGGGGAGGGTGGGAGGACTAGAGCTTCCAGAAAAAATTCTTACTACAGGATAGATGGATTATTTGTGAGTAGGTCTGGTAATGGGACAGAGGTTTGGCAGAGATGATTTTGTGTGATAAAAGTAATCACAAGCTATAATGATAGTAAAACAGAAGAACAAGAAAATAGATATATATGTATAGTTTATACCAAATGTAAACCATTAATTCAGGATAGATACATATTACTTCTTAAATATCTGAAAATGGGGGACTTGGTGGAGGCCATCTTTCAGCTCGTGAGACAATAGTCTTGTTTTTTTTCTGCAAAATACATTATCCGAATATATTTTAAAGTTTGGAGAAGCTCATGTAAAGACAACCCGATCCAGGAAATAAGGAGCTGGGTTGTGTAGTGGATTCCTTGCCTTCAGCACCAAACTTATTAAACTGGGGCCCTTCCATATATTAAATCCACCAGCGCTGTCCCCAAAGTTAGGCAGTCAGACTGCTATAATTTAACTTAAGTGGAAAGATTCCAGTAATTTGTGTTAACCAGAGTTAAATATGCTGAGCTATCAGTCTGTTAACATGTCCCATAGTGACCTGCTACGCCATCACTTAAGTAAGTTCCAGCAGACCATTGTTGCAGCATTTTCTTCTGAGCTTGCATAAATTCTGGAATATATATTGGATACTGGTTTACAGGATGAGTACTCGCTGATGGAGTCTAATGCCACTCATGCAGATGCCAAGTTGTGCTTCTTTTCAATCAAGCAATGGAAAAATGGCTACCTACCATGACCCAAGGTGTGTCTGGCCTGGGCTTCCTGTATGCCTGGATCAGAAGGTTCATAGAAAGAGTGGTGTGGGCAGCTCTGTGGCTTCAAAGCCTTTCTGAATTTTTGAGCTCCCTATTGGGACAGGAATTTCAGCGCCTTTGGATTGCTAAACAGATGAGTGGTATATTCGGATTATTTAGAGCATTGATAGCCTCCGAGGAGTCATGCTGTATGGCCTTGGAGATGTTTCTTCAGGACACACTTAGCAGCGAAGACACTGAGATACTTGTAGGTGACAAGAGGAGACTCGGACATCATGACCTTGGCTAAAGAGGATCTTCATAACTGTGTTAAGTATAAGAAATTGATACAGAGATCTGGAGTTGGTTGACTTCCTAGTTCTTGAAAGGGAACGCAATGGACATAAACTAGGCACTATATTACAAGGGGAACATTTATAGATATATTGCTGTTAATTTTCTAGTACACATTTTATTTTTATCACCAGCTGTATATTATATGTATGTTTTTTATATTCATGCCACTGTAATACAACTGCAAGACTATGATAGTTTGAGAAGGTCTGATGTCTTCTTTGCACTAATATGATGAGTGTGACGGCTTTTAAGTAGCGATGGACACCGCACTGTTTCAATTTATGCTATCATAGACCCATATTATTTTCTTGAGCCTTATAGTTTTACACTTTTAGACTCATGCTTATTTTCTTAGACAACATTGTTTTGTGAATACCCATTGTGATATGAGTGTATACCCTCTTCAAATACTTTAATAGTTAATAATTTTAGTATCTTATCTTATAGTTTATTACTTGATAGATTTAGAGAAGACGGATATACTGAACTAGAGGCCATCTCTCTCATGTTGCTGGATGAATAATTCCCTTCACACAAATGTATTCCTTGGAGAGAGTAAAAGAAGATCCAAGAGTGGCCTCAAAGTCATTTATGAAAGTATATTGTATTATTAAGATATATTCAACAATATTAAGAGTTTACTATGTTACCTAAGTAGTTTAATTGAAAACTGAATATATGTGTTCCTATTTACATTTTCTAATAAACATATTAAGCCTTATGTTTAAATATTTATTACTAGTAGGCATCCAAGAGTGGCCCTTTATGCCTATAAAAGGTTTAATTAGTGCAAACTATAAAAATTTTAATTATGAGATTCGGGATTTCAAATTTAAGATAATGCAGACAAAATTCAATGTTGTCAATTTTGCTTGTAGCAGGTTGCATCAGTCAGATTTTTATTACTGCTGTTCTTCTAATGATATGCAACAAAGGCCTTTGCTAAGCTGCTTGTCAACTTATGAATCATAATTATCGCTGTCTTTTGTAGTCTAACTGGAGTAGATTTTTGTTTTAGTCAACAGTATTCGAGAAAATGTTCTAATTTACTTGATAATGCTTGTTTAATGTTGAACCTCAATAAAATAATAAAAAATGATCCTAAAATGATTATTCATAATGAAGGCTATATTACATTTACAGTTACAAACGCTTAATTCAGGGCTCAACAAATCCAGGAGCCTGCCACAGGCTCCTAGAATTTTACCCCTGGCTCCTTACTTTTTGGGTTATTCTCCATATATCTATAAACAAATCCAACTGTCTGGCTCCTAAAAATATGCCTGGCTCCTTAATATTCTTACTGGCTATTAATTTTTAAACATATTTGTCAAGCACAGGCTTAATCTATTTAGGGCCAGATTATGAGTAGAGCGGTAACAGTTATGCGCAAGCGAAAATGGGTTTGCTCTCGTCGGGTTGAGTGCAATTGCAATTTACTCTAGAATGATTCCTGTGTCCTCAGAGCTCTGGTTAACTATCTTGTGACTAGCATCCTGGGGAGCAAAAAAGGACGGCACCCAAGAAGTAAGGAGGTGGTGAGTCACTTAACTAATTGAATATTCTGTACCAGTGGTTTATAAATGGAAAAGTGAACTTTCATATTGCACAGATCAGGGGATTTGGGGGCTAACCCTCTGACACTACACACAGAAGGAGTTTTCAACATACTATAACAGCAGTTTGTGGGAAAAGGGACTGACATATTTATACATTTAAATTAAATTATTTTACTGTGCGAGCACCCATTTGAATACGCACCCCCACATCCTTGATCTCGTTCTTACAGGCCCAAGAGGAAGCCACTGCTCTAGTGGAATGAGCCGTTATCCTCTCAGGAGGACGATGTCCCGCTGTCTCATAAGCTAAGCGGATGACACTCCTTAACCAAAAAGATAGGGAAGTCAGTGTAGCCCTCTGCCCCTTATGCTTCCCCGAATAGACAACAAACAAAGAGGAAGATTGTCTAAACTCCTTAGTAGCCTGAAGATAGAACGTCAAGGCGCGAACCACATCCAAACTGTGAAGTAAGCGTTCCTTCAATGAAGAAAGATTAGGACACAAGGAAGGAACCACAATCTCCTGATTGATGTTGCGATTAACATGACGAAAAGCAAAGAATGGCTGGGGTAATGAGGAAGTGGGAGGGATATTTAAGCCTTTGGCTGGGGTGTCTTTGCCTCCTTCTGGTGGCCAGGTGTTGTATTTCCCAACAGTAAGGAATGAAGCCATGAATTATCCCTATCTTAGGAAGGAAATACATTACAAAGTACTGTTACACTCGTAATAACACCGTCCTATAAAGAATATTTAAAAAAATTATTGCACACAAACGTTATAAGGGCTCAAAGACATGAGGTCTCAGGTGTTAGAAAAAAAAAGCAGGCGATGGGCTTTAACATAGAGACACATACATGTCTAAATATCTACCTATATATATATATATATATATATATATATATATATATATATATATATATATATATATATATATATATATATATATGTATATAATGTGTGTGTACATATGTATTAATGTATTTATATGTGTATATATGTATTTACAGACATATATACACACACATATAAATACATATGTACACATATATATATAAGTGCATTGGAGCGATTAGTGCTACCAAAAGTCAAAAATAGGCACTCACATGTGTTTACATATATACGTGTCTATCTATCTAGTTATCTAGCTAACTTTATATATTTTACGTCTTACACATACCAAGATATATCTCAAACAAAAGCAATTCAATGATAAATCTAAGTATGTGAAAAACATTTAATAGGTACTGTAGATCATGTAAACAGATATATCAAGAAACTCTGTGGAGACTTATTTTTTTGTGCATGACCTGAACAGATGAAAACATTTATTTTCTGGCTTCAAGTAAACATGCGAGAAACTGTTACAGAATTTAAAACATTCCTTACACTCTTTTGCATCAGAAGATAAGTTGCCTTATAATTATATTCTTCTAGTTCACTGCAAGAAGATGAACATTATGATCTTTATTTTATTGTATTAGGCAAAGATTACAAATGATAACCAATCATGGAGAAGACATTTAAAGTCATCAAAAAAACTTAAAGTATGCTTACCTGATATTTTTTCTTTTTCTCAGATGGAAAGAGTCCACAGCTGCATTCATTACTTTTGGGAATTCAGAACCTGGCCACCAGGAGGAGGCAAAGATACCCCAGCCAAAGGCTTAAATACTCCTCCCACTTCCCTCATCCCCCAGTCATTCTGCCGAGGAACAAGGAACAGTAGAAGAAATACCAGGGTGAAAAGGTGCCAGAAGAACAAAAATAACAGATGCCCCACAGAAAAAATATGGGCGGGGAGCTGTGGACTCTTTCCATCTGAAGAAAAGAAAATGATCAGGTAAGCATAATTTAAGTTTTTCTTCACAAATGGAAAGAGTCTACAGCTGCATTCATTACTTTTGGAAAAATAATACCCAAGCTATAGAGTACACTTAATGCAATAATGGGAGGGTACAAGAGGCGGCCCATTCTGAGGGCACCAGGCCTTAAAACCCCTACCCAACAAAATTCTGCTTCGTCCGAAGCCAAGAACAACTTTGAACAAAAAAGAAAAAGCACAAGGACACTGACCCGCAGATAGTCCACAGACTTTCTAGAGACCGCAGGAACTAGACTCGACTGAGTGACAGCCTCCAAGAGACACCGTCCCCAGCAATCGGTCTCCAAACAACACACCCCTTACTAAAGAAAGGGAACAAACTACTGTGTTCTTCCACAAAGAAGAAAAAGCATGGAGAAAACATGATTGTACTTGTAAAGCGCAGCTAATTCCCCTTAAGGGACTCAAGGCGCTGCTCATTTTATCAACCTCGAAAGGAGGAAAGGATGAGTAGACCTTGCTGGGGATTGAACTTGCAACCCTCGGTTTGCTACAGTGCAGAGTAGCCACAGTGCATTAATATGCTGAGTTAGCTTCCAGCTAGCATAAGGAGCTCCAGAAAAAAAAACTAAAAAGGGCAAAACAAGTCCTAAATAAAAACACAGAGCAAAAGCCTAAGAAACTGGATCAGGCTAACAGAGACCCAACCAGTCTCATAGAAACAAGGGGAGGCAATGCCCAGACCCCAGAAATACAGAACCCACGGATAAGGCCAGGAGTCTGAAACAGAGGGAGGATCTTCCCCTAACACAGTGCAAACAAACTCTAGAAAGCAACTGAAGACTAAGGTCCCCAAGTCGCAAAAAGGTATCTCAGAATACTGAAATATTCAGAACGACACCTCGTGCAGCACGCTCAGATAGGTCTAACGAACAAAACCTGAAGAAAAAACACTGCACACTGCAGTCATCTAAAAATAACTCTGAAACTTAAATACTTGCAGAGCAAGTATAAAGCAGCTAAAGATAGAATCAGCTGCTTAGTAATAGTATCCACTAACCAGCGGATAACATTGCATGCTATCTAAGAGCCGCCAGTCCTTCCCACAAATCTTTAATGTGGATAAAGAAGAAGCCTCAAAAAGACTTACTGTACCTCGAATGCTCCAAGGGCGAAATAGCAGAGCAACAGATCTCAGATCCTGCTTCAACACCAGACCAGCTTAAGCGACAGACATGTCTGAAAGACAGGGGACAGAAGACCCCCAACCACAAGCCCCCAGGGAATGGAAAGAAAAAGGGGGGACTCACCCACCCAAACAGAGCTTGGGTGCCAACCCAATCCGCTCCTCCAAAATAAGGCACTCCCAAGGAGAACCCCCTAGGACCTGGAACAGAGAAAATGCGATAGATCCGTAGGATGACCTGTCACAACTCTATTAGACAGTCTTTACATAGAGAGATCAATTTCCAACAGGTGGAACAGAGCCCACAGAGCAGCAGATGCTGCCCCTTACAGAGATAAGCCACCTGATCCAACCTCCTACCCGCAGGGCAGGGCAAAGACCCTCCAGAGAGAGGAAACCCCAACTCATAATGAAGCTAAACTATCCCCTCCAAACGGAAGGGCACAGATAAGAACAGCGTACATGTCCACAAGACATGAAGCCATAATATGATCAAAACACGGACCAAATGAAAATCATCCAGACACCACTGCTGACCCAACAGAGAAAAAAAACTCTCCATAGAGGGGCACACTCCGTCCGAAGGACAAATCAGGCCTTAAAGTTTATAACCAGTACCCGAAGGTGGATGTGAACTCTGGCCTACCTGCTTGCAAGCCAAATGAGCTAGCCCCTATGTCGCAACATAGTGTCCCTGAAAAAAACGGGGTCGTCCCTAACCAGTCCACTGGATCATAAGTCTCCAGACATTCAAGAAGGATCCAAGACAAGAACTCCGGACCCGGGACCCAGAGTCGTCCTAGAACGAACTGCACCCTCAGGGAACACAAGATACCCAATCTGAAGCAATCAGACCTCACAGGGGATGAGAATCAGGAAACCCAGAGATCAGGTAGAGAACTGACTTGTAATTTCCAGCTCAAAGGAAAGAGAACACCCTTAGCCGGAGGTCAACACCCTCCCAGCAAGGTACTAGGCTCCAGCAAGGTACTAGGCTGCGACAAAGTCACACAATTTCTCTAGAGCCCAAAGGCCCCAAGGGCAGCACTAAGGGAAATGGAAACGAGAACAGAGTCACCCGAAAGAGAGTAGAAAGAAAGGCTAGTCTCCATAATCCTTTCAGATTAACTTTCCAGAGGACCACACCCAAGGGAGAAGAATGCAAAGCATCCCAAACCCAGGCAGAAAAACATCCCCTAAGCAAAAAGCTTGGAAAAAGAGACAACAACTCCTATCACCCCTGATATGGAGATGACTAACTCCAGAAGGAAGACAGAGCCTCCCGGCGTTCACTTCCTAATTAAGCGGCCAAAGCCGCCAGAAAAACCGAACAAAGTCTAGAAAGTCTTGACCCAAAGGAAGAGAACCTCTAAAAGGAACAAGTCCTAAAAGGATACTTCCAAAGAGACCATGAAAGGCAAAACTGTAAGAACGGCGGTATGAAGGACCTAAATCCTCCAAACCTCCAACCCACAACTGGAAGGAACACTCTAGTTCCCGAAAAATTCAGAAACAACTGAGCATGTCGCCGCGGATCTCAACGGAGTCCCGGCCCACTAGATTGAAAGGTGAATGAGGATTAAACCAATCCCCCATGCCCCTAAGCAACCATAGACCCTCAAGTCCACTCAGGATGCTAGTTGAAGCTTGTAAAATAAAACAAGACAGCCACACAAATCATATTGTGATCACTAGGCACCCTCACCGGACCAAGCAGACATAAAAGGTGCCACGTGTCTGAACTAGGCCTCAAAGACAGAAGGATTTGTACCCAGTCAGGACCAGCCTGAAGCCAAGGGCCCCAGCAATTTCAAGGCCACATAGAGTCTCCCCCCGATGATGGAGGGATAAAGAACAGTCAGACAGACTTTTGTAAACAGTGCAACGACAAAATCATGAGTATCAATTCCAGAGAGGAAAGTTCCCAAAGGAAACATCACACCACAACATGAGCTTTAGACCAAATAAAAATCATCCTCACCGGATGAAAATAAAAAATAAGGCAACCCGTAGGTTATAGCCCAGGAAGAACGAACAGACATGCTGGACTAGCCCAACAGGGGTCCAAGACTTCCAAGCTCAGAACTGGAAAAGGATACACAAATAACAAAGACTATAAGAAGATTAAATCATCCCCTTATGAGTAAGACTGAGAATACCCAGACCCATTAAGAGTGGGATCCTTCAGTAATGCCAAAAACGTGCCTTAGTAGGACATGAAGGTGCACCAGTCTATAAAGAAAGGCGCAACATACCTCCGCCGGGACAAAAAGAAACACCGTCCCCGAAGGTTGACCTCCTGAGGTCTCAGGAGCAGTCGAGCCCCTGGAAGGCTGAACTGGACCAGGCGATCCCACGCCTGACGAGCCCCGGTTAACGAAACACGCACAATATCATAAGCACACTCCCGGGAGGTGCAGATGCACCAGTGCCAAAGATATGGCCATGCAGAACCGTGTCGTAACCTCCAGTGGCAATAGGCCACAATCCCTAGAAAGTATAAGTAGCGTTTGGGTAACCTGCATGCATAGTAAGAGTTGATGGTAGGGAAATTGTCTCATGAGAAATAGAATCCACTGAGACGAATGGCTCAGTGGGCACCCGATACCCCAATCCCAGGGAACAGAGCACTCAAAAACGGCATTCGGAATATAACAGATGGGCGTGTATCACCCTGGCCAAATTCATATTCTTCGTAAGGAGAAGAGTCTGAATCAGAGACATTCGTCTCAAAGAATCCTCCATAACTGGGACACTGCCGCCTCCAGAGAACCAGGTGGACCAGGATTTCTCTTTTGCCACATGGTCAGGAAAATGGAATGGAATCACAAGGTAAACCGTGCAGTCAATGCAAAAATGTGCCCGACCGAAAAGGCCGCATCACTAGACATAGGCCGTTATGTTTCAAAATAGCCATGAGCAGAAGCAACACTGTGCATGATTATAAAACCCCCTATTCAATAATCCCCCTCAGGAGATATTAACCCTTGATTCCTAGATACAAAAAGGAACCTCACTGAAACCCTATGTTAAAGTTATCCCCGAAAGGTTGTAACCCCTCTCGGATAAACAGTTGAAATTACAATACATCCATGATACAAGTAAAATGAAAAGATCTTACCGGAATCTACGCCATGGAACAAGAACACGGCCTTTCAAGTGTGACAGATAGTAGCGTCGCTTCTGCCATGGACTTGAGAGAAAACAGCAGGCAGCGAAACTCGTCAACGCTGATTGCTTGTGGAGTTGTTAATATGAGTTGGGATGGTTTCGCAGAAAGACTCTCCCTGCATCTCCAGACTCTAACATTCACCCATGCTCTCACTGAGAGGCTGACAGGACTACTTAAAACTCCAGTCCCATGCCGAAGAGTTCTACCCTCCATAAGAGACTATCGAAAACTTCTGACACTTCTCTGCCAACCACTTGGGACGAAAGGCAAAGAATGACTGGGGGATGAGGGAAGTGGGAGGAGCATTTAAGCATTTGGCTGGGGTGTCTTTGCCTCTTCCTGGTGGCCAGGTTCTGAATTCCCAAAAGTAATGAATGCAGCTGTAGACTCTTTCCATTTATGAAGAAAAAACAAACAAGGAATTTCTTTAACCAAAGACTGTCAGTTATCTTTGCATAATAGATGGGGGGAAAAAGTCATAGATAAGGAAAATATTCCTCAAGGTTTTTTTTTTAGCTGATATTAAACATATGACGTTGCAAGGGATAGACTATAAAAACCTAATAAAATCAGTGAAAGCTTCTACATTAAGAACTTAAACCAATATAAAAAAAAAAAATCAGTCCATAATCTGTTGAATGCATCCAGTAATTTACATTGCATCATTTACATATACCCATAATACCAAACGTGCATGCAGTATACTCTTTTAATTTCACATAAATTAACCTATTTTACATAAGCTATGTGCCACACTCCAATCCATAAGCAGGCTATGGACACAAAACACAAACGGCACTTTTAGGAAAATCCAGACATAATTATTATTATTATTCTCAGTTATTTGTAGAGCGCCAACAGATTCAGCAATGATGTGCACATAAAAATCTAGGCCAATAAAGACTGACATCCTATTTGTAACTGCACCAGTAAATATAGCTGGGAACATCAAGTAATATGATAGCAAGCAAAAACAAACAAAAAACTGTAGCATTCAAACACAAAGTGGTTGCCCTTGGATCAACACTTTTCATACCAAATGTCTCATCTTGTTTCAAATTTCACCATACATACTGCACAATGTATATCTCATAAGAAGTATTAGTGGATCAAACAGATAGAGAACATGAGAGAGAGAGAGAGAGAGAGAGAGAGAGAGAGAGAGAGAGAGAGAGAGAGAGAGAGAGTCAGACAGACAGAGGAAGAGAAGTCAGAGAGAGATAGACCAGAGAAGGGGAATGGGAAAAAGACCAAGAGTAGTCCAGAAGGAAAGCTGGAAAAGGAGTGGGTGGATCAATCCCTGGTTTCTAAAAAGTGATAATGGTTGAGTGTAAAAGGCAGCAAGTATGGTGAAAGAGAAGGTAAATCACAAAGTAAAGAATGAAAAGAAAGAGAGAATATTCAGTGATGAAGACTGAAGGTGGGGCCAGAGAATGGTAAAGCCTATACTAATACTTGCATTCTCATTAATGGCTTCATTTCTGGGAGCTACTTTAGGGAAAGATGGGTGCTCCCCCTCCTTGTGTCTATATTTATCATTACAGTATGCTAACATCCTAGTTCCCAATATCAGTGTTCAGCTATTACAGAGGACACGCAGCTGTGACATACAACATTTTCTATGGAACAAAGTGTTTTTATCCAAATATTTGAATAAAGTGGACAAACATAAAACATGTAAATGCCTTTAGCGTTAGAGGTAAGAAGCTACACAGACAAGTATCTGAACAGCTTGCATAGGTAAAGGATGCTGATCCTGCAGCCTAAATAATATTATATTATGCTCTTCTGTCTATGGAGGGAAGAGCCTATCAAAGCTAAATACACAATTTTATGAATAAGATTTAATTGCTGACCAAGGCCCCTCCATTAGTTAGTATATTGTTGGACATCACTTAAATAGATCTCTGTATTTTTAAAGAGTTAAATGTGTTTAAAGTATGTTTGCACGAACCAAAAGGTTTAATGAAAGCTGTTTATTTTGATTGTGAACAGGAAGTGCTGGACCCTAGAGACAGATTGCTCACTGGCTGATAAACAGAATTCCTGTTGTTTTATTAATGAACAATGACAGATTTCACATGCAGAAAAACAAATTTGTTGTCAGTACAGGAACATGAATTGTACAAAAACTGCACTTCGTTTTAAAATGCCGTCACTACATGCAACAAAGACAAAGTAATTTTGTTTACATTTAAAGGAACACTGAACCCAAATTTTTTCTTTCATGATTCAGATAGAGCATGCAATTTTAAGCAACTTTCTAATTTACTCCTATTATCAATTTTTCTTTGTTCTCTTGCTATCTTTAATTGAAAAAGAAAGTCCAGAACCTTGGACAGCACTTGTTTATTGGTGGATGAATGTATCCACCAATCAGCAAGAACAACCCAGGTTGTTCACCAAAATGGGCCGGCATTTAAACTTACATTATTGTTCTTCAAATAAAGATACCAAGAGAATGAAGAACATTTCCTAATAGGAGTAAATTAGAAAGTTGCTTAAAATTGCATGCTCTGTCTGAATCACAAAATAACAAAATTGGGTTCAGTGTCCCTTTAATAAAACTATTTTCTACCACATGCATGATCCCAATAGTAAGAGATATACAAACACAGCTTAGCACCTTTACCCTTGTGTTATTTATAAAACAATATCATCTTTTAACTTCTCTGCTTTGGAATCCAAGAGTGCCAGAACTTCCCCACAGCTGGGATTTTCTTTGTATGCATTTATATAAAAAATAGATATTATATTATTTGTAATTCAGTGAACAGATGCTTCCTCTTTTCCCCCAAAGAGACTTTTGAAATGATTTAAATTACTGGTTGTGTCATTAGTTTTTTCTTGCTCTAACATGCTAAGGCATCTGCTATATTATAATGTTATAGTGTTCGCTCTACATAGTCACCTGGATTCATAATACCTGAGTTTAAGTTGATTTTGCCAAGATTTGTTGACAATCTATAAAGTGAAATGTTGCATTTTAAATCCCCAAGCTAAAGAGATATCCAAATGAAGGTATTATGGTAATGAAATGCACCTCATATTGGATGTGATCTATCAATCGGCTAGATTACGAGTCTTGTGTTAAGATGAAAAAAAAAAAGCAGCGTTAAGAGGTCCTAACGCTGCTTTTTCACTACTACTGCTATTATGAGTCTTGCAGGTTTAGGCTCACCGCACACTTCTTTGGCCTTACCGCAAAACGACTTACGTAAACTTTGTAAACCCTTTTTTCTATGGGCCTTCCATAGCGCTGGTATTATGAGTCTGTCCTGGGAGGCCAAAAAGTGAACGGTCACCCTCTATCTCCAAGATCCGTAACGCATTCTAAAGTCAGTAGTTATGAGTTTTACACTACAACGCCGTAGCATAAAACTCATATAAAGTGCTAAAAAGTACACTAACACCCATAAACTACCTATTAACCCCTAAACCGAGGCCCTCCCACATCGCAAACACTATAATAAAAATGTTAACCCTAATCTGCTGCTCCGGACATTGCTACCACTAGAATAAACATATTAACCCCTAAACCGCCGCACTCCCGCCTTGCAAACACTACTTAAATATTATTAACCCCTAATCTGCCGCCCCTAACATCGCCGCCATTACATTAAATTTATTAACCCCTAAACCTAAGTCTAACCCTAACCCTAACACCCCCTAACATAAATATAATTTAAATAAATCTAAATAAAATTACTATCATTAACTACATTATTCCTATTTAAAACTAAATACTTACATATAAAATAAACCCTAAGCTAGCTACAATATAACTAATAGTTACATTGTAATTAGCTTAGGGTTTATTTTTATTTTACAGGCAAGTTTGTATTTATTTTAACTAGGTAGAATAGTTATTAAATAGTTATTAACTATTTAATAACTACCTAGCTAAAATAAATACAAATTGACCTGTAAAATAAAACCTAACCTAAGTTACAATAACACCTAACACTACACTACAATTAAATAAATTAACTAAATTAAAAACAATTAAATAAATTAAATTAAATTAGCTAAATTACATTTTAAAAAACCACACTAAATTACAGAAAATAAAAAACAAATTACAGATCTTTAAACTAATTACACCTAATCTAATAGCCCTATCAAAATAAAAAAGCCCCCCCAAAATAAAAAAAACCCTAGCCTAAACTATCAATAGCCATTAAAAGGGCGTTTTGCGGGGCATTGCCCCAAAGAAATCAGCTCTTTTGCCTGTAAAAAAAAAATACAAATAACCCCCCAACAGTAAAACCCACCACCCACACAACCAACCCCCCAAATAAAACCCTAACTAAAAAAACCTAAGCTCCCCATTGCCCTTTTAAGGGCATTTGGATGGGCATTGCCCTTAAAAGGGCATTTAACTCTTTTGCGGCCCAAAGCCCTAACCTAAAAATAAAACTCATCCAATAAACCCTTAAAAAAACCTAACACTAACCCCCTGAAGATCGACTTACTGTTCTGAAGACCGGACATCCATCCTCAAGGAAGCGGCAGAAATCTTCATCCAACCGGGCCGAAGTCCTCAACGAAGTCGGGAGAAGTCTTCATCTAAGCCGGGCAAAGTGGTCCTCCAGACGGGCAGAAGTCTTCTTCCAGACGGCATCTTCTATCTTCATCCATCCAATCCGTGTCGTATGGATGAAGATAGAAGATGCCGTCTGGATGAAGACTTCTGCCCATCTGGAGGATCACTTCGCCCAGCTTGGATGAAGACTTCTCCCGACTTCGTTGAGGACTTCAGCCCGGTTGGATGAAGATTTCTGCCGCTTCCTTGAGGATGGATGTCCGGTCTTCAGAACAGTAAGTCGATCTCCAGGGGGTTAGTGTTTGGTTTTTTTAAGGGTGTATTGGGTGGGTTTTATTTTTAGGTTAGGGCTTTGGGCTGCAAAAGAGCTAAATGCCCTTTTAAGTGCAATACCCATCCAAATGCCCTTTTCAGGTTTTTTTAGTTAGGGTTTTATTTGGGGGGTTGGTTGTGTGGGTGGTGGGTTTTACTGTTGGGGGGGGGGTTGTATTTTGTTTACAGGTAAAAGAGCTGATTACTTTGGGGCAATGCCCCACAAAAGGCCCTTTTAAGGGCTATTGATAGTTTAGTTTAGGCTAGGGTTTTTTTTTATTTGTTTTTTTTTTTTTGATAGGGCTATTAGATTAGGTGTAAATAATTTAAATATCTTGTAATTTGTTTATTATTTTCTGTAATTTAGTGTTTTTGTTTGTACTTTAGCTAATTGTATTTAATTTATTTAATTGTATTTAATTTAGGTCATTTATTTAATTGTAGTGTAGTGTTAGGTGTAATTGTAACTTAGGTTAGGTACTTTTGTATTTATTTTAGCTAGGTAGTTATTAAACAGTTAATAACTATTTAGTAATTATTCTACCTATATAAAATAAATACAAACTTGCCTGTAAAATAAAAATAAACCCTAAGATAGCTACAATGTAACTATTAGTTATATTGTAGCTTGTTTAGGGTTTATTTTACAGGTAAGTATTTAGTTTTAAATAGGAACTATTTAGGTAATAATATTAATATTTATTTAGATTTATTGTAATTATATTTAAGTTAGGGGGTGTTAGGGTTAATTAGGTTAACTAATGCTTGAGAGGCGGGAGTGCGGCGGTTTAGTGGTTAATATGTTTATTATAGTGGCGGCGACGCTGGGGCGGCAGATTAGGGGTTAATAAGTATAATGTAGGTGGAGGCGATGTCTGGAGCAGTAGATTAGGGGTTAATAAGTGTAAGATTAGGGGTGTTTAGACTCAGGGTTCATGTTAGGGTGTTAGGTCTAAACATAACTTTTATTTCCCCATAGGAATCAATGGGGCTGCGTTACTGAGTTTTACGCTGCTTTTTTGCAGGTGTAAGACTTTTTCTCAGCCGGCTCTCCCCATTGATTTCTATGGGGAAATCGTGCACGAGCACATACGACCAGCTCACCGCTGACTTAAAGCAGCGCTGGTATTGTAGTGCGGTATGGAGCTCAATTTTGCTCAACGCTCACTTCTTGCCTTTTAACGCTGGGTTTGTAAAAACCCGTAATTCCAGCGCTGCAGGTAAGTGAGCGGTGAGAAAAAAATGCTCGTTAGCACCACATAGCCTCTAACGCAAATCTCCTGAAATGCAAGTCTGTCAGAAGATCTGAGATAAGGGGCAGTCTGCAGAGGTTTAGATACAAGGTAAAAAGTATATTAATATAACAGTGTTTGTTATGCAAAACTGAGGAATGGTAAATAAATGGATTATCTATTTTTTTAAACAATAATATTGTTGGTGTTTACTGCCCCTTTAAGCACTATATGGCAGCTGTGTTTGACATCAGAAATAAAAAAGAAAGTTTTATTTTTATTTCCAAAATGCATTCGCTATTTGAATCATGAAACTTTACTTCATTTTGTATATACAGTATGCATGTATTTTTGAGTAGGCCTCTACTATAGATTACATTTGAGTGTATATGAGAAGATCTACAGCTTTTGCATCAGTGTATATGAGCTGATTATAAAGAGAATTGAATTCACAATTGTTCTTGTATGATTCAAATAGAACATACAATTATAAACAACTTTATGTACTTCTATTATAAAATTTGCTTCATCCTTTGTTGTTAAAAGAACAGAAATGCACTACTAGGCCCTAGATGAAGACATAGGTGAGCCAATGACAAAATAGATGCGTGTGCAGTAACCAATCACCAGCTAGCTCCCAATGGTACATTGCTGCCCCGTAACCTAATAAGGCATGTTTTCAACAAAGGATACCAAGAGAATGAAACAAATTAGATAGCAGAAGTCAATTAGAAAGGTATTTAATATTGCAAGCTCTATCTGAATGATAAAAGTCTAATGTCATCTTCACTGCCCCTTTAAAAAGACATGAAATCCCAAATTATTCTTTATTGATTTAGATAGAGCACACAATTCTAAAAAAATTCTAATTTACTTCTATTATCTAATTTGCTTTGTTCTTTTGGTATCCTTTGTTAAAAATAATACCTAAGTAGGCTCAGAAGCTGTGAGCTAGCTTCTGATTGGTGGTTGCACATATATGCCTCTTGTCATTGGCTTTCAGATGTGTTCAGCTAGCTCCCAGTAGTGCATTGTTGCTCTTTCAGCAAAGGATACTAAGGGAATGAAGAAATATTGATAATAGAAGTAATTTAAAAAGTTGTGTAAAACTGTATTTTCTACCTGAATCATGAAATAACAAAATTGTGTTTCATGTCCCTTTAAGCCATAGGCCTCTATTTAACAAGGTCTGGCGTACCTGATCCAACAGTGCGGATCAGGTCCGCCAGACCTCGCTGAATACGGAGAGCAATACGCTCTCCGTATTCAGCATTGCACCAGCAGCTCACAAGAGCTGCTGGTGCAACGACGCCCCCTGCTGACTCGCAGCCAATCGGCTGCCAGCAGGGGGGTGTCAATCAACTCGATCGTACTCGATTGGGTTGAATTCCGGCGATGTCTGTCCGCCTGCTCAGAGCAGGCGGACAGGTTATGGAGCAGCGGTCTTTGTGACCGCTGCTTCATAACTGCTGTCTCTGGCGAGTCTGTAGGCTCGCCAGAAACACGGGGCATCAAGCTCCATTCGGAGCTTGATAGATAGGCCCCATAGTATGTGTGTTTATATGTGTGTAGGAGTGTGCATATGCTGATCTGGAAGAATAATCTGCTCAGCGTTGGTTTAAAGATGAATATAATTGCATGTGTGTACTTATTTGGATTTTTATTTTAATACTCAACCTTTCTTTCTGTGCAACAAAAATGTGTTTGGTATCCTTTTTACAAAAATAATCTGCTGTATCAATATTATTATAAACTTTTATTTATAAAACATCTGCAGGTTCTACAATAGTTAAGAACCCGCAAACGCAGAAATTGTAAACACACGCCATGATGTCGAACACCAATCTTTTGTGTGGTATAAAATAAGCCAAGATTTTGTAACCCTTTTGAATTCCAGAAAGAAGTATGCACTTAAAAAGAAAATTCTAAAATGTGCAGTTAATTACATAACGTCTTCAAAACCATATTTTCATCATTTTGATTGTAAGGGGGCATTTCAATCTTTACCACCAGTGGCTCAGAAATGTTTGTTCTGTCTGTTTGTTTGCCAGGCAATAAATGTGAAAAGCATCTATTTCAACATACGGAGCCCCAGAGGTGTCACACAAGATTTTTTTATAAATCGTGCGCATATTTTGCTAAATCTTGAGCACATTTACTTTATGGTGAGCATGTTTTGATAAATCGTGCGCACGTTATAGCTTAATCGTGCGCACATTATAATAAATCATCCGCACGATTTAGTTAAATCGTGAGCACAGTTTAACTAAATTGTGTGCGCGATATAGCTTAATCGTGTGCACGATTTAGCAAAATGTGCTCACGATTTATAAAAAAATCTTGTGTGACACCTCTGGGGCCCTGTATCAACACACCAACACCAATATAATTGCAACATTTGATCAAACTATTCATGACAAGTCTCAACTCTGACTTTTCTTTAAGTATGAGTGGTTAGACAACAGATAGGAATATTCTGAGAGAAATGTGAAAAGTGTGCCCAGAAATTAAGAAACCTGGCATGGAAAATGTAGACTTACTTCCAGATGACTTCCATCTGCAGTTTAATAGTTCCTAATTCAGTAATGTCTACGATTATGATACGTGGTCTTGTGGTAAAGAAATCAGCACTGTCGCAGGTCACAACTCCAACTAAAATAGTAGTCAGGCCACGCAACTCGATAACCTGAAAATGAAGCTGTGTTAAAAGCAATATCTACAAAAAAACTGTTACAAATGATTAGGAAAGATTATTCATGTTTTAAGTCCTACAGAATATTTTTATTTATTAAGGCTATCAAGGTTGCATATGTTAGGTTCTTATTTTAGCAAACAACCATTTTCTTTGTAAAAATGTTAAATCAGTGATCTAACTTTTAAACAACGATACATTTTAACAAATAAAATATGATCTTTAGAATATTTGTTCATTAATGTAATCAGGTGTTTAAATGTCAATTACTAATTAACACAAAAGTTTATGAAATGGTAAACACTGCATCATGAACTGAGTTTGCTAGAAATATTAATAACCGCAATAAAATAAAAAGTCAGTGATTAGTAATTAACTAATTTTGTATGATTGCTAAAAACAATTGTTCACAATAGGTTATTTCACATTTAATTATTTTAAAGGCATGAAAACACAAATTATGCTTACCAGATAATTTCCTTTCCTTCTGTATGAGGAGAGTCCACGGCTTCATTCATTACTTGTGGGAAATACAGAACCTGGCCACCAGGAGGAGGCAGACACCCCAGCCAAAGGCTTAAGTACCTCCCCCACTCCCCTCATCCCCCAGTCATTCTGCCAAGGGAACAAGGAAACAGTAGGAGAAATATCAGGGTATAAATGGTGCCAGAAGAAAAAACAAAAGAAATTTAGGTCCGCCAAACGGAGAACGGGGCGGGAGCCATGGACTCTCCTCGTACAGATAGAAATGAAATTATCAGGTAAGTATAATTTATGTTTTACATCTTAATATGAGGAGAGTCCACAGCTTCATTCATTACTTGTGGGAAACAAATATCCAAGCTCTAGAGGACACTGAATGAAAACGGGAGGGTAAAAAAGAGGTGGTCCTTAGTCTGAGGGCACCACAGCCTGCAAAACCTTTCTCCCAAAAGCTGCTTCAGTTGAAGCAAAAATGTCAAATTTGTAAACCTTTGAAAAAGTATGTAAGGAGGACCAGGTAGCCGCCTTACAAATCTGCTCCATAGAGGCGTCATTCTTGAAGGCCCAAGAAGAAGCTACAGCTCTAGTTGAGTGAACCGTAATCCTCTGAGGAGACTTATGTCCCGCTGTCTCATAAGCCAAGCGAATCATGCTCCTCAGCCAAAAAGATAGGGAAGTGGAAGAAGCCTTCTGTCCCTTGCGCTTCCCTGAATAGACAACAAACAATGCTAAAGTCTGTCTGAAATCCTTCGTAGCCTGAAGATAACATTTCAAAGCTCGAACCACATCCAAGTTATAAAGTAACCGTTCCTTTGAAGAAGAAGAAGGAAGGAACTACAATCTCCTAAATAATATTGCGATCAGAACAACCTTAGGGAGAAATCCCAACCCAGTGCGAGGACAGCCTTATCGGCATGAAAAAACAGGTAAGGAGGCTCACATTACAAGGCCGCCAACTCAGAGACTCTGCATCCCGAGGCGATAGCCAGTAGAAAAAGAACCTTCCAAGACAGAATCTTAATGTCAAGAGAATGCATAGGCTCAAACGGAGCCCTCTGCAAAACCCTAAGAATAAGATTCAAAATCCAAGGAGGAGCAGAATGTCTAAATACAGGCCTGATCCTGGATAAAGCCTGAACAAAAGACTGTATAACAGGAAGCTCAGCGAGCTTCTTGTGTAACAACATAGATAGAACCGAAATCTGTCCCTTTAAGGAACTGATGGCAAGTCCCTTCTTTAAACCGTTCTGGAGGAAGGAAAGTATCCTGGATACCCTGACCTTATGCCAGGGATATCCATGAGTATCACACCAGAGTAAGTAGGTCCTCCACACCTTATGATAGATGCGTCGGGTGACTGACTTCCTGGCTTGAATGAGAGTATTAATCGCACTCTCAGAAAACCCTCTCCTGGCTAAGACTAAGCATTCAATCTCCACGCAGTCAGCCTCAGAGAATCTAGATTTTGATGCACAAAGAGGCCCTGTACCAGCAGATCCCTGCGAAAGGGCAACCTCCATGGAGCATATGATGACATCCCCAACAGATCCGCAAACCACATCCACCACGGCCACGACGGAGCAATCAGAATAGTTGATGCTTGCTCCTGCTTGATGTGGGCCACTACTCGAGGTAGAAGTGGTAAATATGTATACTAGGTTGAATCCCTGGACCGTGACCTGTATCTGGGTATCTTGAAGTTGAGTCTGGATGCCATGAGATCTATCTCCGGCATCCCCCATCTGTTACAAATCTCCGCAAACACTGCGGGTGAAGAGACCATTCCCCCAGATGAAATGATTGTCTGCTGAGAAAATCCGCTTCCCAGTTGTCCACACCCGGAATGTGGATCGCTGACAGAGAGCAGTTGTGGGTCTCCACCCACTCCAAAATCCAAGATACTTCCTTCATGGCTAGGGAGCTTCTCGTTCCCCCCCTGATGGTTGATGTAAGCTATAGAGGTAATATTGACCAACTGGAATCTGATGAACTGGGACGAACCCAGGAGGGACCAAGCCCTCAGAGCATTGAAGATTGCTCGAAGTTCCAGGATGTTGATCGGAAGAAGCAACATCTCCCGATTCCACCTGCCCTGTGCCTTCCTTGCACCCCAAACAGATCCCCATCCTGAGAGGCTCGCGTCCGTAGTAACAATCTTCCAGGATGGTCTCAGGAAGGATATCCCATGGGACAGCTGATCTAGACGGAGCCACCAAGAGAGGGATTCCCTAGACCAGTTGTCCAGAGAGATATGTTGGGATAGATCTGAGTGATCGCCGTTCCATTGCCTCAGCATGCACAACTGAAGAGGTCATAGATGGAACCTGGCGAATGGAATGACATCTATACTGGATACCATGAGCCCAATCACTTCCACACACCGGGCCAAAGATGGCCTTGAGGAGGTCTGAAAGGCAAGACAGCTGGAGGCAATTTTGCAACGTCTCTTGCCTGTCAGGAATATCTTCATGGAGTCTATTACTATGCCCAGGAACTCCACTCTGGTACTGGGAACCAGAGAACTCTTTCCTGAGTTTATCTACAACCATGAGATCGAAGAAGAAGTAGAAGAGCTCTCAAATGGTCCTCTGCCAGCCAGCAGAATGGAGCCTTGATCAGGATGTCGTCCAGATAAGGTGCTATTGCAATATCTCTGGATCTCGCTACCACGAGCAAAGCTCCCAGAACCTTCATAAAGACTCTTGGAGCAGTAGCCAGACTGAAGGGGAGAGCTACAAACTGGAAGTGCTGGTCCAGAAAGGCGAATCTTATGAACTTAAATGGACAGTCTAGACAAAAATAAACTTTCATGATTTAGATAGGGCATGTAATTTTAATCTACTTTTATCATCAAAATGTCTTTGTTCCATTGGTGGTATTTTTGAAAAGCTAAACCTAGGTAGGCTCAAACTGATTTCTAAAACCGTTGAAAACCGCCTCTTAGCTCAGAGCATTTTTAAATGTTTTCATAGTTAGACAGTACTAGTTCATGTGTGTCATATAGATAACATTGTGCTCACTCCCATTGAGTTATTTAGGAGTCAGCACTGATAGGCTGAACTGCATGTTTGTCAAAAGCACTGAGGTAAGGGGGCAGTCTGCAGAGGCTTAGATACAAGGTAATCACAGAGGTAATATGTGTATAAATAGAACAGTGTTGGTTATGCAAAACTGGGGAATGGGTGATAAAGGGATTATCTATCGTTTTTCAAATTAAAAATTCTGGAGTCGGCTGTCCCTTTAAAGTGATCCTTGTGAATCGGCACATGAAGGTAAGCATCCTTCAAGTCTATCATAGTCATGAACTGACCCTCTTGAACTAAGGGCAAAATAGACCTTATCGTCTCCATCTTGAAACTTGTTTAAGCACTTTAGGTCTAGAATCAGGCAAAACGTGCCCTCCTTCTTTGGGACCACGAGAAGGTTTGAATAGTACCCTAGACCTCTTTCTGCTAGAGGTACCAGTACAATTACTTCTAGAGAGGAGAGATCCCTCACGCACTCTAGAAAGGCATCTCGTTACTCTGGTCTTGACGATAGATTTGACAAAAGGAATCTGCCCCTGGGAGGGTGAGTTTTGAAACCTATCCTGTAACCCTGGGCAATAACCTCCAGAACCCAAGGATCCTGCACATCTCTCATCCAAGCCTACACGAAAATAGATAGTCTGCCCCCTATGAGATCCAGAGACGGATCGGGGCTGCCCCTTCATTTTGATTTTGTCTCGGAGGGCTTCTTGTTTTGCTTGGCTGTATTCCAAGACTGAGAAGGTTTCCAAGATCCCTTGGACTGCTCGGGCTTTGCGGCAGGCTGCTGTGACTGGGACTTGTCCGAATGAAAGGGACGAAAATTAGGACCCTTAGGTTTATTCTTCTTATCCTGCGGTAGAAAGGTACCCTTGCCCCCGTGACCGTGGATATGATAGAGTCCAGGCCTGGACCGAAAAGAAACTTACCCTTAACTGTAAGGGAAAGTAATCTAGATTTGGACATCATGTCAGTAGACCACGACTTCAACCACAGGGCCCTCGGGGCCAGAACAGAAAAGCCTGATGTCTTGGCATTCAAGTGAATAATCTGCATATTTGCATCACAGATACACAAATTAGCTACCCTCAGGGTCTTAATTCTTTCCTGTATCTCATTGAGGGGAGTCTCCACCTCGATCATCTCTGACAGAGAGTCACACCAATAGGTAGCGGCTCCAGCCACCGCAGTGACCGCCGCTGAAGGCTGAAATATGAACCCCATGTGCTGAAACATCTTTCTTAACAGGGTCTCTAATTTCTTATCCATGAGTTCCTTAAATGACGAACTATCCTCGAGTGGGATAGTTGTGCGCTTAGCGAGCGTGGATATAGCTCCATCTAACTTAGGGACAGATCCCCACAATTCTAGCTAAGAATCAGGAACCGGGAACAATTTCTTAAACGAAGAAGAAGGGGAGAAAGATGAACCAAGTCTCTTCCATTCATTATTTATAATATTTGCCATCTTTATGGGAACCGGGAAAGTCTGGGGGACCACCCTGTCCTCATAAACTTTATCAAGCTTAGAACTAGAAGGTTCCTCCGGTAACTTCGGTTACGGAACCTCTAGGGTAGCCAATGCTTCTTTTTAATAAAAACCCGTAAGTGCTCCATCCTAAACCTAAAGTCTAGCTCCTCCTCAGCCGGAGGTTTAGAGGCCCCAGAAGTATCGGAATCCTCTGCATCAGCAGATAATCTAGTCTCAGATACATCCAACGGAGTAGATGACCCCTGAGAAGGATAGTAATGTTTAACCTTTTGCTTGCGCTTAGCAGGGCAAGGTAAAGCACTGAAGTCCGCAGACACCGCTGTTTGCAACTGATCAGCAAAATATGGCGGCCACAGGGCCCCTCCCGCAGGAGGATTAGTATTGCACTGGGGAGCTGCATGTGTAATCGGAGATGATTGTAGGGAACGCACCTCGCAGGACGGAGACCCCTCAGAGGTGGACGGCTCATTGGTACTAAACATCTTGTTCTTTTTAGATATCACTATTTTATCAAGGCATGTGGAACATAGTTGAGCAGGCAGATATACCGTAGCCTCCACACAATAAACACAGGCATTAGATTTAGGCACAGAGGGAGTACCCTCTAACGCATCAGAGTCCTCCATAGCTTGCGCCCTTATCTGTTGTATTCTATTGTATCTGAGGCGAAACTATGCATTCAAGGAAACTTTTTTAGCTCAATGTTACACATTTAGGGAAAATGTGATATATGTCAGATTATATATGAGGTTTTCAATACCCTTAAGTATTAATCATTTGCTAAATGACTTAAAGGCATATGAAACCCAAAATTTGTCTTTCATGATTCAGATAGAGCATGTTAACAATTTTGCTTCTTTCTCTTGTTATCCTTTCTTGAAGGAGCAGCAATGTACTACTGGGAGCTAGCTGGAAATGTCAGAAGTTACTGTAAAAAGCCTGACTGTCAGTTTTGTTCAGGCCTTACAAGCAACGAGTTTTATGGTGAGCCACCAGCACTCAGCAGTTAGATTTATACGTTCACAGAAAATCTGATGATATTTATGCACAGCTTGCCACTGTGCAAAACACTAGGGCTTCTATGCACAATTTAAGATATTTTCTAAGGTATGCATACCTTTGTACCCAAAAGACCTTTAACATTAGGAGACTTCTTGGAAGGCAGCCAGGTCGCATAAAAACTCTTATTAACCTCCATATGTTTATAGACATCTGGATGGGGAGTGGTTGCTTAACTCTACGACTGCTGGAATGTATAATTGCATAGTTCAAAAATCTGTGGCATTTTGCTAAAAAATTCTCAGTATGTTAGTGATGGAATTATTAAAATGGTAGTATATAGTTAAAAATGACCTTATATATTTGTAACCCCATAAAAAAGTTAGAATGAATAGTATTATAGTTAATAATGAAAGGGTTAACTCTGCAAAACAATGATAATAAGCTTTTTGGGTTCAAATCTTTGTGATTACAAATTATATTGGGGGGAAACAGTGGTGCGCAATGTTTTTATCAGATTTTTTTTTTTTAACCATTGTTCCAGTAAACAAAATTGGAAAACGTATTTATTTTTAACTAGTACTACTTTAAACAAACTTGAAATGAGTTGTATTTCAGCAAAATACCAGGCATAGCTTTTCATTGCATCACATAAAAATTACTACAAAATACATATACACACAAACTTAGACATATATGCACAAGATACACTCAATTGCATACCTCCCAACATTTTAAAATTCAAAAGAGGGACACCGTCCCTAACCCCCCCCCCCGGCCCCACGGCAAATAATTGAAATGTGGTGGGCAGGAGCAGGGATGGGGCTTAAAAAAATCATAAGACCAAAGTAATATAAATAAAATTCTAAATAAAGTCATATATTTTAATACTCTTAGGCAGCAAATCAAACACAAGCTCAAACCACGGGTATAGCTATGTGAGCTCTGTATTTAATTAACCTTTGCAGAGTCAGTGCTAAATATTTTTATCTTAATTGGACATTTAATAAAAGATTATTTAAAACTGCTCTCTGTATTCCTCATTAATATTCTAGATTTTGGCCTTTAAAGTTAGCAAAAATGCACAGTAACACACTACATAGCATACACTTACACATGCAGATACACACACTACATAGCATACACTTATATAGGCAGATACACACACACTACATAGCATACACTTATGCATGCAGATACACACACACTACATAGCATACACTTACACATGCAGATACACACACACACTACATTGCATATACTTACACATGCAACACACACACACTACATAGCATACACTTATACATGCAGATACACACACACTACATAGCATACACTTATACATGCAGATACACACACTACATAGCATACACTTATACATGCAGATACACACACACTACATAGCATACACTTACACATGCAGATACACACACTACATAGCATACACTTATATAGGCAGATATACACACACTACATAGCATACACTTACACATGCAGATACACACACTACATAGCATACACTTACACATGCAGATACACACACACTACATTGCATATACTTACACATGCAGATACACACACACACTACGTAGCATACACTTATACATGCAGATACACACACACTACATAGCATATGCTTATACATACAGATACACAAACACACTACATAGCATACACTTATACATGCAGATACACACACACTACATAGCTTACACTTATACATGCAGATAAACACACTTCATAGCTTACATTTATACATGCAGACACACACTACATAGCATACACTTATACATGCAGATACACACACAGACACTTATACATACAGATACACACAGTACACAGCTTACACTTATACATGCAGATACACACACATACACACTTATAGATACAGATAGAACCACACACTACATCATATATGGGTATTTGTAACTCATTTTATGGGGTCCTGGGGTTGGCAAGCACATAAGCAGGCAGTCTGATGCTGCCACTGTTCGTTACACTGGAGTTAGCACTTCTCATCCTATAAAACTGAAGGCATGCTAGTATTATCACCAGGGGTTAGAGGTCACCATTACCTGAGGTCAGAGGGTATACAGCCTTCCTACTCCTGCTTAACCCACACATCATTACTTTTTCACAAGAACTCTAACAGGTATATAACCCTGGGAGAGAAAAGCCAGCTGCTTTTGAATATGTGCCCAAAATATTTTTTTTTAAATTTTTTATTTTTTTTAATGCATGGGGCAATGCAGGACAGATAACTAGCAACTCGGGACAGTGGATAGACCCTTAAAATCGGGGCTATCCCGTGAAAATCGGGACAGTTGGGGGGTATGCAATTGCAAGGGAATGTTAGGAAACTCTCTAACAGTGGCATCTGTGGATGGTATGAGTGTGTTATGTTGTGTTAGAAATTGGAAGAGGAGTAGTGAGGTTTGACTGCTAAATGCTATTGTATAATGTTATGAGCCACATACATTTGGGATGGCATCTAGTCCAAGTGAAAATGCTGCAAACTACCCCTATGACTGAGAGACTAACATAGATAAAGCACCACAGGAATACACTGTGCCCCCTGGTTCAACTGTTGGATAGGCCTCATGCAGAAATTATTTATTAACCCCTTAACGACCAACGACGTATGGGGTACGTCCTGCAAAAAAATGCAGTTAATGACCAAGGACGTACCCCGTATGTCGTTGGTCTTTGAAAGCAGTGGAAGCGATCCTGATCACTTCCAACTGCTTTCATGTTATAGCAGTGATGCCTCGATATTGAGACATCCTGCTATAACATTTTCTAGCCGTCCGATGAAGAGAGAGCCACCCTGTGGCCCTCTCTGCATCGGCCATCAATGGCCATGTTCGTTGGTGGGTGGGAGCTGATCCAGGGAGGCGGGTGGGCGGCCATCGGTGGGGAAGGGGGGCGGGATCGAGTGTGCGCGCATGCGCGGGTGCGCACGCGTGCACGTGAGCGTGTGTGCGCGCGCGTGCACGGGAGTGGGAAACCTACACTATGGAACAACTGTAAGGTGGTACTCGGTGGGAGAGAGGGTGGGAACATTGCATATTTTAACGATCTGGGAGGGTGGGAGGTTGGGGGTTGAGGGGGGGCAGCTACACTACAGAAAATACTATTTTTAACATAATAAAATAATAAAATGTTATAAAAAACATATTTGATTTCAAACTGGGTACTGGCAGACAGCTGCCAGTACCCAATATGGCGCATAATAAGGCCGAGAGGGGGGTTAGAGAGCTGTTGGAGGGAGGATCAGGGAAGTTGGGGGCTAAGGGGGGATCCTACAGAGCAGAATTATCTTTTTTTTTTTTTTTTTAAATCCCCAAAAAACTCTTATTTTAGTACTGGCAGACTTACTGCCAGTACTTAAGATGGAGGGGACAATTGTGGGGTGGGGGAGGGAAGAGAGCTGTTTGGGAGGGATCAGGGGGTGTGATGTGTCATGTGGGAGGTTGATACCTACACTAAAGCTAAAATTAACCCTGCAAGTTCCCTACAAGCTCCCTAATTAACCACTTCATTATACACTTGTGGTGCGCAACGGCATTTAGCTGCCTTCTAATTACCAAAAAGCAAAGCCAAAGCCATATATGTCTGCTATTTCTGAACAAAGGGGATCCCAGAGAAGCTTTTACAACCATTTATGCCATAATTGCACAAGCTGTTTGTAAATAATTTCAGTGAGAAACCTAAAATTGTGAAAAATTTAACGCTTTATTTTTATTTGTTAGAATTTGGCGGTGAAATGGTGGCATGAAATATACCAAAATGGGCCTAGATCAATACTTTGGGTTGTCTACTACATTATACTAAAGCTAAAATTAACCCTAAAAGCTCCCTACAAGCTTCCTAATTAACCCCTTCAATTCTGGGCATAATACATGTGTGGTGCGCAGTGGCATTTTGCGGCTTTCTAAATACCAAAAAGCAATGCCAAAGCCATATATGTCTGCAATTTCTGAACAAAGGGGATCCCAGAGAAGCATTTACAACCATGTATGCCATAATTGCACAAGTTGTTTGTAAATAATTTCAGTGAGAAACCTAAAGTTTATGAAACAATTTGTGAAAAAGTGAAAAAAATTTTTTATTTGATCGCATTTGGTTGTGAAATGGTGGCATGAAATATACCAAAATGGGCCTAGATCAATACTTTGGGATGTCTTCTAAAAAAATATATATGTATGTCAAGGGATATTCAGGGATTCCTGAAAGATATCAGTGTCCCAATGTAACTAGCGCTAATTTTGAAAAAAAGTGGTTTGGAAATAGCAAAGTGCTACTTGTATTTATTTCCCTATAACTTGCAAAAAATGCAAAGCACATGTAAACATTGGGTATTTCTAAACTCAGGACAAAATTTAGAAACTATTTAGCATGGGTGTTTTTTGGTGGTTGTAGATGTGTAACAGATTTTGGGGGTCAAAGTTAGAAAAAGTGTGTTTTTTTCCATTTTTTCCTCATATTTTATAAAGTTTTATAGTAAATTATAAGATATGATGAAAATAATGGTATCTTTAGAAAGTCCATTTAATGGCGAGAAAAACGGTAAATAATATGTGTGGGTACAGTAAATGAGTAAGAGGAAAATTACAGCTAAACACAAACGCTTCAGAAATGTAAAAATAGCCTTGGTCCCAAACGGACAGAAAATGGAAAAGTGCTGTGGTCCTTAAGGGGTTAAAGGGATACTAAACACAAATTTTTTTCTTTCATAATTAAGATAGGGCATTCAATTTTAAGCAACTTTCTAATTTACTCCTATTATCAATTGTTATTTGTTCTATTGCTATCTTTATTTGAAAAGCAGGAATATAACGTTTAGGAGCCGGCCCATTTTAGGTTCAGCACCCTGGATAGCGTTTGCTAATTGGTGGCTACATTTAGCCACCAATCAGCAAGCACTACCCAGTTGCTGAACCAAAGATGGGCCGGCTCTTAAGCTTACATTTCTGCTTTTTTAAATAAAGATACCAAGAGAATGAAGAAATTCATAATAGGAGTAAATAAGAAAGTTGCTTAAAATTGCATGCTCTATCTGAATCATGAAAGAAAACATGTGGGTTCAGTGTCCCTTAAATATTTTTACTGAGTGTGGAGGATGTATTGTGATGACAATAGGTTAATATCACATACATGCAAATTAGTATTTTCCTTGCAGCATGAACAAAGGGGTTACAAAAATAGACCTTTCCTGTAACCTTAAGAAGTTTGAATGGACTATAGTATCTGGCAGTTTCAGAAGACTTCCCAGTTTCTTTTTCAAAAAGTACTTAACACACAAAAAGCCTTTATAGGGTAAAAACGGGTTTGCAGCAGCAAAACCCGTATAGCATTGTGATCACTTGAGAAACTCACTGACCAATTCGGTCGGAAAACAAAATGCCTTTTCGAAAGCAAATCGCCTAAAGATTGTAATAGATGCCATAGTTATACACAAGCAAAAATGCAATAATTTAAATGTGTCCCTTTAAAATAATGTTAAAGTGAAGGTAAACTTTGATGAATAAAAGCCTGTTTTTTTAAAATACTATTAAAAACAGGGGCACTTTCATTCATCAATGTTTAGAAAGCAGATGTTTTGTTTAAAAACTTACCTCTCTCCTCTTCACAGCCGGGGCAGCTTCCCTCTCCTCACACGTCAGCAATGACTAATCCGGCTTCCTCCAATCACGGCTTTCCCACCAGGGGAGTCATTGCCTGAGGCCATGCTATGATTGGAGAAAGCCGTATTAGTCATTGCTGATGTGTGAAGAGAGGATCTCCGGGCGGGGGAAGCTGTTCCAGCTGTGAAGAGGAGAGAGGTAAGTTTTTAAACAAAACAGCTGCTTTCTAAACTTTGATGAATAAAAAAGTGCCCCTTTTTTAATAGTATTTTTAAAAACTGGGCTTTCATTCATCAAAGTTTACCTTCACTTTAAATAATTTATTTTAGAATGTAATGACTATATTATGTAAGGGATATATTGTTTTATTGTAACCTTGGTAGGCAAAGATGTCCACTCAATGGTATACAGTAGGTATGTGCATTCGTGCCTTAACAAATCGGGAAGAAGGGTAATGTATGCCGCATTCGGCTCTTTTCGGAGCTGGATTTATTCTTGTGAAAGTACAACACACTGAGATCTGGATTCACACAGATCTCAGTGTGTTGCACTTTCGAATAACAAATCTGGTTTTGAAAAGAGCTGAATACGCCTTGCGGTCGCATTCTTCCGATTCGTTACAGGAGGAAGTGCACGAATGCACATACTTAGTATACAGTGTTAAAATGGTGAGTTGTGATAATAATCTTTCTTTCTTGTTAGACCTTTAGACCAAACTGGTATAAAGTGATGCTGGATGTAGAAATAGTTATATGAGCATGTAACAACTAACTGTTAAAAGCAAAATCAAATATAATGGTATTACCTTAATCTCAAAGTTCTCACATAAGTTTGGTATAAACATTCTCTCTTCTTCATCCCATATTTGGCTATCATCAGTTTCGATCTTTCCTTTTAGTCTCCATCTCTGACGGCCTAATCTTATTAACACCTGCAGAACAAATCAGAATTTTCTGTGTAAATTAGTAGTATGTAGAACAACCTTAAACTTCTGTGGCTTAAAATAACACTTCTCCGACATGGTTCATATAGTGTATTTTATTTTCATATTATTATAACTAGTCATTTTATGGCATTTACAGGATGCCTAGCTGTGATTCCAGTAAAATGATTTTTTTCCCCTGCATGGCTTAAACCTATGACCCTTATCTTAGGTTGCTCAGCTAAACTCTGTGGTAAAAAATAATTTCCAAACTAAACTTAGATGCTCAGTAACAAGCAATACAAATTCATTATTTCAAAAACTATAATGTATACAACAGACTTTCAAATGAAAGGGTTTCTAAACTGAAACATTTCCTATCACACCTTTGAAAGAGCAGAAATAAAACATTCAAGTCTCACAATTATATTAGTGGACATGAACACGCCTCCACAAGAAGAATTTTTACCCACAATTCGTTTTCCATTATTGCTTGTTTATTCAGGACAGAAACATTTATCAAAGAAAAAAACTTCAGTATTTATGCTTACCTAATTAAGGACTAGATTGCAAGTGGAGAGCTAATTCAGCAAAACGGCAAATCTGCCTGTTAGCGGAAGCGCAATAAATATCCAGCCATTACAAGTGGCTGGCCCCCCACATTTTTAAATAAAATATCTGCACTAGGCAGTATTTTGGGGGTAAAGTTGTACTCGAGTGCCTTTACATTGTGGTCTATGGAAACTGTGTGTTCCCAGTAAATATATATGTATATGCTGGTATATATTTGAGGCAGCATGGAGGAGGAAGGGGACAGCAGGGAGGAGGATGGAGGCAGCATAGAGCATGGAGGAGGGAGGATGCAGCAGGGAGGAGGAAGGAGGTAGAATGGAGGAGGAAGGAGGAAGGAGACAGCATGGAGAAGGAAGGAGACAGCATGAAACAAGTAGGAGGCAGCATGGAACAGGAAGGTGGAAGGAGACAGCATGGAGCAGGTAGGAGGTAGCATAGAGCAGGGAGGAGGCAGCATGAGCAGGGGGCATCACGGAGGAGGGAAGAAGTAGTGGAGAAGGAAGTTTTACACAAGGGAGGTAGACAGAGTAGAGTTTTACAGGAGAGAGCAATGAGTTTTAAATAATAAAGGAGGGAGTTTTCTAGAAAGGAGGAGTAAGGAGGGAGTTTTACAAGAGGGTACATGGAATTTTAGGGAGTTTTGGAGGATGATGGAAGGATATCCTAAATTGGACACCGTACAAACCGTACAAACCAGCCCCTTACTTTAGAGCTTCCCTACTATTTCCTTGCACACCATAGGCATTATGTTTTTAGTATAGCAAAGTAGGGAAAGATACAACAGAAAGGAAAGGACAAAGCAGGACAAAGAAGTGCAACAATTCCTGAAGGCAGCAGTATTAAATGGCTGATGTGAGTCCACAAGAGAATCACATACCCATGCTCCTATACCCAAGCAATGAAGTCCACAAGACCATTAGAAATAGGGCAGAAGTAATATAGGAAGGCCTGCAGTACTTTTCTGCCAAAAGTTGCCTCAGCCCAGGCGTAAACGTCAAAATGAAAGAATTTAGCGAAAGTATGCAAGGAAGCCTGGTTGTACTACACCCACCTGAGAATATGTGATCCCTCTATCATTGCTAAAAAAATGCAGATCCTACTTAATGGTTGATTTAAGCCCCTGCTGTGAAATTTTCAGATTGAAATCAGATGTGAGCTGGTATTACACGTTAGGTGCAATGTGAACACGACTTCGTATTACATGGAAGCTTTGCACTCACAAGAGCGCGCTTCCATAGGCTCCAATAGGAGCCTCGCTCTCATGTCGTTAGACATGGCATTAGAACTAGCGCAGCGAAGTGGGTAAGTCACGCAGCGATGGGCAGCAGATTGTAAATATATATGTATATGAATATATACATATTTATGTGTTAATATGTGTATATACACATATTAACATATAAATATATATGTATATATTCATATACATACTGTATATATTTACAGTGAACACACAGTTCCCATAGACAGCTACGGAAGGCACTTTTCAGTGGCGTTTTTTTTTTCTTACACCCACACCCATTAATCTCTCATAACTGATTTTGGCTTTTTTATTTTTATTTTTTTAAAAATGCAAATTTGTTATTTATTTTTTTATTAAAAAAAAAAGAATATTCTTTATTTTTAGGCTAACTGGAGGATTTTTTGAAAATTAACCAGAGGTTGACTGATTTTTATTGTGCGCCGTAAACGGGCAAATTTGCCCGTTTACAGGTGCGCGTTAAATTAGTGCTCCACTTGTAATCTAGGCCTTAATAAGTTATTTTATAGAAACTGAAAAGTATGATGGATATATTTATTATTATACTTATTACTATTATTTTTATGAGGAGTAGTATTAGTTCTATTTTGTTCAAAGGCATCCCAGCAACTTGATTAAATCATGCAATTATTGCTCTATGATAAGATAAAAATATGTGATACCAGCAAATCTGAACGGACAGATAATTGTGAGAGTTTTTTTTATTTATTTGTGGATTGTTAAATGCTATCGTCCAGTCTTTCTAAACTCCCAGGCCATAAGTACTCCTAACAGGTCAGATAGAAATGGATGTAGCTGCCTGATACACGCTAATCACAGTGACTGAACAGCCATCCATTCTAACCACAAAAATAATTCATATAAAGGGGTCGATTTATGAAGCAGAGGATGCTGCTTCCGACCCACTCCATTTCAGTTCCACCTGAAGCGGAAGTTAAGAAGCAGCGGTCCCAAGACCCTTACTCCTTGACTCGTCCGCTACCTCTGAGGTGGCGAACAGCAATCAGCCCGATCGAATACAACACCCTCGGTTGGTCGCGAATCTGCAGGGGGCTGTTGCAATGATAAATGCCGAGAGCGTATGCTGTCGGCATTTATCGATGTGCAGTGGACATGATAAGCTACATCGTCTCATGTACTTCCACACAATAATAAATTGACCCCATGGTCTTTTAGAAGTAGTTAAGGAGTGAAGTTGAGAAACATTGACAACTTATATAAATTAAGCTTTGTGCTCTCACAATTTAAACCAAACCCAACCAGCAAGGACAACACACTGACATTTGGGCTTAGAGAAAAGTGAAGCTTTTATTCTGGACTGGCTTGCTTTGGTTCAACATCTCATCAGTTTCCATAACCATACTGGTGTTTGGGTGGAGCAAAATATGTCACAGTTACAGCAACACCAAATATGCAACAACAACAACAAAAAGTAGACAGCTAGCACACACAGAGGGACGAGCTACAGTTCTCGACTGCAAGAGTGTTACTGCTGTGATCAGTGATGGCTGAGTGATCTAGTGTGAAAGATAGAATTGCTATGACGTTTGAGTGTGGGAAATTACGTTTTACAGGTATTAAAAGAAGAGTTCTATAGTGTGAATTAGTGTTATGAGAGAGAGAGTAATTGCAGGGTGAAATATATTGTGTAAAAGAAATGAGACACAGGGTGAATTATGTAGCAAGGAAAACCTGTGTTGTCTTTTAAATGGTTTGTCTATTTAACCCTTTAACTACCAGAGTAGATTTCCACATATTAAAATGTTCTCTGGCAACCAAAGCATTAAAACTATCTCCAAAGAATTTCAAGGATTCCTACACACATGGTTTATTCTTATCTAATAGTCTGCCCTATGAGCCCAAAATAACAGCCACTTGAAACCTGCCTTAGTGGCAAACAAAAAGGTGTAATATTATGGAGAAATGCAATATGCTAATATGATGTAGCAACATTCTCTTGAAGAGTATTGGTGATAATCATTGCTGTATGTGTCAAAACCTTCCCAAAACAAAAAAAGTAAAACAAGACAGAAAGATGAATGTTGCGCTATAGTAGTTAAACCCCCCCCCCCCCCCCGATCATACCTAAAGAACTGTGCTTCAATCTATCATTCCTTGTGGAACCTAATATTTCATTTAGAGTGAAAGCTTTATTTAAAAAGAAAAGGACTAAAATGGTTCTTTCCGGCAGCTAATAAATACCTGTTTGCTGCTATGCAATTCAGTATCAGACATATTTTTTTCCTTATTTAACCAGACAAACCGTAAGAGGAATAGCCAGTTTGATTAATTGTTGTGAGTATTGTGAAGTATTTATTTTTTATTTAGATCTCATTTTTTTAAAAAAAAATTTCCACTGGAATATTGTGTACATAATGATTATGGCATTTAGTTTTTATATATGTTTAATTATAATTTCTAAAATAATGACCATAGACTATAGAATAAAGTTGTTATCTATCCAGATTTTTGACGTACCTCATAATGGTCTCCAGGACATAGCCGAGCATATCCCACTAAACCTGAACAGGAAACAGAAGATTTAAGTTTAAGACATTGATTCCTATCTTTTCCTAAAGAGAATAACAGAATTACTTCTGACAAAGTATAAACATCTGTTGCTGTATTTATCTGACTGTAACATGACAAATATATGGTGATTATTTCATAAGAACTTTACATTTCAAGGAAAATATTCATACTAGTGAACAGTTGTTAGATAAATAATGACTTTTCAGATTGTAAAAAATAAAAGAAAATAGTCATGTTTTCACACAAGTATAAAATATTAGTTTTCTGATAATGTTATTTAGGACATGGAAAAAGTCCACTTAATGATAAATCTCAAATCTCCTGCAATTTCTTATGAGTCCAAGACTAGTGGAAATCTCCAGCCCTGCTTATGCACATAATTTATAGAGCTTATGTGTTTGCATTTATATTGCAAATTGAAAGTGATGTGTTTTGATTGTCACACACATATCACTACCACTATTACACATGTAGGAACACATAGCGTGTGCAGAAGGCTGCTCCCGTGAGGTACCTTGTCTTAGAATGACCATTGTTCTATGGTTTAATATACCAATCACAGGACTGGAAGAATGTTTTTTTATGACTCTATAAAATAAGGTTCTCCTGTGACAAACGCTAATAATTATAGTTTTCCTACAATTTGTGTGCTAAGACTCAATGGGGCATATGTATCAAGCTCCGAAAGGAGCTTGATGCCCTTGTTTCTGGCGAGTAATCAGACTCGCCAGAAACAGCAGTTATGAAGCAGCGGTCACAAAGACCGCTGCTCCATAACCTGTCCGCCTGCTTTGAGCAGGCGGACAGACATCGCAACAATACAACCCGATCGTGTACGATCAGGTTGATTGACACCCCCCTGCTGGCGGCCAAGTCTGCAGGGGGCGGCGTTGCACCAGCAGCTCTTGTGAGCTGCTGGTGCAATGATGAATACGGTCTGGCGGACCTGATCCGCACTGGCAGATCAGGTCCGCCAGACTTTCATAACTAGAGGCCAATGAATGCAGTATTACCATTTAAAGCTTCACATTATCAGTCATGATGAAACAGCCAATGCTAAGGCTGAGAAACGCGTTGCATTATATGTAACCATTGCTTGTTACTGTTTTTAATCTGTTTTTAATAAACAAACTTGTTTTATACAAGCTTTGGTTCAGCACCTTCTTGAGCAGTTTAGCCACTGCTTCTGACATTTTTGGAATCTACTACACACTGAGTGTGGCAGGATACTCCTGCACTGTTCTACCTTCACCTAGAGTGGATTAGCTGGTACACCCCAAGTTACCAGCCTGCTTCTACCAGTACATAAGTGTACTTGGGCTAAATGTGAGTACCCATTTGGCATTGTCTATTTAACTGATTCCTCCTGACATACTGATGCACACATAAGGCGCCCCTCTATTATCTATTCTCTCTTTAGCTACATCCGGATAAGTCTGTGAGGAGGAAAGCAGCCATCTACCTGTGCCCCATTTACAGAGTTGGATTACTTGATCATATTGGATCTACTACACTGTGATTAATCCGACACCCTAATTGGGATTCTTTGCTGGGACTACCTTTATCTATGATCATTGGATCATATGGTTTGATTAATATGCTATATTAATATTTTTCTATATGTAATTATCACTGTTTTTTTAAAGGTTGATTATACCAAATTGATATAGAATTATCTCATTGTATTATATATAGAGCAACAGAGCGCCCCCTCACCTCCTGTTGTATATGTTCATGCAGTGCAACCTTAAAGGGCAGCTTGACACCTGCGCAAAGAGCCTTAAAGAGACAGATCACAGTAATGTTCACGCAGCGCAACCTAAACGGGCACCTCAACACCTGCGCACAAAGCCTTAAAGGGACAGATAGCAGTAATGTTCACGCAGCGCAACCTTAAAGGGCAGCTGGACAACTGTGCACACAGTCTTAAAGGGACAGATCACAGTAATGTTCACGCAGCGCAACTTTAAAGGGCAGCTCCGCACCTGCTCACATTGTCGTAAAGAGGCAGGCACACACAAACTTTAGTGGGTAAACATGCACAGTTTTAAAAGGAGCGATAGTATGCATCCACACGTGATGCACACAGCCTTAAAGGGACAATCTGTCTTAACAGGAAAGTGACACGTGACACACACACAGAGCACTCACAGCCTTTAAGGGGCAACTTGCATCACACACACAGCCTTAAAGGGACAGATCACAGTAATTTTCAGGCAGCGCAACCTTAAAGGGCAGCTTGACATCTGCGCACAGAGCCTTAAAGGGACAGATCACAGTAATGTTCACGCAGTGCAACCTTAAAGGTCAGCTTGGAACCGGCGCGCACAGTCTTAAAGGGACATATCACAGTAATGTTCATGCATCGCAACCGTAAAGGGCAGCTGGGCACCTAGGCACACAGTCTTAAAGGGAAAGATCACAGTAATGTTCACGAAGCGCAACCTTTAAGGGCAGCTTGACACCTGCGCACAGAGCCTTAAAGGGGCAGGTACACACATCCTTTAGTGGGTAAACATGCACAGTTTTAAAGAGATTGATAGTATGCATCCACATGGAATGCACACAGCCTTAAAGGGACACTGTATCTTAAAGGGACAGGTGCACATGCGCAAACACACACCACACTCACAGTCTTTAAAAGTTGCACCATACACAGACAACGTTAAAGGATTAGCTCACATCATGCACACCTAGCACAGTCTTAAAGGGCACCTCACCACCTGCTCACACAGTCTTAAAGGGGCAGGCACACACAACTTTAAGTGGGTAAAGTCACACCACATGCACAGTCTTAAAGGGAGAGAAACAATATAAATCCACATGCAACGCACACAGCCTTAAAGGGACACTGTCTTAAAGGGACATAACCACTTGGACACATACACACGCAGATCACTCACTCTTTAAGGGACAGACTTTTAAGCACACCAAAATGCACAAAGGGGACACTCAGCGTTAAAGTGACAGATGCACACACAGCCTTTAAAGGGGCAGCTCCCACCGTACACTCACAGTTTTAATGGTAGACTGTGTGCGTTGCGTGCGGATGTATACTGTTATCGCTCCCTTTAAGACTGTGCATGTGGTGTGACTTTACCCACTAAAGGTTTTGTGTTCCTGCCCCTTTAAGACTGTGTGAGCAGGTGGTGAGCTGCCCTTTGAGGCTGCGCTAGGAGTGCATGATGTTAGCTGATCCTTTAATGCTGTGTGTGTTGCGTGCAAGTTGTCCTTTTAAAGACTGAGTGCGGTGTGTGTGTACGCACGTGCCCCTGTCCCTTTTAGACACAGCGTCCCTTTAAGGCTGTGTGCATTGCTTGTGGATGCATACTATTGCTATCTTTCAAAAGTGTGCGTGTTTACCCACTAAAGGTTGTGTGTGTCTGCCCCTTTAAGACTGTGTGAGCAGGTGCCAAGCTGTTCTTTAAGGTTGCCCTGTGTGAAAATTACTGTGATCTGTCCCTTTAAGACTGTGTGAGCAGGATCCGAGCTGCCCTTTAAGGTTGCGCTGTGTGAACATTACTGTGATCTGTCGCTTTAAGGCTCTGTGCGCAGGGGCTGAGGTGCCTTTAAGGTTGCGCTGCATGAACATTACTGTCATCTGTCCCTTTATGGCTCTATATGCAGGTGTCGAGCTGCGTGAACATTACTGTCATCTGTCCCTTCAAGACTCTGTGCGCAGCTGCCCATTAAGGTTGCGCTGCGTGAACATTACTGTGATCTGCCCCTTTAAGGCTCTGCACGCAGGTGTTGAGGTGCACTTAAAGGTTGCACTGCGTGAACATTACTGTGATCTATCTCTTTAAGGCTCTGTGCACAGGGGCTGAGGTGCCCTTTAAGGTTGTGCTGCGTGAACATTACTGTGATCTGTCCCTTTAAGGCTCTGTTCGCAGATGTTGAGGTGCTCTTTAAGGTTGCGCTGCATGAACATTACTGTGATCTGTCCCTTTAAGGCTCTGTGCGCAGGTGTTGAGGTGCCCTTTAAGGTTGCGCTGCCTGAACATTACTGTGATCTGTCCCTTTAATGCTGTGTGCGTGTGATGCAAGTTGTCCCTTTAAAGGCTGTGAGTGCTCTGTGTGTTTGTGTGCGTGCACGTGCCACTGTCCTGCTAAGACAGAGCGTCCCTTTAAGGCTGTGTGCATCATGTGTGGATGCATACTATCGCTCCCTTTAAAACTGTGCATGTTTACCCACTAAAGGTTGTGTGTGCCTGCCTCTTTACGACTATGTGAGCAGGTGCCCTTTAAAGTTGTGCTGCATGAACATTACTGTGATCTGTCCTTTTAAAACTGTGTGCGCAGTTGTCCATCTGCCCTTTAAAGTTGCACTGCGTGAATATTACTTTGAGCTGTCCCTTTAAGACGGTGTGCGTATGGTGCTTGTTGACCCTTTGAAGGCTGTGTGGGTTTTTACCTATCCCTTTAAGACTGTGTGACCAGGTGCTATCCTGCCCTTTAAGGCTGTGTGAACATTATTTCCTCAGCAGTTTGTACAGTTGTTACAGAGAGGGCTGCTTTAAGTGTCTGTGTTTAGTAAACAGTTACAAATGTATAAAAAGCTGTAGGCTGAGCGTTTGATACAATTATCCATGTAGGTGAGCAGAGCTGGCTGGCTGTGGAAAGTCTATGGGGAAAACAGGGACTTTAAACCCCAAAATATGGCTCCCCCTTTTGTTCCTGGAGACACAAACACTGCAGTATTGTTGGTAACCCTCATCTGAACCCCCATACCAATTTTTTAATTAAAATAATGCAATATGGTTGAGAAAATAATTTAGAATGCTAAACTTTACCTATATATATATACAGCAACAAAGTGTGTATGCACTCTCACCGTCTTGCGCCAACTGCCAGGATGCTTTAAAAAATTAATAGACTGGAGTGGAAATAAGCACTCACTGGTCTTCAGATAACCATATTAACAAAAACACTTTATTGCATGTTGTGACATTTCGGGACCAAACACAGTCAGAAGAAGGGATTGTGTTTGGTCCACTCAGTATATATATATATATATATATATATATATATATATAATTTATTTTTTAATTAGTTTGATAGTTTGAATTAACCTAATACTGTACACTGGAATGCTGGTGGGAACTTAAACCCACTTTTGTTTTTCTTTTGTGGGTCTGTGTGCCACTGTGTTGCTCAATATATTATTTGTTGTCCCTTTAGACACACTATGTTGGCCCATGTTGGCCCACTCTGGTGTTGTTGTTTGTTGCTTTTTCAATATATCGTAGATGCATTTGAGAAATACATTTTTATTGTTGTTTCTGCTGCTCTTTCCCTACCTCCTTCCTTCTCCCTCCTCCCCTTTCCCTCCCCCTCTTTTCCTCCCCTTCTACCGCTTTCTCCCTCCCTACCTCTCTCCTTCTCTCTCTACATTTTTCTTTCTTCCTCCCTCCTTCTCCAATGAATATGAGTGTGTGTATGTGTGTGTATGTGTGGTGTATGTCCATATGAGTGTGTGTATGTGTGTGTATGTGTGGTGTACGTCCATATGAGTGTGTGTATGTGTGTGTATGTGTGGTGTACGTCCATATGAGTGTGTGTATGTGTGGTGTACGTCCATATGAGTGTGTGTATGTATGGTGTACGTCCATATGAGTGTGTGTATGTGTGTGTATGTGTGGTGTACGTCCATATGAGTGTGTGTATGTGTGTGTATGTGTGGTGTACGTCCATATGAGTGTGTGTATGTGTGGTGTATGTCCATATGAGTGTGTGTATGTGTGGTGTACGTCCATATGAGTGTGTGTATGTGTGTGTATGTGTGGTGTATGTCCATATGAGTGTGTGTATGTGTGTGTATGTGATGTGTACGTCCATATGAGTGTGTGTATGTGTGGTGTATGTGATGTGTACGTCCATATGAGTGTGTGTATGTGTGGTGTACGTCCATATGAGTGTGTGTATGTGTGGTGTATGTGATGTGTACGTCCATATGAGTGTGTGTGGTGTATGTCCAAATGAGTGTGTGCATTTAGGGAGGCTCATTTGCCTTAAAATGCCCAGGACTAAGCTTGGTCACAGTCCAGCCCTGTGTATTTAATTTAATTTTGCCTTTTTTTCTATGTTAGACCAGCATTTAACAAATGAATTAATTATACCTACTTTCACTACCCTCATGAAACATCTGCCTGACTTAATTTTAATCTGACAAGGCGCTATGCAGCTATACTGTTGGTTTGCCCTACAAAGCTATGTGTTTGAATTAATAAGGGGTTAACTAAATATCACCACATTCCAAATACATTTTAAATTCTAATCCTAATCTAACCTGAGAAACATGGACAAGCACAATTTCATCTGCAATAATGTCCTGTTCTGCAACATTTTCACAGACACATTTTAATAGTGATGTAGTGGTGACATTTTGATTGTCAGTTTACAAACCCAGACACAGCACAGCTGCTATCAGACAAAAGAAACATCATAGAAAAAGGAAGATGGGCTAAATATCTTCCAATATACTTTAAACAAAATAGTAAGTATTGAGCATTGGAATATGTCCAAAACCCCTTAACACCTACTGGCAAAACTTGAAGTTAACTACAGTCTCGGAATTTCTAAGTGGCTACAGTGATAAACTCCATACATATGTATGTGTTTGGTTTATAAACATGGATAAGCTCTGACCCAAAGGAGCACTCAGTTTGAATTCTGGGATACAAAAAGAATAATATTGGACGATACAAGTCAAAACACAGCAGAATTAATACATTTTATTTTATTAAGTCTATGTAACAGAGAATGTAAAGAAAATACCAATTATATAAGTCCAACAAGACAAAAATATTAGCTGGGATTATCTAAAATGTTAGAATGCTTTTTTTTCCATTTTATATATTTTTCCCCCCAGAACTAAACTATAAAAGCAATGTGCAAAAGCCAAACATATTTTACAAGGTGACAAATTAGGTGTAAATCCAATAGTGTAATATTTCACAGAATACCCCTAGTGTAGAGAAGATAGTAAGAAATTGAATAAAATGCTTGAGAAGAGCATAAAGCTATACCGCATACAAAAATGTTAGGAATGGTTAAAATAAGTTGACGTTTTCAAACCCATGTGAAGAATTCAGCCTTGTAAACCAAACAATTATTTTCCTGTCAGCAATGAAGTTAGTTTCAGCATTTTACACATAAAATACTGATTTATCAATCCAAAGCATTTTAACAAAATATTTGATAGCTATATATGTGTACGGTATTAGTCCAGAATATATTTATAGAAAGTGCATTAAAAATCCTACTTAAAAATAAATTTGCTTAGGATGCAATTATATCAAAATTACTGAAAAAAGAATTGAATCGCCAGACCTTGGGTCATCACTCAAAACAAGATTTCTTTAAAAAAAGCTAATTTTATATGTGTCAAGAATGTAAAAGCTAGCACATGAATAACACCTGCAAAAAAATAACAGCTACCAGAAATGGTCATTTTCAAGCAAAAACAGTGCATTAATATCTTGCTTTAAACAGAGACACATAAGGTAGTCAGTCTGTGTATTGTCAGAACTTGCAGCCTTTGTCACAATTTCTCTGTTTTTCATTAAGACAGCTGTTAAATGTAAAAAGCAACAGCATTCTATGATTTAAATACGCTAACTGCTCAGCAGCTGAAACAAGACTACTTCTATAATGTGTTTGCTTCTTGACAAACTAATCTGTAATAAAAAAAAGATGGAAGTCTCCTGTATCTTTAGACACGGCAAGAGAAGCCACTATTTGTAGCGTCATTTAGACACTATACTCTAATTATAGATGCAGAAACCTGCCAATCTTCTAAAACTGAATAGAAGCAAACGATGATTATGATGCACCAATGAAATGTGTTTTAATAAATATGAGATAGTATTGGAGCATACATGTTAGGGTGAAAGACAACGTAAATGCTTTGTATTTTGTTTGAACAAAATTTAAATAGTTAAAGTTCTATAAATGATACACATTGAGCTAGATTCATTAAAATTTGTTTTTAAAATGAGCTATTCCGAGATCCATCAGTGCTGTGATTTCTTTTGTTTAAGTAATAAAGTTAACATTACATTTAAATCTCCATAGCCCACTTAGAGATATTTACTACATTTCTGGATGAGACAGTGTGATATACAAAAGTACAGTGCAATAAACTGCAAGAATGTGTGTAGTGGGTGACACTATTTAGAGGATGAACTAAAACATTTATACAGTGATTTCAATATACTCAATGAGGCCAATTTATCAAGCTCCGAATGGAGTACGATCGGGTTGATTGACACCCCCCTGCTGGCTTGCAAGGGGCGGCGTTGCACCAGCAGCTCACAAGAGCTGCTGGAGCAATGCTGAAAACGGAAAGCGTATTGCTCTCCGCATTCAGCGATGTCAGTCGGACCTGATCCGCACTGTCGGATCAGGTCCGACAGACATTTGATAAATAGGCCTCAATGTGTCCCTTCCTTTTCCAAATATGGGGAAGGCATAAATTCATACAATCCACAAGTTTTTTTTTATTTCGTAGTTTTACTTAAACATTTCAGACACACAAGATATACTAAATAACATGTTAGAATTGTTCACTTATGTAAAATTTGCTGAATTGGATGTAAAATCTCTTTCCCACACTTATAGGGCTGCCCTCAGGTAATTCTCTCTAATACGCTAAGGCCTGTCAGACAACTTCCCGCTACGCCCATGGAACGTCCCTGTTAGGCTCAATAAGAGAGACAGCAACAATCAATTTACAATAATGAGAACAATACACTCAGAATTTTGTACTAATTTCACAGAGGTTTTTGCATGTGCAGTTTAATTTTATTTTAATCTCTCCTGTGTCCACTGAATATTTTTTTTCTCCTGTGGAATTCTAATACGAAATGTTAATTTTCCATAACATATTATTTTTGCAGAAAAAATGTGTTACCATTTGTAATACAATTTAACAATGCCGTTTTTTTATTGCATATTTTTGAGCTTTCTTATAATCTATGCATCTCCTTCACGGTTCGATGTGCATGATGAGGCGTTCTTGTCAATGGGCGTGCCGGTGACATCACCACAAACATGCGCTGATGTCAAAAAGGGGCAGAGCCAGTGTAGCTAAAAGGGAGATGGATGGGGGGAGTTGATTCAAAACCCTTGATCGCAGCTCCCTTAGCAGCTACAGAGGATCAAGACCACTCATTCAAAATAGAATCATGTGCACTTTAAGATGGTCTTAAAAAGCACAGAGCCCCACATATAATACAAAATCTAAAATGTTTATAGAACCACAATAAAGTTTACTTTATAGTAGACAAGTCCATTTTAAAAAAAAGTACAGTATGCCTGTATAGCCAGGCTATTACTGTGATGACACTGGCAAAAAAGTGCTTTTATTTCAAAAGGGGCCTCTCTAGTTTTTATTACAACAACCAAAAATATAGTATGGACACTTTGTGCAACTTGATGAAAAATGTAGTAAGGTGATTATAGTAACAGTTGTCACCTGGCTATTTTCAATGTTATAACTAAAATTGTACCAAAAATATTCTTTTTTAAAGATATTTTTGTTGAAAGCAGCCTTCTAATATTTAATGAAGTATAAATATAATTGTATATTCAGAATGAGCTGGGCATGGTGAAAATTTAGAATTTGGGTGGGTCGCTCACTGAGGTATGACAATAGTGTTTAAATGTAAGCAGCAAAAAAAGATCAAAAATTGGGGTGTGAAAATTACTTACCAGCAGTGCCGGATTGGCCCACCAGGATGCCGGGAGTTTTCTCGATGGGCCACAGGCATATTTCACTGTCTGGCCCTGCTTTGCAACATGTTCCCTTGTGAGCCACGTATTTTTCAAGGTAAACACTTTCTTTTAGAGAATTTAACCAGAAGCTTCATAGCACTGGTGAGATTTTTTAAATGATCTTACAAGGCCAGAAACATTTATGTAATTAGGCCCTTAGTACTAATTTTATGGTATATGATATTTAAGTTGAAGTTTATAAAGACATTTCTACATAATTCCCCATATAAATCTAAGGGCATATTTTTTATTTGAAAGTAATTTGAAAAGGTTTTCACATAGAATACAATATATTCCAATGTTTTAATTTCAAACATAATAGAATTCTAGAACACATGATATATAAGTTACAATTATAATCATTACCTTTCATCTTAATAAGGAATTCTCCCAAGTGCACTTCTAAAGCTCCTTCAATCATACACATATCCTATGAAATGAAAAGAAAATATTTTGTTATCAGAACAGTTCCATAAATATTGTCTATTTCTTGCAGATTAACCCCTTCTCTTATAATTACTGCTCACCCCCACAAATTTGTTATTTACATTAAAATTATTCATATCACATGCCATTTTATAGGCGCAGATCTTACACTTTTAGACAATGTATTCACCTTATACATAAGTATAGCTAGCATAGTACAGTAATATTATAAAACAGGGAGCCTGGACGTATTTATGTGTGGGTATGACAAACAATTGACACTAGACAAGAGCAGACAATGGGGCCGAATTAGCAAGCTCCGAATGGAGCTTAATGCCCCTTGTTTAAAGACCGCTGCTCCATAACTTGTCCGCCTGCTCTGAGGATGCGGACAGAAATCAACCCGATTGAATACGATCGGATTTATTGACACTCCCTGCTAGCGGCCGATTGGCCGCGAATCTGCAGGGGGCTACATTGCACAAGCAGTTCACAAGAACTACTGGTGCAATGATAAATGCCGACAGTGTATGCTGTCGGCATTTATCGATGTGCAGCGGACATGATACCCTACATTGTATCATGTCTACTCAAACTTTGATAAAAATGCCCCAATATGTAAGATCTAGTTACAAATTGTTTAAAAAAGGCAATATGTTAAATAGTGTTCATATTAATACCTTTACTTGCCACTGGTTATTTTTATTTTTTTAACTTATATAGTGGAAGAAACCCTGGAGTGTAAGAAAAGTAAAAAAAGGGAGGTGTCTCACACATTTAGACAAAATACAAGAGAGGGACAGAAACAGGGACACATACAACATAAAAGAGTCCATTGGGCATGGACACGTTCGCTAAAGTGAGATTTTCAGTTCCTGTTAGAAATGGAAGTGTAGAACACAGTTATATTCCACACAGCTGGTGGCTGCACACTCTAGAGGCCTATTTATAACTGTCTCTAATTGGATACAGGAGAGAAGGTAACCTAAGTTCTAACATGGAAGCTCCCATTGTTTTATAGACACATTGAGGCCTATTTAAAAAATGTCTTGCAAACCTGATCCGACAGTATGGATCAGGTCCGCAAGACATTGCTGAATGCGGAGAGCAATACGCTCTCCGTATTCAGCTTTGCACCAGCAGCTCTTGTGAGCTGCTGGTGCAACGCCGCCCTCTGCTGACTCGCGGCCAATCAGCCGCCAGCAGGGGGTGTCAATCAACCCGATCGTACTCGATCGGGTTGAATTCCAGCGATTCCTGTCCGCCTGCTCTGAGCAGGTAGACAGGGTTATGGAGCAGCAGTCTTTGTGACCGCTGATTCATAACTTGTGTTTCTGGCGAGTCTGAAGACTCGCCAGAAACACAGGCCATCAAGCTCCGTTCGGAGCTTGATAGATAGGCCCCTAAAACTTTACACGTATTTTGTCAATATTTAAAAAGGTAATGAAACTTTAAAAAACTAAGGGCTAGATTACAAGTGAGGCGCAAACGGTTTTGCGCTAGCACAATAGTGATTCATTTTCTTCCACTGATATTACAAGTTGGGAGAAATCGCTATTGTGCTTCAATCCTTACCCTGATCTAAGAGCTGTGGTAAACTGCGTTCCAAAATTAAAAAGTTGCACAAAACACAATAAAAACCACCATCCCCCCACATCGCAAACACTAAATAATACTATTAACCCCTAAACTGCCACCCCCACAATGCAAACACTAAATAATACTATTAACCCCTAAACCGACATCCCCCCACAACGCAAAGTATCTAAATAACCTAGTAACCCCTAAACTGCCATCCCCACATCACAAAGTATCTAAATAAACTATTAACCCCTAAACCCCTATCACTCCACATTGCAAAGCATCTAAATAAACAATTAACCCCTAACCAGCCACCCCCACATCACAAACTACCTAAATAAAATATTAACCCCTAAACTGCCATCCCCCACAACGCAAAGTAATAAACTATCATCTAAACCCCCTAACACTGCTTGTAATCTGTCCCATAATAGTATATATTGATAATTGACTCCATCAACATATATACTGCAATGTACTATATACTGAGAATACCATATATTCTATCTTGAAAAAAACTTGCCACCTATAGATTTATTACTTGTCACCTATAGATTTATTGTACACTGTATTTTTTTTAATCTTTTTATTTTTTGCTGACCAATGTGAATTCCACTAACGCCTGGCATTTCCTGTTATCAACTAGTAATTGGGTGACCCAGTAAGGGAAGCAAAAAATATTAAAGGGACACTAAACCCAATTTTTTTCTTTCATGATTCAGATAGAGCATGCAATTTTAAGCAACTTTCTAATTTACTCCTATTATCAATTTTCTTCGTTCTCTTGCTATCTTTATTTAAAAAGCAGGAATGTGATGCAAAGGAGCCAGCCCATTTTTGGTTGAGAGCCTGGGTTATGCTTGCTTATTGGTGGGTACATGTAAGCCTCCAATAAGCAAGCGCTATCCATGGTGCTGAACCTAAAACGGGCTGGCTGCTAAGATTTACATTCCTGCTTTTTAAATAAAGAATGCAAGACAACGAAGAAAAATTGATAATAGGAGTAAATTAGAAAGTTACTTAAAATTGCATGCTCTATCTGAATCATGAAATAAAAAAAATTGGGTTCAGTGTCCCTTTAAATAAAAAAATTCTCCTAGCAGTTAGATTTAGTGACAAAAAAGATGTGTATACGCTAACAACTATACACAATAAGGGAAACAAGGCAGTTACTTCCAGAGGTGAAAGGAGACAACTGCAAAAAACAGTTTTCCTTGTAGACAACAACAACAACTATATGGTTGGAGTAGACCTCTCTGACTTGATAATCCTTATCTTGCCGTAAGAAAAAAGAAAATCAGCTATAAAAAGCCTTGCTGTCTATATAATTTAGATGGCACTTTTTAATTTGTATATTTTGTACAAAACCACTGCATCTGACAAAAAGCTCTCTTTCCTAAATTACTAAATACAGATGATTGCAAGTATTTTATTTGAAAATGGTGAACCCCCCCTAAAATCTCCAGTGTGAGAACACTGGCAGACATTTCCCCAGTCATATCCCCCTACAGCAAAGAAGGCCCGGTCCCAAAAAACGCTGCAAAGTTTGTACAAAAAGGGGAGTGAGGAAAGATTCATGTTTTCACTGTATGACATGCCAGATAATTACATTGCTTATCTGATTATACCATGTAGGTCACTCTCTTGATGGGCATACTCTATATAGAATTGGAAAGCAAAGGAGAAGTAAAAAAGGAAACACAGAGACATTCTACTCCAGAAGTTTTATTGTTTAAAAAGATAGATAATCCCTTTATTACCCATTCCCCAGTTTTGCATAACCAACACAGTCATGTTAATATACTTTTTACCTATGTGATTACCTTGTATCTAAGCCTCTGCAGTTGGCCCCCTTATTTCAGTTCTTTAGACAGACTTGCATTTTAGCCAATCAGTGCCCTCTCATAAGTAACTCCACGGGCATGAACACAATGCTATCTATATGGTACACATAAACTAATGTCCTCTAGCTGTGAAAAACTGTCAAATGCATTTACATAAGAGGCGGCTTTCAAGAGCTTAGAAATTAGCATATGAGCCTACCTAGCTTTAGCTTTCAACTAAGAATACCAGGAGAACAAAGCCAATTTGATGCTAAAAGTAAAAAAAAAAGAAAGTTGTTTAACACCTTAATGACAACAGCACTTCTCCATTTTCTGCCCGTTTGGGACCAAGGCTACTTTTACATTTTTGCAGTGTTTGTGTTTAGCTGTAATTTTCCTCTTACTCATTTACTGTACCCACACATATTATATACTGTTTTTCTCGCAATTAAATGGAATTTCTAAAGATACCATTATTTTCATCATATCTTATAATTTACTATCATTTTTAAAATAAAATATGAGGAAAAAATCGAAAAAAACACACTTTTTCTAACTTTGACCCCAAAATCTGTTACACATCTACATCCACCAAAAACACCCATGCTAAATAGTTTCTAAATTTTGTCCTGAGTTTAGAAATACCAAGGCCTAGATTTAGAGTTTGGCGTTAGCCGTCAAAAGCAGCATTAAGGGGTCCTAACGCTGCTTTTTAACACCCGCTGGTATTTAGAATCAGGCAGGAAAGGGTATACCGCTCACTTTCTTTCCGTGACTCTAGGCTACCGCAAATACCCTTACGTCAATTGCGTATCCTATCTTTTCTATGGGATTTGCCTAACGCCAGTATTACGTGTCTTGGAAGAAGTGAGCGGTACAGCCTCTACCGACAAGACTCCAACCGCAAAAAAAAGTCAGTAGTTAAGAGCTTTATGGGCTAACGTGGGAACATAAAGCTCTTAACTACAGTGCTACAAAGTACACTAACACCCATAAACAACCTATGTTCCCCTAAACCGAGGCCCCCCCACATCGCAAACACTAAAATTAAATTATTTACCCCTAATCTGCCGACCGGACACCGCCGCCACCTACATTATAGCTATGAACCCCTAATCTGCTGTCCCTAACATCGCCGACACCTACATTATATTTATTAACCCCTAATCTGCCCCCCCACGTCGCCGCCACCTAACTACAATTATTAACCCCTAATCTGCCGACCGGACATCGCCGCCACTAAAATAAAGTTATTAACCCCTAAACTGCCGCACTCCCGCCTCGCAAACACTAGAATAAATTTTATTAACCCCTAATCTGCCCTCCCTAACATCGCCGACACCTACTTACATTTATTAACCCCTAATCTGCCACCCCCAATGTCGCTGCTACTATAATAAAGTTATTAACCCCTAAACCTAATTCTAACCCTAACCCTAACACCCCCCTAAGTTAAATATAATTTAAATAAAGCGAAATAAACTTACTATAATTAAATAAATTTATCCTATTTAAAATTAAATACTTACCTATAAAATAAACCCTAATATAGCTACAATATAACTAATAGTTACATTGTAGCTATTTGAGGATTTATATATATTTTACAGGCAACTTTGTATTTATTTTAACTAGGTACAATAGCTATTAAATAGTTATTAACTATTTAATAGCTACCTAGTTAAAATAATTACAAAATTACCTGTAAAATAAATCCTAACCTAAGTTACAAATACACCTAACACTACTCTATAATTAAATTAATTAACTAAACTACCTACAATTAAAAACAATTAAATTAACTAAACTATAGTACAAAAAACAAACACTAAATTGCAGAAAATAAAAAAAAAATATTACAAGAAGTTTAAACTAATTACACCTAATCTAAGCCCCCTAATAAAATAAAAAAGCCCCCCAAAATAAAGTAATCAGCTCTTTTACCAGCCCTTAAAAGGGCTTTTTGCAGGGGGAATTGCCCCAAAGTAATCAGCTCTTTTACCGGTAAATAAAAACACAACTCTCCCCCCAACATTACAACCCACCACCCACATACCCCTACTCTAACCCACTGAAAACCCCCCCTTAAAAAAAACCTAACACTAACCCCCTGAAGATCTCCCTAACTTGAGTCGTCTTCACCCAACCGGGCCGAAGTCTTCATCCAAGCGGCAAAGAAGAGGTCCTCCATCCGGTTCCTTTAAGGCCGTCATCCAAGAGGGCATCCCTCGAATTCCGATTGGCTTATAGGATTCTATCAGCCAATCGGAATTAAGGTAGGAAAAATCTGATTGGCTGATTCAATCAGCCAATCAGATTGAAGTTCAATCCGATTGGCTGATCCAATCAGCCAATCGGATTGAGCTTGTATTCTATTGGCTGTTCCAATCAGCCAATAGAATGCGATCTCAATCTGATTGGATCAGCCAATGAACTTCAATCTGATTGGCTGATTGAATCAGCCAATCAGATTTTTCCTATCTTAATTCCGATTGGCTGATAGAATCCTATCAGCCAATCGGAATTCGAGGGACGCCATCTTTGTTTAATTTCCCTTAAAGGAACCGTCATTCGTCGTTAGTCCGTCGGTTGAGGATGGCTCCGCGTCGGCTGGCTGGAAGATGGCTCCACTCCGGATGGATGAAGATAGAAGACGTCGCCTGGATGAAGACTTCTACCGGATGGAGGACCTCTTCTTCGCCACTTGGATGAAGAGTTCGGCCCGGTTGGGTGAAGATGACCCAAGGTAGGGAGATCTTCAGGGGGTAAGTTTTAGGTTTTTTTAAGGGGGGTTTGGGTGGGTTAGAGTAGGGGTATGTGGGTGGTGGGTTGTAATGTTGGGGGGGTTGTCTTTTTATTTACAGGTAAAAGAGCTGATTACTTTGGGGCAATGCCCCGCAAAAAGCCCTTTTAAGGGCTGGTAAAAGAGCTGATTACTTTGTAATTTAGGATAGGATAGGGCATTTTATTATTTTGGGGGGCTTTTTATTTTATTAGGGGGCTTAGATTAGGTGTAATTAGTTTAAACTTCTTGTAATATTTTTTTATTTTCTGTAATTTAGTGTTTGGTTTTTCTTGTACTATTAGTTTAGTTGATTTAATTGTATTTAATTGTAGGTAGTTTAGTTAATTAATTTAATTATAGAGTAGTGTTAGGTGTATTTGTAACTTAGGTTTGGATTTATTTTACAGGTAGTTTTGTAATTATTTTAACTAGGTAGCTATTAAATAGTTAATAACTATTTAATAGCTATTGTACCTAGTTAAAATAAATACAAAGTAGCCTGTAAAATAAATATAAATCCTCAAATAGCTACAATGTAACTATTAGTTATATTGTAGCTATATTAGGGTTTATTTTATAGGTAAGTATTTCGTTTTAATTAAATTATATTTAACTTAAGGGGGTGTTAGGGTTAGAGTTAGGTTTAGGGGTTAATAACTTTATTATAGTAGCGGCGACGTTGGGGGTGGAAGATTAGGGGTTAATAAATGTAAGTAGGTGTCGGCGATGTTAGGGAGGGCAGATTAGGGGTTAATAAAATTTATTCTAGCGTTTGCGAGGCGGGAGTGCGGCGGTTTAGGGGTTAATAACTTTATTATAGTGGCGGCGATGTCCGGTCGGCAGATTAGGGGTTAATAATTGTAGTTAGGTGGCGGCGACGTTGGGGGGGGAGATTAGGGGTTAATAAATATAATGTAGGTGTCGGCGATTTTAGGGGCAGCAGATTAGGGGTTTATAGCTCTAATGTAGGTGCCGGCGGTATCCGGAGCGGCAGATTAGGGGTTAATAATATAATGCAGGTGGCGACGATGTCGGGGACGGCAGATTAGGGTTTAATAAGTGTAAGGTTTGGGGTGTTTAGACTCGGGGTTCATGTTAGGGTGTTAGGTGTAGACTTAGAAAGTGTTTCCCCATAGGAAACAATGGGGCTGCGTTAGGAGCTGAACGCTGCTTTTTTGCAGGTGTCAGGTTTTTTTTTCCGGCCAGCTCAGCCTCATTGTTTCCTATGGGGAAATCGTGCACAAGCACGTTTTTCCAGCTTACAGCTACCGTAAGCAACGCTGGTATTGAGGGTTGAAGTGGCGCTAAATTATGCTCAACGCTCACTTTTCTGAGCCTAACGCAGCCATTCTTTACCGCAGGTCTTTACCGACAAAACTCTAAATCTAGGCGCAAATGTTTACCTGTTCTTTGCTTTTTTTTGCAAGTTATAGGGCAATAAATACAAGTAGCACTTTACTATTTCCAAACCCCTTTTTTTTTTTTCAAAATTAGCGCTAGTTACATTGGGACACTGATATCTTTCAGGAATCCCTGAATATCCCTTGACATGTATATATATTTTTTAGAAGACATCCCAAAGTATTAATCTAGGCCCATTTTGGCATATTTCATGCCACCATTTCACCGACAAATGCGATCAAATAAAAAAAATCGTTCACTTTTTCACAAATGTTTTGACAAACTTCTCACTGAAATTATTTACAAACAACTTGTGTAATTATTATGTTCAGAAATAGCAGACATATATGGCTTTGGCGTTGCTTTTTGGTGATTAGAAGGCCACTAAATGCCACTGCGCACCACATGTGTATTATGCCCAGCAGATAAGGGGTTAAATAGGGAGCATGTAGGGAGCTTCTAGGGTTAATTTTAGCTTTAGTTTAGTGTAGTAGACAACCCCAATTATTGATCTAGGCCTATCTTGGTATATTTCATGCCACTATTTCACCACCAAATGCGATCAAATAAAAAAAAAAACTTTACATTTTTAACAATTTTAGGTTTCTCACTGAAATTATTTACAAACAGCTTGTGCAATTATGGCACAAATGGTTGTAAATGCTTCTCTGGGATCCCCTTTGTTCAGAAATAGCAGATATATATGGCTTTGGCGTTGCTTTTTGGTAATTAGAATGCCGCTGTGCATCACACGTTTATTATGCCCAGCAGTGCAGGGGTTAATTAGGTAGCTTGTAGGAAGCTTGCAGGGTTAATTTTAGCTTTAGTGTAGAGATCAGCCTCCCACCTGATACATCACACCCCCTGATCCCTCTTAAACAGCTCTATTCCCCACCACCCCACAATTGTCTCCACCATCTTAAGTACTGGCAGAAAGTCTGCCAGTACTAAAATAAAAGGTATCTTGTCACTTATTTTTGTTAGCATATTTACATATGCTGCTGTGTAGGATCCCCCTTAGCCCCCAACCTCCCTGATCCCCCCCAAACAGTTCTCTAACCCTCCCCCTCTACCTTATTGGGAGCCATCTTGGGTACTGGCAGCTGTCTGCCAGTACCCAGTTTACACAAAAATAGATTTTTTGTTTAAATGTTGTTGTTTTTTTCTGTAGTGTAGCTTCCCCCCCAAAGACCAACCCCCCACCCCCTCCCAGATCCCTTAGATATTTTATTAACCCATTATCTCCCCCCTTTCCCCCACTTATTAATATAAAAAAATTCTGTAGTGTAGCGGTTCCCACCCGCTCCCTCCCTGTGCACGCGCCCGCCGCCTCCCATGCACGCACCCTGGACCCATTGCCATAACGTGTCTAAAATCCCCATTAAGAACTGTGATTCACTGCGGCAATTTGCAGCCTTCTAATTACACAAAACCAATGACAAGCTTATACCTGTCTGCTATTTATGAGGAAAGAGACCCTTAAAAAAGATTTTGAATCTTAGTCCCATAACTCTTGCAAAAACCCAAATAAGCAAAATACTTAACTCTTCATCTTTCATATTTGGGGATTCCCATTTGCAATTAAGGTCATAAAGAAAGACAAAATGTATTCATACAAAGACCCTGAAGATCTAGAACTGTTCTGTAGGCAATTGGGGATACCCCAACCATCACTTCCTTCCTTGAAAGACAACACCAAAGATGATGGATCCCAAAAGAATCTGCCACATAGACCTCAATGTCCAGAATGGACAATGGTATCTAAAGGAGGAAAAACACAACAACTTCTACTCTAAACCACAAAGGAGCAGATGCAGACCCCACCTGAACATTTACAAGAACAGACAAACCTGGCAACTTGATAATGGACAGATGCCATAAGTGGCATGTGACTATGGTAAAAGTTAAAATTTCAGTTATATTTTCATGCTTTATGACATTTGCTGTAGTTAAGTAATAATATTTTACTACCAATACCTCCTACCCCCGGGCCGGGCCGCCCTCTAGGAGAAGTCTGTCTAGTAATCAGGCAGTAGCTCTTTCCCTCCACATTAATGCTATGCGCACTACTAAGGTTTTTCTTTTTATGGTTGTAGCACTTCAAAACTCATTTACAGATAATGTTTACATAGTAGATGTTGCAATTGAGGAGAGAAATGTTTTGAAATTGTTCTATTTGTTTGTATGTATTATTAAAGTGAAGGTCAATTTCGATTAATTAGTGCCCTGTTTTTAATAATCCTATTATAAACTAGGGCACTTTAATTCATCAAAATTGACATTTCACTTGTTTTCTTCAAAAACTTACCTTTTAATCCTGACAGCCGCTCCAGTGATTCCCCCCGGCCATCGGAAGCCTCTTCATACATCAGAAATTACGAATCTGGCTTCCTCCAATCACGGTTTCCCAATCATGGCCTGAGACAACGCTGTGATTAGAGAAAGCCGGATTTGTCATCTTGGACCCGCGAAGAGGGCTTGCGCCAGGCAGAGGAAGCGTTGCAGCGCCTGTCAGGATTAAAAGGTACGTTTTTGAAGAAAACAAGCGAAATGTCAATTTTGAATTAAAGTGCCCTTGTTTTTAATAGGATTATTAAAAACCGGGCACTAATTCATCGAAATTGACCTTCACTTTAATTATGATTTTTTGTTCACCTGCATTAGTACACAATTGAAAAGTCCATTGCACCACCTTATCTCCTACTTTCCTCGCTGTCCTTCTCCTTTTCTCTTGACCTCCTCAAACGGGATTTTAGAACAACAACTTAATCGCCAGCAATGGGTAAGGTATTTTTAAGTATACAAGCCACATCCCCACACACAATACCATGTCTGACCCGACAATAACGATAGTATCCCAGAACACAAAAGGATTTTACTCACCCACAAAGCGCTCCATAGCTCTTTGAAGCTCTGCCAGACATAGAGATTCAATTATCTTTCTGCAAGAAAGACATTTTTAGTCATAGCAGAACCTAAATTTTTTTCCAAGGTCCATCCAGTAGGTTTCTTTAATTCACAAACGATCAAGAGGAATGGAGTGGGCATTCTGTTATATAAAAACATTAATTTCCAACTACACAATAGAGTGGTGGATAACGAAGGGAGGATATTGATTTTGATAGGCCTCCTTTTTCACAAACCAGTCACTGTGGTAAACGTTTATGCCCCCAACACTAATAAAAAACACATTTTTCCAACATCTACTTAAATTGGTATCAGACAACAAAAAGGGAACCCTGATATTAGGAGGCGATTTATTCATTCAATTCACTTTGGACCCTAAATAAGATGCTTCCACGGGCAACCCCTTAACACAAACCAGACCACCCAATGCGGTACTTAACTGCCTCTCACAGCTAGGTCTAATAGACATTTTGTGAGTACACCACCCAATGCAACGTAATTACACTTTTTTTCACACCCCTGGTCTATATATACATGAATAGACTACTTTATGGTAGATAGAAAACACCTATCATTAATTAAAGATTCAGATATCATACCAACCCCATGGTCTGACCATTCTTTAACATGCATTTATCTACAATGGCCAAATCACCCAATCACTCCATTTATATGGAGAATGGATGATTCCTTGCTCCACTACCCATCTACAATATAAGCAATCACAAAATCTTTAAAAGAATATTTTCAAATTAATGCCACCCCTGATAATGACCCAGGCATAATTTAAGAAGCCCACTAAGCAGTTATGAGAGGCGAGTGCATTAAACATACAGCTTTTAGGAAAAAGACATATAAAAGCACCATTGAAGCACTAACCACTCAGTTAGAAAGAAAGGCAAAAGGATATTGTATACAAGACGCTGCTCAAATATCTATGAAATATATTCGAATATATATAAAATTCTTAAAAAGGTATATATATATATGTTAAAACTTGTAGCCCTGTTGTTATTCAAAGTACATATATTGTGTGCAGTTCAAAAATTTGAAAGTCCTTACAGTTCTTCCAAAGCCAAATGAATAGTAGACATATATAAGTCAATGTTCCTTTAAGGTTTATAGCGGGCTGCTCCTTAGATAAGTCCCATCATGAACTTAGTGTGAAAATCTGAAGAAATGAAAGAAAGAAAAGTGCCCAAATGCATCTAAGTGCAGACTGATAGTACAATTTTAATAAACAGTGTAAAAACAAAAGAATCACACTCACAATGTTAAAAATTCAACAAACAATGAATCATATCACCCGCTCTGTTTCAGGTCTGTCCTTCTCCGATGTCACTGTTTTCCAAGAGCGCGGCGTCAATACCCCAGCTGTAAGAGGGTGTGTAGATAATTGGGCCAATACGGTATCCCCTTCCGTGAAGGGCCTTCCCACTATTGGTCAGTTAATGTGGGCGTGTAATCGTCGTGGAATCTGAATACGTTCCTCCTCCACACCATATACAACGTATATCCACAGAACAAATATTATCATGGTAATATATAGATAAATAAATAAGTAAAAACTTCAGTCCACAGTGACATCGGAGAAGGACAGACCTGAAACAGAGCGGGTGATATGATTCATTGTTTGTTGAATTTTTAACATTGTGAGTGCGATTCTTTCGTTTTTACACTGTTTATTAAAATTGTACTATCAGACTGCACTTAGATGCGTTTGGGCGCTTTTCTTTCTTTCATTTCTTCAGATTTTCACACTCAGTTAGAAAGGTTGGAACTCAAACACAAAACTACACCAACAGACCTAACAACATTTAAACAACTCTTAGACACTAGTCAGGACCTCAATAAGATCTTAACTAAGGAAGCTCAAAGAAAAGCTCTCTGCATTAGGAAACTCTATTCCTATGAAGGTAATAGAGCAGGTCAACTTCTGGCTAAACTTTTAAAAGCTCAAACATTTAAATCCCAAATACACATACTTATTACGACAGACAATCAAAGTATGCAGGATAGTAAACATATAGCAAATCACTTTAGCACGTTCTGTGCTAAACTCTATAACTGTGACACAAATTAAAAATCCGACCACCTGGAGAAAATGCGGGACTATATAGGCAAAGCAGAATTACCCAAATTACAATCCTCACAGAGGGACACATTAGAAGCACCAATAACCCTTTCTGAAATACTTCTTGCAATCCGAAACCTACCATCAGGGAAAAGCCCTGGCCCAGACGGCTTTCAAATGCATATTATAAATCACTTAGAAATATTCTAGCACCACATTTGTTAAAATTGTTCCACACACTAGACAAAAACCATATCCTGCCCCAAGAAATGCTAACGGCCCACATATCTGTAATTCCTAAATCAAACAAAATTAACATTGGTCCTCATAATTTTAAAATAGCTATGTATGCAGATTATATTCTGTTTACTATTTCAAATCCACTGCACTCCATCCCAAAAGTTCTCAAAGAAATCAACACATTTGGCCACTATTCAAACTTCTTGGTCAATAAACAAAAATCAGAGATTATGCATATATCGCTACCCCAACAAGCACTCCAGTCAATTACGGCCACATGCACTTTAAATTTTCAAAACAAATCCCTTAAATACTTGGGTATCCAACTCTCATCTACCCACTCACAAATTTTTGACGATAATTATCTTGCACTTCTACGTACGATACAAAAAGATTTGCGCACTTGGGCAGCTAAACCAATTACTTGGCGGGGAGATGTGCTCAATTTTTAAAAATGACCACTTTGCCCAGGATCTTGTACCTGTTCCAAACACTCCCCATCCCCCTTCCTAAATGGTATATTGCCCAACTACAAAAACATATTAACTTATTTATATGGGGGAAAAATAGACCCAGAATATGTAGAGACAACATGTATAGAGCATATGGTTGCGGAGGGATAGGCCTACCCTGCATTGCAGACTACCATGAGGCATTGACCCTACAACGTGGACTAGACTGGTACAGATCTAAAGATTCCAAGTCTTGGGAAGCGATTGAATCACACACATTCAGGATTCCAGATGTAGGAGCGGTGTGCTGGGTCACTAGGATCTTAGACCCCCGCCCAATGTACAGAAATTTAAATACATAAATTTATTTTTTATTCTTGGGATTAAAAAATAAAAAGGAGGAAATACATCTCTAGTACCCGTCCCCCTCTCTTTCCAGTCCCCATTAATGCAGAGCTAATAGGAGGATTAGATAAAGGTCATCAGAGGCTGACAAAATAGGGACACACTACCCCTATAAGAGACTTTATCCGAAATGGTAAATTGATGAATAGGGAAAACCTTAAAGGGGCATTACACTATACAATTTTCTTTTATGATTCAGTTTTAAACAACATTCCCATTTACTTCTATTATCTAATTTGCTTCATTTTCTTGATATCCTGTACTGAAAAGCAAATCTAGATAGGCTCAGTAGCTGCTGATAGGAGACTGCACATAGATCCCTTGTGTGATTGGCTCACTCTTGTGCATTGCTATTTCTTCAACAAAGGATATCTAAAGAATGAAGCAAATTACATAATAAAACTAAATTCGAATGTGGTTTAGAATTGTATTTTCTATCTGACTCATTAAAGAAAAAAATTGGGTTTAATGTCCCATTAAAGAAGTAGCTGGGGGCAGATACTCTAGCTGGTTAAACAACTCTCAACTAGTGCACTTCATACACACTTCTCACCATAAGCATGATTTTTTAAGAGACCTTACACCATTCAAAAGCCTATGCTCCAAACAAGGAAACAGTAAACACTCTCTATCGTTAGCCAGAAGATGAATACAGGAAGAACATACATCCAACCCCCCCTCATATACAATCAAATGGCAGGATGATCTAGAGATTATCCTATCAAAAGATGCATGGACTAAAATTTTCTCTTGTACCAGCATCATCATCTCCCCAGTCGTTAGAAATAAACTTTAAAGTCCTGATGCGTTGGTATCTTACCCCTTCTCCACTACAATCCATTTACCCAGAAGCAAGTGACAGATGTTGGCGAGGGTGTGAAGATAGGGGCAATTAACTCAACATGTGGGGAAGCTGTACCAAAATGAGACCTTTATGGCTCTTAATAGAAAGGCATTTTAAAACCATATTAACAAATAACTTCTCCATGACGCCCAGAATTGCACTACTCAATGATTTACCAAAATTCTCTTGCAAACTGAGGCTCACTTTATTACAAATAGGAATAACAGGAGCTAAGACACTCATAGTCTTGCACTGGAAAACTCAATATACACCGACATTAACTAACTGGACAGATAAAGTATCAGACCTACTCATGCTGGAGGAATACGGCTACCTTAAAAGAAAAAAGTTGAACTTTCTTACAGATACCAGATTTCTGTGGGATGATTGCCTTTCAATATTTAGTGCAACATCTGCACCTGAGGACCCGCTCATAAATGCCTGACCTCCTCTTCCCCTCATAATGTTTTGATCATAGGGAACCATTTTCCAACTTAACTCTTTAATAATCACCTTATGTAATACGTATTTAGTTCACCAATAGGTATCAATGTATAATTAACCTGTCCTCTCGGTTTGGTCAATCTTTCTCTTTAAACCTTTGTCTGATGATGTCTCCAATGTATTTAAAATGGAAAAGATCTACCCCTTCATGAGGAATTGAGGATACGTACATGCAAAATAAAAATGAGTAAATAGGGAGTTATTCAATGAAATTGAAAATGGACACAGATTATGGAACCTTATTGAAAGTACAATGGTGAACTTTTATTTAATTTCCTTGATTGACTAATATTTTGTATTTTGATTTTTTAGAAAAATGTTGTGTTTTGGTTAAAGTTATGGTTTGAACGTTAAAAACATCATCTTCTCCACGCTTCCAGTGGGTGTTAATAACACAAAAGGAAAAGTTGTGTAACATAATCCAACTGAACACTCTAAGTTGTAATGTTTATTTTTTGACAATAAAAGATAACTGGGAAAAAAAAAAAAGATTTCGAAATATTTTGAATTTTCACTGCAAAGGTTTTGTGTAAATAATGTCAGTGAGAACCCCAATGTTTGTGAAAAGAAACATTTTTCCCCCTAAATGATTTCATATGGCATTTATCTGACTGCCAGCTGCTAGCATGAAATATACCAAAATAAGCCTAGTTTAATACCTTGAGTGATCTATTCTTAAAATACATAAAGTTGATTTTGGCAGTTATCCAATATCAAATAAACCATTAACCCTTTGCCTGAACATATCTACAAATCCCTTTTTTGGGTTGTGATCCACAGCTGCAATTAGCAGCTTTTTATTTACCAAAACCAATGACAAACCTATACATGTCTAGTTTTTATAAACAAAGGGGATCCCAGAGAAGCTTTTACAACTATTTGGCTTATGGCTGCACAAATTATGTGTAAATCATTTCAGTGAGAAACCCAAAGTTTGTGAAAGCGCAAATTGGTCACATGAAATATGCCAATATAGTTTTAGGCGTCAATTTTGAGAATTTGAGCCATTGAGGCCTATTTATCATATGTCTGTCGGACCTGATCCGACAGTGCGGATCAGGACCGACAGACATCGCTGAATGCGGATAGCAATATGCTCTCCGTATTCAGCATTGTACCAGCAGCTCACAAGAGCTGCTGGTGCGATGCCGCCCCCTGCAGACTCGCGGCCAATCGGCCGCCAGCAGGGGGGTGTCAATCAACCTGATCGTACTCGATCGGGTTGAATTGCGGCGATTCCTGTCCGCTTCATCAGAGCAGGCAGACAGGGTTATGGAGCAGCAGTCTTTAGAAAGAAAATCCTCTTTCAGATGTCTGGTGCGCAGGGGCAATTAGTGACCTTCTGATTACTTAAAGCAATTGTAACCCCAAAAATCTCTGCTAATTCCGAACACAGGGGATCCTAGAGAAGCTTTTGTATCTGACTGCCAAATTGTTTAATGAAATATGCCAAAATGGGCCTAGATCAATACCTTGAGTTGTCTAACTTATAAAAACATATTTTTGGGGGTCAATTTTGAGAGTTTGGGCAGTTCTGTTATAACTAATGAGAGTTACCCCATTGCATCATTTTAGAACATGGTATACATAGCTGCAGATAAAAACCTTAAAATAATAAAAAAAAATATGCAAAATATATACATGTGGTCTCAGCTAAATCAGAGGATGCCAAAGAACAAAAAAATAAAACTACAGTTAGAAAGCAACAGTTTTTTGGGGCATGTGATAATTAATATTTTATATACTTTTTTGGAGTAAATTTACAATAATTTCATAATTCTGTGAATAAATAGCTAGTTGAAACTGTTATACACTGAAAGCTCTTTTTATGCTAAAATATATAGGTTTCATAGGTAAATTAAAAAAAAACCAAAGGCTTTATTTCTGTTTAACCCCTTAACGACCGAGGACGTGCAGGGTACGTCCTCAAAAAAAAGGCAGTTAATGCCTGAGGACGTACCCTGCACGTCCTCGGTGTGGAAAGCAGCTGGAAGCGATCCTGTTTGCTTCCAGCTGCTTTCCGGTTATTGCAGTGATGCCTCGATATGGAGGCATCCTGCAATAACCTTTTGAAGCCATCCGGTGCAGAGAGAGCCACTCTGTGGCCCTCTCTGCACCGGAGATCGGTGGCTTCCTTCGTTGGTGGGTGGGAGCATTACCGGGAGGCGGGTGGCGGCCATCGATGGCCCTGGAGATGTGGAGGGGGGCGGGATCGTGGGCGGGGATGCCCGGGGGCGCGCACGGACGCGCGCGCGTGCACGGGAGGGCGGGGGCGGGCGCGTGCACGGGGAGGGAGCGGGTGGGAACCGCTACACTACAGAAAAAGGTGCAATCAGTTTAAAATAACTGAAGAAAAAAAACAATCAATGAGGTGGTTGGGGTTTGTGGTGGTGGTGGGGGGGGGTTTGGGGAAGCTACACTACAGAAAAAAAAAAACTTAAGAAAAAAAAGCACTTTTTTGTATAAGCTGGGTACTGGCAGACAGCTGCCAGTACCCAAGATGGCCCCAATAAGGCAGATAGGGAAGGTTACAAAGCTGTTTTGGGGGGGATCAGGGAGGTTGGAGGCTAAGGGGGGTCCTATACAGCAGAATAATTATTATTTTTAAAAAAAAAAAAACCTATACCCCCCAAAAAGCTTTTATTTTAGTACTGGCAGACTTTCTGCCAGTACTTAAGATGGCGGGGACAATTGTGGGGTGGGGGAGGGAAGGGAGCTGTTTGGGAGGGATCAGGGGGTCTGATGTGTCAGGTGGGAGGCTGATCTCTACACTAAAGCTAAAATTAACCCTGCAAGCTCCCTACAAACTTCCTAATTAACCCCTTCACTGCTAGCCATAATACACGTGTGATGCGCAGCAGCATTTTGCGGCCTTCTAATTACCAGAAAGCAACACCAAAGTCATATATATCTGCTATTTCTGAACAAAGGGGATCCCAGAGAAGCATTTACAACCATTTGTGCCATAATTGCACAAGCTGTTTGTAAATGATTTCAGTGAGAATCCTAAAATTGTGAAAAATTTAACGTTTTTTTTTTATTTGATCGCATTTGGCGGTGAAATGGTGGCATGAAATATACCAAAATGGGCCTAGATCATTACTTTGGGTTGTCTACTACACTACACTAAAGCTAAAATTAACCATACAAGCTCCCTACAAGCTCCCTAATTAACCCCTGCACTGCTGGGCATAATACACGTGTGGTGCGCAGCGGCATTTAGCGGCCTTCTAATTACCAAAAAGCAATGCCAAAGCCATATATGTCTGCTATTTCTGAACAAAGGGGATCCCAGAGAAGCATTTACAACCATTTGTGCCATAATTGCACAATCTGTTTGTAAATAATTTCAGTGAGAAACCGAAAGTTTGTGAAAAAATTTGTGAAAAAGTGAACGATATTTTGTATTTGATCGCATTTGGCGGTGAAATGGTGGCATGAAATATACCAAAATTGGCCTAGATTAATACTTTGGGATGTCTTCTAAAAAAAAATATATACATGTCAATAGATATTCAGGGATTCCTGAAAGATATTAGTGTTCCAATGTAACTAGCGCTAATTTTGAAAAAAAGTAGTTTGGAAATAGCAAAATGCTACTTGTATTTATGGCCCTATAGCTTTCAAAAAAAGCAAAGAACATGTAAATATTAGGTATTTCTAAACTCAGGACAAAATTTAGAAACTATTTAGCATGTTTTTTTTTTGGTGGTTGTAGATGTGTAACAGATTTTGGGGGTCAAAGTTAAAAAAAGTGTGTTTTTTTCCATTTTTTCCTCATATTTTATAATTTTTTTTATAGTAAATTATAAGATATGATGAAAATAATGGTATTTTTAGAAAGTTAATTTAATGGCGAGAAAAACGGTATATAATATGTGTGGGTACAGTAAATGAGTAAGAGGGAAATTACAGCTAAACACAAACACCGCAAAAATGTAAAAATAGCCTTGGTCCCAAACGGACAGAAAATGGAAAAGTGCTGTGGTCATTAAGGGGTTAAATGGAGTAATGGCAAAAATGCTAAAAAAATTATCTCCGGTACTTTGAGCAAATGTTCTCTAAAATTCCTGGTAATGAAGGAAGGGGCTAAAGGAACAGGATATGTTTGACAAACTTTTATTTTTTTATTATTATATTAATAACCAAGTTCTATAATAAATATAACAATAAAATGTCTGTCCCCCCTCCATGCTCCCTCACTCTGCACACGTGTATTTGGCATGTCACAGACATTTTCTGGCTGTTTCTCTAATTTAAAGCAGATGTCCTGTATTCTCCCACTAGGACATGATTTATTAATGGACCTCACCACTGTCAACAGTGCAGATACATTCCATTTGCCTTTTATTATTAAACAGGTCCCATCAACATGACTAGCATATTAGAAGGATACGTCCTGCACATGAATCAGCTGAAGACTTCTGTCATACTGCTCCTACCCAACTTATATTCAGCATAGCAGGAGCCCTTGTACGCCTAGTATATCTTCATTGTGTCTGGTGCAAAACACTAAAACAACAAGCAGCTGTTGACGGCTGCTTACCTCAGTTTTTGGACTTTAACGCAGCACAAATTTAAAAAATAGGATTGAAGCCTATAAATCTAAAAATAAAATGTATTTTGGAAACAGAAAGTTATCACATAGTATACACAGACCAATATTAGCTAAACAGTCATATGCCAAGTGTATAATGTCTAGCCAGTGATATGTGCGGAGTACATAAGGGCCTAGATTCATAGACGCTTGTGAGGCTGCCAATGGGCTCCTTGTAAAGGTGAAATCATGTTCAAAATCAATCAATCATAATTTCACCTCTCTTCCAGAGTTTCATTAGTGGGCCATTAACATCTAGTTGTGTTAAAATTCCATGTTGTCTCGCACATCAAATGAGAAACACTAGCAATGTGGAAAAGCAATAATTACAACATACAGGGAGTGCAGAATTATTAGGCAAGTTGTATTTTTGAGGATTAATTTTATTATTGAACAACAACCATGTTCTCAATGAACCCAAAAAACTCATTAATATCAAAGTTGAATAGTTTTGGAAGTAGTTTTTAGTTTGTTTTTAGTTATAGCTATTTTAGGGGGATATCTGTGTGTGCAGGTGACTATTACTGTGCATAATTATTAGGCAACTTAACAAAAAACAAATATATACCCATTTCAATTATTTATTTTTACCAGTGAAACCAATATAACATCTCAACATTCACAAATATACATTTCTGACATTCAAAAACAAAACAAAAACAAATCAGTGACCAATATAGCCACCTTTCTTTGCAAGGACACTCAAAAGCCTGCCATCCATGGATTCTGTCAGTGTTTTGATCTGTTCACCATCAACATTGCGTGCAGCAGCAACCACAGCCTCCCAGACACTGTTCAGAGAGGTGTACTGTTTTCCCTCCTTGTAAATCTCACATTTGATGATGGACCACAGGTTCTCAATGGCGTTCAGATCAGGTGAACAAGGAGGCCATGTCATTAGATTTTCTTCTTTTATACCCTTTCTTGCCAGCCACGCTGTGGAGTACTTGGACGCGTGTGATGGAGCATTGTCCTGCATAAAAATCATATTTTTCTTGAAGGATGCAGACTTCTTCCTGTACCACTGCTTGAAGAAGGTGTCTTCCAGAAACTGGCAGTAGGACTGGGAGTTGAGCTTGACTCCATCCTCAACCCGAAAAGGCCCAACAAGCTCATCTTTGATGATACCAGCCCAAACCAGTACTCCACCTCCACCTTGCTGGCGTCTGAGTCGGACTGGAGCTCTCTGCCCTTTACCAATCCAGCCACGGGCCCATCCATCTGGCCCATCAAGACTCACTCTCATTTCATCAGTCCATAAAACCTTAGAAAAATCAGTCTTGAGATATTTCTTGGCCCAGTCTTGACGTTTCAGCTTGTGTGTCTTGTTCAGTGGTGGTCGTCTTTCAGCCTTTCTTACCTTGGCCATGTCTCTGAGTATTGCACACCTTGTGCTTTTGGGCACTCCAGTGATGTTGCAGCTCTGAAATATGGCCAAACTGGTGGCAAGTGGCATCTTGGCAGCTGCACGCTTGACTTTTCTCAGTTCATGGGCAGTTATTTTGCGCCTTGGTTTTTCCACACGCTTCTTGCGACCCTGTTGACTATTTTGAATGAAACGCTTGATTGTTCGATGATCACGCTTCAGAAGCTTTGCAATTTTAAGAGTGCTGCATCCCTCTGCAAGATATCTCACTATTTTTGACTTTTCTGAGCCTGTCAAGTCCTTCTTTTGACCCATTTTGCCAAAGGAAAGGAAGTTGCCTAATAATTATGCACACCTGATATAGGGTGTTGATGTCATTAGACCACACCCCTTCTCATTACAGAGATGCACATCACCTAATATGCTTAATTGGTAGTAGGCTTTCGAGCCTATACAGCTTGGAGTAAGACAACATGCATAAAGAGGATGATGTGGTCAAAATACTCATTTGCCTAATAATTCTGCACTCCCTGTATTTGCAAAATGGGTTATTTAAATGTTTGTCATTGTAACATATTTGCATGTGTGCTTTATTGTGCTAAAGTAGTTCCACTGGATATAACGAAAGGCATCTCAGAAACCTCACAGAAAAAGGTTGTGGGTGTTCTAGAGTGTACTAGAGGTGTGTCTGGGGGTTTCAACTAAACCTTGTTTAAGCATGCAGAATTCATAAAAACTCTACTGTCCCTTTGAAGTATCTTGTCTCGCAGTTGAGTCTTGATATTTAAAAAAATAGAGATAGGTGAATCAAGCCTCAATGACTTTTGAACATGACTACGCCTTAACAATGAGGCCATTTAGCAGCCTAATGAGCGTCTATTAATTTAGCCCAATGTATTGGTAAATGCCAAAAAGGTCTCCTCACTTACATACTCCATCTCTCCAAATCATTTTTCCGTTGTCATTATTGAATTTTGTACTGTCCTAATTTCACTTTATTTTCCCCACACTATCTCACCACCTCATCTCATTATCTCTTTAATTATTACCATTTAGCGTTCAGTACCTAAAACAATTTCCTTCCTCTGACACCGTAAAGAGATATAACTGTCGAAAATGAAATGTGAGTAAGTTCATTTCAATTTTTATCAGGCACATTCTGTAACATATTCATATTAGCAAAGATTCTTCTGGTAATATCTTCAGGCAACCTCATTCAGAGAACAATCAGTGGTGTGCATCATTTCAGCGATTACTTAATTTTCTTATACAAGTCTCCACTCACTCTTTCAGCAGGTGTAGTGATTAAAACTAACAAACCCGTAAGCAAAAGTAATTCTCAATGCAAACGTTCTGGATGCACTGGGTAGCTATTTTTCAGGAGACAGAATTTGGGGTAAGGTAGTGTAAAACAAAGTCATGTGACAAATCAGAATATATCTGTATGAGTTTTCTCACAAACCTTCAATAAAAGGGCAATACAGTTTCAAACAATTAGCATTGGAAGGGGTTTAGAGGAGGCCAATACAGCCTGTTCTAATTAAGCCTCTTACCAGGGAAAAGGTAAAATGATTCATATCTCACCTCAGTGCATTCTTGAAAGTTCCGGTACAATTCAACAAGACTTTCTCGTGACGCTTTTGTTGAGGGGGACAAAGAAAAGGCGTGCTTCATATTACAGGCTCCAACCCGCACTCTCCATTGTATGCAATATGTTTCATACAGTTCTTCAATCTTAAAAAAAAGAGTGTTCTTAATATTTAGTTAAGGACACTTGAAGATGCACACACAAAGCATTGTCAAACCGGGAAGGTAATAGCAGAAAAACAAAAAAGCATTACTTTTTACTAATGTTTGGAAATGAAAAAGGTCGAATACTTATAACACTTACTTATAATACAAACATAAGCACAATGAAAGGTTTGTTTATTAAACTGAGTACAACACTTATGTGTGAAATTAAATAGATATGTTTGATTGAGTTTTTGAATTTATTTTATGCATCAGGACACAAAGATTGGGCTATTTTGTGTTGTAATTTCCACACATCTATGTTTGTTTCAGTTTCATGTGATTTCTTATTTCTATGTGGTTTTGTTTTTGTCCAGGTTTAAACAACTTGAATCCTTGTTGACAACACTGCTTATGAAGAAAACATATCATCAAATGTTTAGCACTACATACAGACTTGATCATGAGCTTATTTACTAAACGGTAATATATATATTTTTTAGCTTTAACTATTATTATTATTTTGTTGACATTTCCATACCCCGCCCTCTTTACCAGAGTCCCTGAATGAGGATAGAGGTAAAGGAGGTGAAGTAGTCAGAAGGAGGTACTGGCTAATGTATAGTGAATGCACACATGAAATCACTGGCAATCATGGCAGACCAAAACCTATACATGATGTTTTTGGATGTTTGCCTTCTTGATTGAAATGGTAATTGGCATTAAAAGAATTGCAGATGGGGCAATATTTGGCATTTAAAAATGGAGGGAGAAAGGTTTAATACATAACTCAAATACAAAATTAAGATAAATGTTAAATATTGTGGCCCATTTAGCAATGCACGTCCTTCAAACTAAAACATCAGTCATTTGTTAATTTGTTCACAAAAACAGTGGAAAATCATACTCAGGTAAATAAATATCATGCAAAGAGGAAACATTATGCTGCTACTTATCAGGAGAATTTAATGTAAATATGGCATTCAAAATTCTTTAGTCATTCTTGTTCACCAAAAAGTCAACTATTTTATACGAAGCCAATTTATCAATGTCTGTCCGACGTGATACGCTGTAGCGTATCATGTCCGACAGACATCGCTGAATGCCGACAGCATGCGCTGTCGGCATTTAACATTGCACAAGCAGTTCACCAGAACTGCTTGTGCAATGCCACCCCCTGCAGATTGGCCGCTAGCAGGGGGTGTCAATCAGCCCGATCATATAGGATAGGGCGGATTGCAGACCGCAGCCTCAGAGGCAGTGGACCAGTTATGGAGCAGCTTCATAACTGTTGTTTCCGGCGAGCCTGAGGGCTTGCGCAGAAACAGGGACATCAAGCTCCATTTGGAGCTTGATAATTAGGCCTCACAAAGTATAAACAAGCGCTTTATGCAGACGACATCTTGTACATGCAATGAAATAGAAACATATGACAAACTATCAAACTTCCACATTAATCTGACAAAGTCAGAACTCTTAAACATTATCTCCCCACAACACCATATACAAAAACTTCAAACTGACCATAAGGTCACATTAGCCATAACAAAATTAAATTACTTGGGCACCTACCATACAGTAAAACTTCAAATACAACTACTTACGGTTAAAAGACAATATCACTAAGGACCTAACCTCATGGAAAAACAAGCCACGGTGGCTTGGCAAGATTGGGGTCATAAAAATGAATATACTCCCTCACATTCTTTATCTGCTACAGACTATCCCAGTATCTCTCCCAGCGGGAAATTTACAATTGATATGGTCAGACATGAAACCCAGAATTCCAAAAAGAACAATGTATCTTCCGTGGGATAGAGGTGGGCTGAGATTACCAAACATAGCCTTTTACCGCAAGGCTATACTGCTCCAGCACTTAGTAGAATGGTCACATAATACTACACATTAAGCATGGGTCAGGCTTGACGACCAAATACTTGGCTTAAAAAATGTAGGAACAATAGCATGGATACCCTCACACCTACGCCCTAAGCAGTTAACTAAGTACCCCTTGTCTGCAGAAATCTTATTTGAATGGGATAGGACATTGGCCACTAGAACCCACATCTTCTCCATCTTCTCACCCTTACTATCCATAATAGAAAACCCTTATTTATCATACAGTCAGTTGGGATCTTGTCTGGGGAAGCCATAAAGCCTTAGAATGGGAACTTTATACTATGCACATACTATGCAATAGATAATGGTAAGCTGTGCTCTCACTAACATATGAAAGAGAGACACAAGGAGCTATTCTCATCCTGGCTTCGTTATAACTTACTTACCCACTACATTTTGCACCATAAGACCTCACCTCATTTGAACAATTACGCACCATGACTACAACCCCAAAGTCTCTGATCTCCTTGATATATAAAGTAATTCAAATCCCACAAACCACAACTCTCCCAATTTATACAATAGCTTGGAACAGGGATCTCAACACTGACATAGATCACACAACTTAGCTCAAAAAATTCACATTAATAAAACACTGTTCAGTATCAGCTAATGTCCAAGAAATACGGCTTAAGTTGCAGTGCCACTGGTACCTCACTCCAACAAGACTTTATAGATATTTCCCTTCCGCAAGCTCAAAATGCTGACGAGGATGCGGTGAAGAGGGATCCCTTCTCCACATATGGTGGTCGTGCCCAAGACTGCACATTTTCTGTACAGGGGTGTTGGGAGTCATGTCCAATAAATGAAACATATTAATACCTAACACACCTGAAGTCATACTTTTTAACACACTGCCCAAATTTACAGAGGTTTCCAAACTCGCTTTATTGTTAATAATGCTCACTGGAGCAAAAAACCTCATACCAAAAATATGGAAGACTCAAGCTATATCTTCCATAAAAGAATGGCACTCTCAAGTAACTGACCTACTTCTCCTTGAGCAATATCACTATCTCAAAAATAAACAGATTTAAACACATGAACTGATGCTGGCCACTTGTAACGACACTCCCTTATAACAGATCTGGCTATACTGCTTCAGCTCTCACACCATCTGTCCCCTCTCGCACTCATTCTTCCACTACCTTTCCCCAAACCTCCCTTTACACAACTCCTAATTATCTCTTTTTTTTCTCTTCTCCCCCTATATCTTATCGCTCAATCTAATGTACTTCTTTGCTAGTGACACACAGAACCGTGATCCCCTCTCCTTTTTTCTTATATGTATGTTTAATGTTTGATTGTTAAAAATTGAAATAACAAGCTTAATTTGGGATTGACGCCTCAAATTCTCATGGACAATAAGAACACTGGGGCCCATCACCAAGCCCTACATCGGGATCCCATATTTATGCAAACATGCTGTAGTGTACATTTCTCACGCTAAAACTTTACTCATATACCATGATTGTAGTTAAATATAGCAAAAGCTTGGCCTGTCATTTCAAAACAATGTTATTTTTATTGCAATACTTATGCAATAAAGCTAAAATTAAAAAAAGAAGTATAAGTACAAAGGCTCAAAAAAGGATACAGGGTTTTTAGACTTCTACCATTATCTGATTGATTAGTAACACAATTGCATTTCCTGAAAATATTTTATAAATAACCCAATGACAGAAATCAGAGATAACATTATTAGAGAAGAAAATAAGATAAGATAAGCTTGTTACACATATATGACATACCAGTAAGTTATTATTCAATATCACAACACAGTATTATAGGACAAGATTTCAGTAAACAAATATAAAGATAATTGTTAAAATTTATTTTTCTTAAAATGCAAATTATAATCCATGCACCGTCATTTCATATTCTAAAGTTAGAATGTTTTGTGTTATATATATATATAAATAAAATGCTATTCTATTAAGAGTTTCAGTATACTGAACACTTCCATTAAGTAGACAAAGATTTTCCAACATAATCTAAGGCCAATACCTATAGGTTAAAGCAGCTGAGACAGCCTGGGTATTAATTTTTTATTTTTTAAACAAATGGGAAACAGCTGTTCCTGTCAAATACAATCATTGACCTCTAATCAGTTCCGGCCAGAGACCTCTTGTCAGAGCCTGGTTAACCACATGTCTTTAGCCAACTCATTAAACATTGTTAACTGCTTTATATTTGTCATGGTACATGAAATTTAAGATATGTATGTGATTTTAAAGAACAGTCCCAAATTCTAAAAACTAAATTAAATAGAAAACTATTTTTGCAATCACATTAGTGTTTTAGCAAGGGACAGCCAGAAAGTACATCATGTATTACAACAAATCACCTCTGTTTAACAAAAAGCTATATCTAGTCCAGTGATTTTTAACCTTTTTTTTGCCGTGGCACACTTTTTTACATTAAAAAATCCCGTGGCACACCACCATCCTAAAATTTAAAAAAAATCACACATTGTAGCCTAATACAGCATATATATATATATACACATACACACAAGCACACACATACTGTATGTATTGTGCTGTTATGCCATGCCTCCTACAAACTACCCCTGCACTGGGAGTAAAAAACAAGCAAAGTTTAAAAAATATGTCACACTGTTGTCAGTCTGCCGTGGCACACCTGAGGATCTCTCACGGCACACTAGTGTGCCACGGCACACTGGTTGAAAAACACTGATCTAGTCTATACATTTTATTATGCACACAATTATTAGCAAGTTCAGAGAATACATATTAAAGGTATACATTTCATGATATCTGAACAATTATTTTTAGGATATATTTTCCATCAACAAGTATCACAAAAAAAATGTACTGTGCTTTTAAGATGTTACACATCCAGGGCCAGATTACAAGTGGCACGCTAACAGTTATGCGCAAGCAAAAAGGGGTTTATCATTGGTGTTTGCATGTGTCGGGTTTAGCGCTCGTATTACAAGTTCAAAGTAAACGTGAACACGTAAGCGTAATCGCAATTTAAGCTAGAATGATTACTGCATCCTTAGAGCTATAAGTAACTTGGTTAACTTTTGTGAAACAAAAAAGTGTCACATAAAAAATATATTGCAAAGTACAGTTACGCTAATAACAATATTTAATAAAAAAATTTGAAAAAAATTGCAGAATAAAGTTATGAGGGCTCAAAGATTAGGGGCCCGATCCGATATGCAGCGTCGACCGCAAAAGCCGGCGCCGCCAAATTTTGCGCAGGTTTGGTATCACATATACGGCGTAACATAGAAGTTACGCCCATATATTTCTGCCTTCGGCCGTAGTTTTTTGGCCCATAGACAGGTATACCAAACCCGAGCAGTTTGGTATGCAATATACAGCATAAGGACTTACGTGGCGAAAATGGAGAAATCTTACTCCATTTTCACCTCGCCACAAATTGAAGGTGTAGTAAAGCCTTACGCTGAGTATTGGAGCCCCGTAGTTCCCTAAACTGCCTGCAAAAGGGATTAGATAGGGGGATTAGATTAGGGGTTAATAATTTTAATATAGGTGGTGGCGGTGTAAGGGGGTCAGATTAGGGGGTAGTACATATAATGTAGGTGGCGGCGGGGTAGGGGGCTCACATTAGGGGGTAATATAGTTAAAATAGGTGGCAGCGGTGTAGGGAGATCATATTAGGGGGTAATATAGTTAATGTAGCTGGCGGCGGGGTTAGAGAGCGGTGGTTTAGGGGTTAATATATTTATTGTTAGGAGTGAGAGGGTGGATTGCGGAGGGGTATACGTGTCGGGCTATGTTTGGCAGGCGTGTTAGACAGTTACAGGAGATTTTATAATTTAGTCAGTTTTCGTAGGCGGCGGCAGTTTCTAAAGTGCCATAAGTCACTGACGACTCCAGAAATTTGTACTTACGCAGATTTCTGGACATCGCTAGTTTGTCAGACTTACGGCACTTTAGCATCTGACGGCGCAGTATATGAGATAGCTTGAGTTGCAAGGTGAAATTACAGGCGGCGCAGGTTCCCTCGCTTGCGCTGAAAACTACGCCGTATATCGGATTGCGCCCATGAAGTCTCAGGTGTTAGGGAAAAAAGGCAGGCAAAGGGCTTCAACATAGAGATTCATACATATACATCTCTAAATATGTATATGTATGTACTGTATATATATATATATATATATATATATATATATATATATATATATATATATATATATATATATATATATATATATATATGTATTTACAGACATGTATTCACCTATAAAAACCAATACATATATATATATATATATATATATATATATATATGTGTGGGTGGGTGTGTGCATTGAAGCCCTTTGTAGTCAAGTAGATGAAAACATGAAAAATCATATTTATGCAATATTCGTATTTAAAAGTATTATTCTGTGTATTTACTGTAAATAGTTCACATTCAAATGTTCTGAACATAGCAAGTATTTATAAATAGACATTCCTATTATATCTGTATATATCAATACCTATATATAATCATCTATATATAGGTATAGATTTATATTGTACAAAAATACCATCAGATATATGTAGAAATATGTGTTTATGAATAAATAGAACATATTCTGCTATGTAAAGAACTTTGGAATGTGAAATATTCATATTTTCATGTTGGGTTAGCGCAAATGAGAATATGCAATAGGATTTACGGGTGAGTAGGGTTTGAGTTTTTTTCCCACTTTCTTGCTCCATTAACTTCTATGGGGGGAATACGTTAACTCGATCGTAATATTCAAAGTTTGGCTTTTTACTTTCAACTTGTAATACGAACGCTACCCGATGTGCGCAAAAAACATACTTCTAGCTTAGTTAGCACAGGAGCGGTAATCTGGCCCTCAATATACTGTGTTGCAGTAACTTAAAAATGTACCCAAAACGTGTTGTTGTTTTTATTATTATTATTATTATTATTATTATTATTATTATTATTATTATTATTATTATTATCATTATGTGTTGTTATTATTATTATCATTATTTAAAGATAAACAAATGCTTACCTTGCTAATATGGAACTCCAACTTTCTGATATGACGTTCAATTAAACGGATCTCCTTCAGGAATGAACAACAGGATATTGTTTAGAAAATGTAACCGCTACATTCAAAATCAAAATATAATCTTCATAAACAAGGTCTGCACAATAATAATACTAAACCAAACATACAAAAGGAAATATTGTCTCATGGAAACTGAAGTATTTTCCTTATCAGTAAAGGGATAACAGATTACTTCTTTATATTGTTCTTGTCACTGTGGAGTTTTTAATGACCTTCTTTAGGATTAGGACATATCTTAGTAGGAAATGTTTTAGATGGGTTAGAAGCATTTATAGATATTTAGAACTTGATTACAAGTAGAGTGCATTCAGTAGTTCATGGTGAGCAACCTCATGAAAACAATAACACACAATCTGGTATTATCTTAGTTTGATGATACACACTGTGTTGTGTGGTTACTTTATACTGTTTATAATGCTGTTTATAATTCATAGTATTTGTTTTAAGGCTTTAACCCCTTAATGACCATAGCACTTTTCCATTTTCTGTCCGTTTGGGACCAAGGCTATTTTTACATTTTTGCGGTGTTTGTGTTTAGCTGTAATTTTCCTCTTACTCATTTACTGTACCCACACATATTATATACCGTTTTTCTCGCCACTAAATGGACTTTCTAAAGATACCATTATTTTCATCAAATCTTATAATTTACTATAAAAAAATATATAAAATATGAGGAAAAATGGAAAAAAAAACACTTTTTCTAACTTTGACCCCCAAAATCTGTTACATATCTACAACCACCAAAAAACACCCATGCTAAATAGTTTCAAAATTTTGTCCTGAGTTTAGAAATATCCAATGGTTACATGTTGTTTGCTTTTTTTGCAAGTTATAGGGCAATAAATACAAGTAGCACTTTGCTATTTCCAAACCACTTTTTTCCAAAATTAGCGCTAGTTACATTGGAACACTAATATCTTTCAGGAATCCCTGAATATCCCTTGACATGTATATATTTTTTTTTAGTAGACATCCCAAAGTATTGATCTAGGACAATTTTGGTATATTTCATACCACCATTTCACCGCCAAATGCGATCAAATACAAAAAATCGTTCACTTTTTTTTTTTTCCCAAACTTTTGGTTTCTCACTGAAATTATTTACAAACAACTTGTGCAATTATGGCATAAATGGTTGTAAATTCTTCTCTGGGATCCCCTTTGTTCAGAAATAGCAGACATATATTGCTTTGGCGTTGCTTTTTGGTAATTAGAAGGCCGCTAAATGCCACTGCGCACCACAAGTGTATTATGCCCAGCAGTTAAGGGGTTAATTAGGGAGCTTTTAGGGAGCTTGTAGGGTTAATTTTAGCTTTAGTGTAGTATAGTAGACAACCCCAAGTATTGATCTAGGCACATTTTGGTATATTTCATGCCACCATTTCACCGCCAAATGCGATCAAATTGAAAAAAAAGTTAAATTTTTCACAATTTTAGGTTTCTCACTGAAATAATTTACAAACAGCTTGTGCAATTATGGCACAAATGGTTGTAAATACTTGTCTGGGATCCCCTTTGTTCAGAAATAGCAGATATATATGACTTTGGCGTTGCTTTCTGGTAATTAGAAGGCCGCTAAATCCTGCTGCGCCTCACACGTGTATTATGGCTAGCAGTGAAGGGGTTAATTAGGGAGTTTGTAGGGAGCTTGCAGGGTTAATTTTAGCTTTAGTGTAGAGATCAGCCTCCCACCTGACACATCCCACCCCCTGATCCCTCCCAAACAGCTCCCTTCCCTCCCCCACCCCACAATTGTCCCCGCCATCTTAAGTACTGACAGAAAGTCTGCCAGTACTAAAATAAAAGGGTTTTTTTAAAAAAAAAAATTTTTTTTTAGCATATTTACATATGCTAGGGTGTAGGATCCCCCCCTTAGCCCCCAACCTCCCTGATCCCCCCCAAAACCGCTCTCTAACCCTCCCCTCTGCCTCATTGGGGGCCATCTTGGGTACTGGCAGCTGTCTGCCAGTACCCAGTTTGCAAAAAAAAAACATAATTTATGCTTACCTGATAAATTTATTTCTCTTGTAGTGTATCCAGTCCACGGATCATCCATTACTTATGGAATATATTCTCCTTCCCAACAGGAAGTTGCAAGAGTCCCCCCACAGCAAAGCTGCTATATAGCTCCTCCCCTAACTGCCATATTCAGTCATTCGACCGAAAACATGCAGAGAAAGGAAAAACCATAGGGTGCAGTGGTGACTGTAGTTCAAATGAAAAAATTACCTGCCTTAAAGTGACAGGGCGGGCCGTGGACTGGATACACTACAAGAGAAATAAATTTATCAGGTAAGCATAAATTATGTTTTCTCTTGTTAAGTGTATCCAGTCCACGGATCATCCATTACTTATGGAATACCAATACCAAAGCTAAAGTACACGGATGATGGGAGGGACAAGGCAGGTACTTAAACGGAAGTTACCACTGCCTGTAAAAAACTATTTCTCCCAAAAATAGCCTCCGAAGAAGCAAGGTATCAGATTTGTTAAATTTGAAAAGTATGAAGCGCAGACCAAGACTCCGTCTTGTAAATCTGTTCAACAGAAGCCACATTTAAAAAAGGCCCAAGTGAAAACCACAGCTCTAGTAGAATGAGCTGTAATCCCTTCAGGAGGCTGCTCTCCAGCAGTCTCATAAGCTAAATTAATTATGCTTTTTAACCAAAAAGACAGAGAGGCTGCTGAAGTGTTTTGACCTCTCCTCTGTCCATAATAGACAACAAACAAGGTGAACGTTTGATGAAAACTGTAGTAGCTTGTAAGTAAAACTTTAAAGCACAAACCACGTCCAATATTGTGTAATAGACGTTCCTTCTTTGAGGAAGGATTAGGATACAAGCATGGAACAACTATCTCTTGAGTGATGTACTTGTTAGATACCACCTTAGGAAAAAAACCCAGGTTGGTACGCAGGACTACCTTATCCGTACGAAGGACCAGATAAGGAGAATCACATTGTAACACAGATAACTTGGAGACTCTACGAGTCGAGGAATTAGCTACCCAAAAGGAACTTTCCAAGATAAAGATTGATATCTATGGAACAAAAAAGGTTCAAACGGAACTTCTTGAAGAACCTTAAGAATCAGGTTTAAGCTCCATGGCGGAGCAACAGTTTTAAACACAGGCTTGGATCTAACCAAAGCCTGACCAAATGCCTGAACATCTAGAATACCTGCCAGACGCTTGTGCAAAAAAATAGACAGAGTAAAAATCTGTCCCCTTTTAAGGAATTAGCTGACAACCCTTTTCTCAAAAACATCTTGGAGAAAAGATAATATCCTGGGAATCCAGACTTTACTCCATGAGTAACCCTTGGATTCATAACAATCAGATATTTACACCTTTCATGGCTTTCATGTCTGTATTAAGGTATCAATGACTGACTCGGAGAAGCCATGCTTTGATAACATCAAGCGTTCAGTCTCCAGGCAGTCCATCTCAGATTGATTCTATTTAGATGGTTGAAAGGACCCTGAGGTAGAGGGACCTGTCTCAGAAGCAGAGACCGTGATGGAAAGGATGACATGTCCACCAGATCTGCATACCAGGTCCTGCGTGGCTACGCAGACGCTGTCAAAAACACCAAAGCCCTCTCCTGCTTGGTCTTGACCTCCGGAGGAAATCCCACTCCCCCGGAAGAAAAGTCTGACGACTTAGAAAATCCACCTCCCAGTTCTCAACACCTGGGATATGGATAGCTGATAGACAAGAGTGAGTCTCTGTCCAGTGAATTATTGTAAGACTTCTAATATCGCTAGGGAACTTCTGTTCCCCCTTGATGGCTGATGTAAGCCACAGTCGTGTATATTGTCCGACTGAGTATGATGTACCTCAGAGTTGCTAACTGAGGCCAAGTCTGAAGAGCATGGAATATCACTCCCAGTTCCAGAATATTTATTAGAAGGAGGGTCTCCTCCTAAGTCCACTATCCCTGAGTCTTCAGGGAGTTCCAGACTGCATCCCAACCTAAAAGGCTGGCATCTATTGTAACAATTGTCCCATCTGACCTGCGGAAGGTCATACCCTTGGACAGATGGACCCGACATAGTCACCAGAGAAGAGAATCTCTGGTCTCTTGGTCCAGGTTTAACAGGGGGACAAATCTGTGTAATCCCCGTTCCTCTGACTGAGCATGCATAGTTGCAGCGGTCTGAAATGTAGACGTGCAAACGGTACTATGTCCCTTGCCGCTACCATTAAGCCGATTTCATTCATGTACTGAGCCACCGAAGGGCGCGGATGGGATGAAAAAACACGGCAGAAATTTAGAAACTTTGACAACCTGGACTCCGTCAGGTAAATTTTCATTTCTACAGAATCTATCAGAGTCCCTAGGAGGGAAACCCTTGAGATTGGGGATAGAGAACTCTTTCCTTGTTCACTTTCCACCCATGTGATCTCAGAAATGCCAGTACTACGTCCGTATGAGACTGGGCAATTTGGATGTTTGACGCCTGTATCAGGATGTCGTCTAAATAAGGGGCCACTTCTATGCCCCGCGTTCTAAGGACCGCCAAAGCGACCCCAGAACCTCCATAAAGATTCTTGGGGCTGTAGATATCCCAAAGGAAAGAGCTACAAACTGGTAATGCCTGTCTAGAAAGGCAAACCTGAAAAACGATGGTGATCTTTATGCATCACAATGTGAGGATAAGCATCCTTCAAATCCATTGTAGTCCTCTATTGACTCTCCTGGATCATAGTTAAGATGGTACGGAATTCTGAGGAATGTGTGAGAACAGCAAATGGATCTTAGTTACGTCTGCTAAGATCATAGAAAAACGCAGGCAGATTCTTCTTCCAAATACTGCCTGAGATAAACAGCACACTCCGGTGCCATTTAAAAATAACAAACTTTTGATTGAAGAATAAACTAAGTAGAAAGCACCACAGACTCTCACGACCTCCTATCTATGTTGAGGCTTGCAAGAGAATGACTGAATATGGCAGTTAGGGGAGGAGCTATATAGCAGCTTTGCTGTGGGGGGACTCTTGCAACTTCCTGTTGGGAAGGAGAATATATTCCATAAGTAATGGATGATCCGTGGACTGGATACACTTAACAAGAGAAAGTGCTTTTTTTATTTTTGTTTGGCTTTTTTCTGTAGTGTAGCTTCCCCCCCCACACAGACAAACACCTTGCTGATCTTTTTTTTTTTTTTAAATATTTAGACATTTATACATTTTTTATTAATACATTTTCTGTAGTGTAGCGGTTCCCACCCGCTCCCTCCCCGTGCACGCGCCCGCCCCCGCCCTCCCGTGCACGCGCGCGCGTCCGTGCGCGCCCCCGCTCATCCCCGCCCACGATCCCACCCCCCCTGCACATAACCAGGGCCATCGATGGCCGCCACCCGCCTCCCGGTCTGGCTCCCACCCACCAACGCAGGGAGCCACCGATCTCCGGTGCAGAGAGGGCCACAGAGTGGCTCTCTCTGCACCGGATGGCTACCAAAGGTTATTGCAGGATGCCTCCATATCAAGGCATCACTGCAATAACCGGAAAGCAGCTGGAAGCGAGCAGAATCGCTTCCAGCTGCTTTCCACACCGAGGACGTGCAGGGTACGTTCTCAGGCATTAACTGCCTTTTTTTTGAGGACGTACCCTGCACGTCCTCGGTCGTTAAGGGGTTAAATATAATGTATTATGTTATAGATTACATTTGACAATTTTGAAAGGGCCTGGAACCTAACTCCATCATTTCTCATTGACTTACATTACATACTGGGTTTTAATTTACACTGGTTTCTTTTTACAACCATTCCTTCAGCCCCGGCGTAAATCGAGAGCTATCTGTATGTATAAATATATGTGCGTGTATATATATATATATATATATATATATATATAACTATAATATATGTGTATATACATGTGTTTTTATAGGTGTGCATACATATATACACATATAAACACATATATGCACACACAAACACATTATATAAATATATATATATTTACACACACACACTTTGGAGCCCTTTTTAACTCAAATACATTTAAACATGTATTTTTGTTATGTTTTACTGTTTTTTTACTGTAAATATTTTATATTCCAATGTTCTTCACTTAGAAGAAAATCTTATTTGTATTTCTAAATAGATATTTCTATATCTATACCTGTATATATTCATACAGATATATAGGTATAGATAAAAAAAAAAATTAAAAACATCATGTATATATTGAAATATATATTAAAAAGAAAATTTCTTCTATTTGACATTGGCTTTAGCGTAGTTGGTCTAATGCATTCCATTGAAATCTGTGGGGAGAAGTTAATGCGGTTGCGATATCTTTATACTTTCAACTTGTAATACACGCACTAACTCGCCAGAGTGGAAAGTTTACTATGAACTCAGTTAGCACGCAAGCCAAAAAATCAGATTTTTCCCACATTTACCCGATATGGGCCTTGATTATTGTGAAGCGATAATATTTTATTGCTCATGAGTGCTAACTGCGCTCAAGGTAACAAATTAGCACTCCCAGGTTAGCGGTGGTATTACAAGTAAAAGTAAAAAGTTAGCATGCAAGCCAACAACACAAGACCAACTGGTAACCCGAAACCGCACTAGACCAACTATGCAAAAGTCAAAGGTGTGTTAGCAATACTTCAATTTAAAGTTTTTCTACTGAAAACACATTAAAATCGATTTAAATAATTGCATGGTTCAAGTGCTCAAAAATGTATATATATATTGTATATGTCTATATATGTGTATTTATATGTGTATGTGTGCATATATATATTTACATATATAAGCACATACATAATAATAATGTCAAAATACCAGCACTCTCTGTTTCTCTAATAGAAATGTGGGGTGCCACCCAGTATATAAAATATAAATAAATGGAAAAATATTGAAAAACATTTAATACGTGTGTAACCGTTTTTGGGGCATGACCCCCGTCCTCAGACTCCTGTGAAAATAACAAGGTGACACCTTGCTATTTTCACAGGAGTCTGAAGATGGGGGTCATGTCTTTCAGTCAAACAAAAATTGTCTGACTGAAAGAAAGTAAGGTATCCAATTGAATCAATTTAATTTGAAATGCAGCAATATCAGTTATGTACTTGTTAGCATTAGCAGGAAGTAACCATACATCAATAACCCTCAGCAGGAAGTACCTATTAGCCAATTGGTATTAGGATTAAGGAAAGTATCTGTCAGCCAATTAAAACAACTGTTATGGCTATATTTGTTTCAAGTTAAATTTAAACAGTTTACTTCCCATTTTGCCTAAATATTAAATATTATTTATAATTATCTACTATTAGCTACAGGTGCAGATATTATGGATAAATATATAAAATAAAATATTAAATAATGTACAAATTTAATAGCATTTTTTTTCTGCACTTTAGTTTGCAAAGCAGGACAACGCGTGTAAATCACTTAAAATTAATGGTCAAAACAGGAAAATAAAGTTGAATATTTAGAGAAAGCAGATATAAGACTAGGGGCCATATGGACTTCATCTGGTGTAAAATTGTTACATTTATATGTGTTAGCCTGGATCAGTGGAATTTCATCTGAAATGTGAGTTGCGAATCTTTGGGCAGGAAACAGACAGCAATATGCATTATGTGAAAGTTTGTTACGACTTACCTTGTCAAGGTCATAGAAATATGCCTGTAAAAGAAATGACAGTCAGCACTGATTTCTGTCTACAAAAACAACTACATTAAGGGAATGAAATTTACTAACCAAAATACAAGTTTGTATTAATCAAATTCAGGTTAAAATCGGTAAATCAATCAAAAACATATTGGTCCACATAAACTAAATCAAACAGTTGGAAGGATTTTAATTGTAATGTGGACGAGATAAAAATAAAGTTTACATTACAAATAAACGCACAAACAAGAAAATATAGCAGACAGTTTACAAACATTAAATCCTACTTTTACTGATGTGCATTTTTAAAACTTTTAGAAATGTTCAAATTACATATGGGTTAAACTCATTACTGAAAGTCATTAAAACTTACCAGCCTTGAGTTTCTTTTTATGTCTTTCTGTTGGCCAGCCAGGAAATCCAGCTGTGTTTGATGTTCTTCAAGGTACTCTCTACAAAATTAGTCAAATATATTCCAGTTATTTTTACACAAACCACAACAAAAGACTATTTTCTAAAAAACGCAACGTTCAGTCTTATCATCTAGTGGTAAGAACATTAAATTATTGTGTTTTACTTAAAGTAGAAATGTATCTTGTTCAATAATGGTGCATGATGTTTATATTGGTATTTAATTTGGGTCTCGTGTCTTAACCTAGATTTCATTGTCTGCTCAGAAAATAGTTATTATATTAATTAGAAAGCACAAAAAGCAAGACAATGTGTGGGTTTAGCACTCATTTAAAGGACATAAATGAGGAATTTGAAAAGCCCAACAGAGCATTTTAAATTCAGTAAGATTTATTTTTGCAATAAAAGTGTGCAAAAATGGTTCTTTTAAAATGTATCACTGTTTATGGATGTTGAGCATGGTGGCTTTCATCAAGTAGCAAATCTGCTGTGGCAGAAAAAACTAAATTTATGGTTACCTGATGAATTTATTTATCACTCCTGGCCAGCAGGAGGAGGCCAAGAGCACCACAGCAAAGCTGTTAAGTATCACTTTCCTACCCACAAACCCCAGTCATTTGAACAAAGGGAAGGAGAAAAGGAAATAACACAAGGTGCAGAGGTGCCTGAGGTTTATATACCAAAAAACTGTTTGAAAAAAACAGGGCGGGCCATGGACTCACTGTGTCAAGAAATAAATAAATTTATCAGGTAAGCATAAATTTAGTTTTCTTTCTAATGACACAGTGAGTCCATGGATCATCATCAATTACTGTTGGGAATCAATACCCAAGCTAGAGGACACAGATGATAAGGGAGGGACAAGACAGGTAACCTAAACAGAAGGCACCACTGCTTGAAAAACTTTTCTCCCAAAAGAAGCCTCAGCAGAAGCAAAAGAATCAATTTCATAAAATTAAGAAAAAGTATGCAGAGGACCAAATTGCAGCCTTGACAATTTGTTCAACAGAGTTTCATGTTTGAAAGCCCAGGAAGAAGAAACAGCCCTCGTGAAATGAGCCGTGATTCTCTCAGGAGGCTGATGTCCAGCAGTTTCATAGGCCAGACGAATAATTCTCTTCAACCAGAACGAAAGAGAAGTAGCCATAGGCTTCTGACCCTAGCGTTTCCCAGAGAAAGCAGAGAAACAAAGCAGAAGACTGGTGGAAGTCCTTAGTTGCCTGCAAGTAGATTTTCAGCGCATGCACCACATCTAGGTTGGCAGCAAACGCTCCTTATGAGAAGAAGGATTAAGACACAAAGAAGGAACAACGATTTCCTGATTAATATTCCTATCTAAAACAACTTTTAGAAAGGAAACCTAACTTAGTACGCAGAACTACCTTATCAGATTGAAAGATAAGATAAGGAAAATCATACTGCGACGCCGAGAGTTCAGAGACTATTCTAGCAGAAGAAAAGGCAACAAGAAACAAAATCTTCCAAGATAACATCTTAATATCTAAGGAATGCATAGGCTCAAACGGAGACTGTTGTAAAACTTTAAGAACAAAGTTAAGACTCCAAGAAGGAGCAACTGATTTAAACACAGGCCTGATTCTGACCATGGCCTGACAAAAGGATTGGACATCCGGCACGTCTGCCAGACACTTGTGCAAAGATCTGACCCCTAAGGGTACTGACCGAAAACCCCTTCTCCAGGCCTTCCTGGAGAAAAGACAAATTCCAAGGAATCCTGACCCTACTCCAAGAGAACCCTTGGATTCACACCAATAAGACATTTACGCCATATCTTATGGTAAATCTTTCTAGTAACTGGCATGCAAGCCTGAAACATGTTCTAAAAGACCGAGACTAAAAAACCACGCTAAGACCAACTAAGCGATCAATCTCCAAGCGGTCAGCTTTAGAGAAAACGAAAATAGAATGAAGGAAGAGACCCTTATTCAGAACTTGGTTTGAGTTCCAAACCATGAGCTTTCAAGCCAGGCTTGCTACCCACTAGGCCACAACAGCCATCAGCGGGCTAGCACAGCAAGACTAAAATGACAAATGATTGCTCTAAAAGAACAGTTAAACCTCCAGCTTCTTATCTAAGAATCCGTAAGGAGCTAGCTACCCTCCATAGGGGTCGAATGGTGCCGCTCCTCCTACTACGAAAAAAAGGAGGTGGAGACGTACCAAGAAAGGCATGGAGATGAAGCATGCAAAAATCGTGTTTCATCCTGCTGATAATAAAAAGCACTTTCCCTGGTCATTTTAAAAATAAAAAACAGATCCCAGCAGAGATCTGAACTAGATTTTCAAGGAGAAACAGGAATACTAGGCAATAGCTCAAACCCTTAATAAAGGGCACTTTTCCCTGATAGTTCTCCTCATATTAATGGCGCCGGGTCGTCAGCAAAAGCACCCTACTTCTTACAGTAAAAAACTGAAGTAACATAAACGCTTTGTCTCAAAAAGGGTTAACTCCTTGCCGTACAGGAGATTAACCCTTAAGTCTTCTCATAAAAACATATAGTGCCTGCCCGCTGCCAGAAAAACACCCTTCCTAAGGAGTTTGTGTCCCAAATAATTACAGGATAATCTTAGAGTTTTTAACTCCCTCAGTGCCATCCTCCTTCCCCAGAAGACAAAAAGACACTTACTTGTACATCTAGCTGTCCCAGGAGGACGGCTCATCTGGTATGGAAGGATGCCACTCCTTACAGAAACCTGTGGAAATGGAAAAGACTAAGTAAGCTTACTTAGGTTTTCAAGTTAGGGCAGCAAAATTGATTGAGAAAGCGCAGTTGCGGATTGTACCCCACATGTTCCCAATTGCTTTAAAGCCACCACTGCCCTACTGAAGAGACTGACGTGGACCAGGCTAGACCCCAGAAAGTTCAGAGCAAACCTACTCTGCTTTGAAATAATAAAAACTTGATTGTAGAACTTCTTTTCAGACATCGAAAATTTTTCCACCTCCTTGCAAAGCAGGCAAAGAGAATGACTGGGGTTTGTGGGTAGGGAAGTGATACTTAACAGCTTTGCTGTGGTGCTCTTTGCCTCCTCCTGCTGGCCAGAAGTGATTGATTATGATCCGTGGACTCACTGTGTCATTAGAAAGAAAGCTACAATTTCACACCAGGCAAAATTAAATTATATTTAAAATTAATACATTTCATTATCTATTAATTTAAGAATACATGTTCAAGGTCTTTCGATCCTAAGTCACCAAAAGTTTCTTCCAAGGCAATGGTTTTGTCTAACATATTTTAAATGAAAATTTCACAAAGATGGGAAAGTCCAAAAATATACCTAAAACTGCAAAGTTTTGAGGTACTGGAATGTCATACATTTCTTTAGAATCCTTGGCTAGTCAGACTAGCTTACGTCTTTCCTCCAATTTTTCCTTTTCCTCATATTATCAAGATCATGCACATTTAAAAGAAGACAATGAATTATCACAAGAACATGTCACAGAAATAAAGTTGTTTTGTAGACCTAGTCCACCAAACAGGTTTACTGGCTTCTGCATGTTACCTTATCAGTTGCACAAATCTTAAAATCAGTCAATCTTACTATATTGATAAGGAATTCTTTATAACTTCCTTACATACTTCCAACCTTCTTGCTCTATATTATGATTCTAGACTTTCTTTTAGACCATGAAAAGCATTTGTTAGCTTAGCATAAATACATTTCCACATTGTGATTTGAATTTGGTTCTTTGGGTTTGACGCATAATTTCTTTGAACAACAAATTGTTGTTCTTTAAGACACTTTTGCTGGACAAGTAAACAGTTTTGTTTAAAATGTGAAAATGTAATTACCATCATAAACACAAATTTTAGTTCTCGACCACTTTCATAGTTTAAAACTGTGATTTGATATTTTACTCTTTTATCAAAAATGAAAGGATCAGGTTTATTGATATGAGAAATGAGAAACCACAAAATCTATTTAAAAAAATTAATCAAGTGAACCGCTTAGATATGCAGGAACAATGCTGTTGAATTATCTTAATACAAAGTACTAATGTTTTTAAAATCAACGTCTTTAAAAAGACACATTTACCAGGTTTTCTAATGGTTTTCAATTGGACTGGAATGGTTTTATAATTGAAAATCCCTTAGAATAGACTACAAAGAAGGGATCTACACAACAAGAACTCAATAAAGAGAAAGTAGATGAGAGCATTGTTCAAACATATAACTTCAAGAATAATAGGTAGCACATGTGAGCAGCCACCAGCATTGCACTTTTAATCTATTGTGGCATGATGGGAATTATAGTAAAGAAAAGAGAAGAAATATGGTTAAAGAAAAATGCCCAACCATCTCTCCTTACCCAATTCTGAGGTGTACTGGATTAAATTTATATAAAATATTAGGTGCTTAGTTTGTTTGCAGTGTTACAGTGGATGTGCACAATAATTGTAGCAACATGCCACGAGGTAAATACCAGCTTAAAGGGATAGGAAAGTCAAAATCTATCTTGCATCATTCACTTCTATTTTCAAATGTGCTTCATTTTCTTGGTATCCATTGTTGAAAAGGAATACGCACATATCCTACACTAGTGGGAGCTAGCTGCTGATTAGTGTATGCACTTATTTGTCTCTTGTGATTGGTTAACTTAGATGAGTTCATCTGGTTGCCAGTAGTGCAAAGCTGTTCCTTCAACAAAGGATAAGAAGAGAATGAAGCAAATTTGATAATAGAAGTAAATTGGAAAGTTGTTTAAAATTGCATGCTCTATCCAAATCATGAAAGAAAATATTTGGGTTTCAATCCCTTTAACGGCTTGGAGTTAAATAAAGGAAAATAATAAATTATGCACTACTCTTAGGTGCCAGCAAAGGTGGGGAATTCTGCACACACAGTGGATGAAAAAATTAGAAATGAATAAAATAAACCACAAGACACCCAAATACAATTTTTGAATAAACAACAAAATTAGCTCCATCAAATCTCACTACAGTTGTTTTTGCTGCAAACAAAATGGGTAATGGACCTCAGCCCAAACTCATTTGCATAGTGCCTTATAAACCTCTGGCACTAGAAAGAGTACTGTACTGTCAAAATGTTATACAGCATACTAGCTTATGTGTTTCTTATAATAAAGAATTGCATAAACACTGCAATAATATTAACACAAAATCAGGTCCCTTTAAGTAATACAAGATGTTTCTCTTTTATTAAGTGTTAATCATTTTACTATCAGAGAGGAGAACAATTAATTGAAGTCATCATAATCTCTTACAACAGAAAAGGGTATACTTTAATAGTGGGTTTGCTTGTTAGATAGCAGGAACTATTTATTTTGATCTCATGTTACAATATAATTTGTTGCTAATTAATAAATTATAATTAAACTCAGAAAGTGCCTGGAACAGACAGCTGCTGGCATAATACATTTTAGATTGAATATTAAAATACAAGTACAGGTTTTTATTTTGGTCTTGGAGAAATGTCATTTACAGCTTAAAGACAAATAAAAACTAACAGGAAATGCATGTTTTTACACAACTGATGCTGAAGTGTTTATCGCTTACTGACTAATGGGGCTATCTCCCACAGCCGTGTTGTTTAACAGGGAGCTGTTTCTATGGGGCCTATCTATCAAGCTCCGAAAGGAGCTTGACGGCCCGTGTTTCTGGCGAGTCTTCAGACTCGCCAAAAACAGCAGTTATGAAGCAGTGGTCACAAAGACAGCTGCTCCATAACCTGTCCGCCTGCTCTGAGCAGGCGGACAGACATTGCCGGAAATCAACCCGATTGAGTACGATCCGGTTGATTGACGTCACACCCTGCTGGTGGCTCTTGTGAGCTGCTGGTGCAATGCTGAATACGGAGAGCGTATTGCTTTCCGTATTCAGCGTGGTCTGGCGGACCTGATCCGCACTGTCGGATCAGGTCCACCAGACCATGAGTTTGGCATGGAAAAGGTTACTTACTCTGGCTATATAATAAGGAGCCAACAACACTAATTGACCATATTTTATTTTTGAATGTGTCATCGTTTAAAAAGGTGGTCACAGCTCTATCATTTTTATAAAACCAGGGATTAACTGTTTTTGTACAAGTGAACACATAGGGGTAGATGCTGCTTCCTATGCCCTGTGTTTCAGGCTCATCAGAAACGGAAATTAAGAAGCAACGGTCGTAGGTGGCGGACTGCAATCATCCCGATACGATCGGGAAGATTGATACCCCTTGCGGTTAGCAGGGAGCGTCATTGCACAAGCGTTTCACTAGAAATGCTTGTGCAATGTTAAATCCCGACACTGTATGCTGTCAGCATTTAGCGATGTCAGGCGGACATGATTCGCTACAGAGAATCATGTCTGTCCGGCACTTGGTAAATTGACCCCATCGTATGCACAAGGTCGACATCCCACAAATGAAGCCACGTGAAAAGCCAATATATACTGGGAAACAAAAGGCCAAAATGATTTTTTCAAGAGGGTAAGGCCGTTAAATTAGATAAATACAAAAATCATGTAAAAACTGTCACAAAAAACGTTTTTGATAGATATTGGAAAACTGCTAGTGAGGGCTCTCAATGCAAAGTATATGACCAGTTCTTACAGGGCAAAGTCATTTGAAAACCATACAACAAAATAGGTTTTCTTATGGACTGAAATGGCTCTGAACTTGAAAACTGTGTATTCTGTCTATTCGAAGGTTTTAATAAACTAATTGGAATAGATCTAAATGTTCCTTAAAGGGACAGTGTACTGTAAAATTGTCTTTACCTTAATGTGTTTCCAATTACTTATTATACCAGCTGCAGAGTATAAAACGTATGAGAAATTGCTCATTTTTGGTTTATTTTTGTATTTGAAATAGCTGGTTTTGTTCTTTGACACCACAACCCATCAAAATGGGTTGAGCTTGTAGGCAAATCAGATATCCTTAGTTTATCACTTTCTGTACACACATGCTTCTTTATATTTATCTCTTTAAACAAAGCCCAATACTTAGAACAATTAAAAATTAACATTTCATTGCTTATCTCGTCTTCTTCTGGCTATGTTTACACAGATTTTCTTTAGCCTATACCTAAGTATAGCAACTTCAGAATAGGTAGGGATACCACAGGGAAAATCTGCTATTTCAAATGCCGAAATATAGTAAAGGATTTAATATACTCCAGCAGGTAAAATTAATCATTCTAAACAAATTAAAGGGATAGTAAAGTCCAAATTAAACTTTCATGAATCAGATAGGGCATGTCATTTCAAACAACTTTCTACTTTACTTTTATCATCAAATTTGCTTTGTTCTCGTCTTATTCTTAGTTGAAAGCTAAACCTAGGTAGGCTCATATGCTAATTTCTAAGCACTTGAAGGCCGCCTCTCATCTGAATTCATTTGACAGTTTTTCACAGCTAGAGGGACCCTTTTTCATGATCTTGTAATCTATATAAAAACATTTTTATTACAGACTTAGAATCTTACAGAGTATAAATAAGCATATAGTTATGTAACATAACACAACCACACTCTTACAGCATTTGAAAAAAAAGGGCGTTACTTCTACCATCTCATGAAAAGGGGGCGATACTTCTGCCTAATCCTATATATATATATATATATATATATACAGTATATATTCACATATGATTCAGCTCTTTATTTTTAAACCTTGACAAAGGCCTAGATGGAGGCTGAAACATTGGATCATGTTAAAATAAAAAGTTTAAAAATGAAGAGCGGAGTCATTTGTGAATATATCAATACCTGATGGAAGCTCAAAAAGCAAATCAAAGAGTGCAATCTCATATTGATAAGTATATATATATATATATATATATATAGATACAGTATCTTACAAAAGTGAGTACACCTCTCATATTTATGTAAATATTTTATTATATCTTTTCATGTGACAACACTGAAGAAATGACACTGTGTACATTTGCTGTTCCCTCAAAATAATTAAACACACAGCCATTAATGTCTAAACTGTTGGCAACAAAAGTGAGTACATCCCTAAGTGGAAATGTCCAAATTGGGCCCAAAGTGTCAATATTTTGTGTGGCCACCATTATTTTCCAGCACTGCCTTAACCCTCTTGGGCATGAAGTTCACTAGAGCTTCACAGGTTGCCACTGGAGTCCTCTTCCACTCCTCCATGACGACATCACAGACCTTGCACTCCCCCACCTTCCATTTGAGGATGCCCACAGATGCTTAATAGGGATTTGGTCTGGAGACATGCTTGGCCAGTCCATCACCTTTACGCTTAGCTTCTTTAGCAAGGCAGTGGTTGTCTTGGAGGTGTGTTTGGGGTCGTTATCAAGCTGGAATACTGCCCTGTGGCCCAGTCTCCGAAGGGAGGGGATTATGCTCTGCTTCAGTATGTCACAGTACATGTTGGCATTCATGGTTCCCTCTATGAACTGTAGGTCCCCAGTGCCGGCAGCACTCATACAGGCCCAGACCATGACACTCCTACCACCATGCTTGAATGTAGGCAAGACACACTTGTCTTTGTACTCCTCACCTGGTTGCCACCACACATGCTTGACACCATCTGAACCAAATAAGTTTATCTTGGTCTCATCAGACCACAAGGTATGGTTGCAGTAATCCATGCCCTTAGTCTGCTTGTCTTCAGCAAACTGTTTGCTGGCTTTCTTGTGCATCATCTTTAGAAGAGGCTTCCTTCTGAGACGACAGCCATGTAGACCAATTTGATGCAGTGTGCGGCGTATGGTCTGGGCACTGACAGACTGATCCCCCACCCCTTCATGCTGGCAGCACTCATACATCTATTTGCCAAAGACAACCTCTGGCTATGACGCTGAGCATCTGCACTCAACTTCTTTTGTCGACCATGGCGAGGCCTGTTCTGAGTGGAATCTGTCCTGTAAAACCGCTGTATGGTCTTGCCCATCGTGCTGCAGCTCAGTTTCAGGGTCTTGGCAATCTTCTTATAGCCTAGGCCATCTTTATGTAGAGCAACAATTTTTTTTTCAGATACTCAGAGAGTTCTTTGCCATGAGGTGCCATGTTGAACTTCCAGTGACCAGTATGAGAGAGTGTGAGAGCAATAACACCAAATTTAACACACCGGCTCTCCATTCACACCTGAGACCACTAACGAGTCACATGACACCGGGGAGGGAAAATGGCTAATTGGGCGCAATTTTGACATTTCCACTTAGGGGTGTACTCACTTTTGTTGCCAATGGTTTAGACATTAATGGCTGTGTGTTGAGTTAGTTTGAGGGGACATCAAATTTACACTATTATACAGGCTGTACACTCACTACTTTACATTGTAGCAAAGTGTCATTTCTTCAGTGTTTTCACATGAAAAGATGTAATAAAATATTTACAAAAATGTGAGGGGTGTACTCACTTTTGTGAGATACTGTATATATACACATTTAGAAATACTTAGAACATATTCTGCTATGTGCAGAACATTGGAATGTGAAATATTTACACCAAATACACAGTATAACACTTTATTAAGTATGAATATTGCATAAATATGTTTTTTTAATGTTTTAATCTACTTAACTGCTAAGGGTTCCAATTCACTTATATTTGTCTATATATCTATATATATGTATTTATATATCTGTAAATAAATAAATAAATATATATATATATATATATATATATATATATATATATATATATATATATATATATATATATATATACACATATAAATACATAAATACAGCTGTACACACACACACACACACATATACATACATATCTTTAGAGATGTATAGTATATGTATGTATTTTTTCCTTTCTATTTTTATTAGATGCTGTTATTATGAGTGTAACAGTACTTTGTAATGTATTTTTTTGCAACACTTTTTTGTTTTTCGTGAAACAGTTAACCACAGCTCTGAGGATGCATTAACCCAACAAGTGTTAACTTCAATTGCGCTCAAACGATCCTGTTTACTTTCAACTTGTAATACGAGCGCAATTTAACATGCAAGCAAACTAACTCAAAAACACAATACCGCTTGTGCAACACTCGTAATCTGGCTCATAATATTTTATTAGACTAGCTAATGGTACTAAACATAAATATCATGGTACCTCATAAAATGAACAGTTGTAAACTAATACAGAATTGTAATGTTTGTGTTACAAAAAAATGGAGTGCTGATAAAAACCTTTAACATCTCCTTTATTACAGTCATCTTACTGAAATTCAGATGTCTTTCCAATGGCATGGAGAGTCCACAAATACATTCAATTACTAGTTGGAATTAAACTCCTGGCCACCAGGTGGAGGCAAAGAACACCCCAGCAAAGCTTCAAGTATCCTCTCACTTCCCACAATCCCCAGTCATTCTTTGCCTGTGTAACATCGTAGGTGATGTGCGAAGAAGGTGTCTAAATAAATCAAGTTGTTAATACTTTAATGGGTACCTTTCCCTGCAAGCAAGGATTAGTTTTATGCTGTGTCCATGTAATTTTCTTTAGTAAGAGTAATGGTGGCTTTTAGCAGTTGGAAGACGGCGAGGTGGTCTTTTTTTACCTTCCAATATTTTTGCTACCCCTGTATAGAAAACCAGGATTGGTTACTCTGTTTTTTTTCTTTATCTATAGGGCTATGTGAGTAAGAATTCTGTCACACCTGTTTGCTATACCTGTCCTACAGTGGATCCACAGATAAGTGCTTTTACCTTCTTGGTGAGAAGGATGCAGCACTAAGGAGTTCCTTGTTGTTTTTTTTTTAAAAAAAAAGATACTTAGAGAACAAGGTGGATCCTTTTGGGACTGAATGTACCTTTAAAAGATTGGGGATTTATTGGGCAGCAGTTCAGGGCACTGTTCTGTCATGTGAAGGCTTTTTTTTATTTTGGCTATGGGGATTTATTTGCATAAATTTACCTTTTATTGTATTTGGGTAATATCTCTTTAAGGAGGTTTTTGGCGGTTCTTTTTACCGCATCTCACTTTTGAAATTGGATCATGTGACTGCTCAGAGTGCTGAACGATTTGTTTCAAGACGGCTCTTTGGAAGCCGGATTTTCAAGGAGGCAGAGTGGATTTTCTGGCATTTGATATTTTTTTCTGCCTGTTGCTTCTCTCTGATGTTTGCAGCTTTCCAGGATCTGCAGTTTGAATAGTATTGTTTTTATCGTCTGGTGTGGATTGGATTCCTGGTTACCGGTTAGATGAGTCTCTCCATGGCATGGCTGGGGTGTAGAGGTGCCGGTTTTAATAAATTATTTGTAATCTATGCCTAAAGTTGTTATATTCTAATTATTTATATAAAAAATAGAGTTTAGGGGAAATAAAGGGCTTTTTTTATTTACTATGGAAGCCCAAGCTTTCTCTGTAAATAGATAAATGTCTTGTGCAGATGCCCAGGTTATACCTCTTGTGCAATTTTGTTTCCCTTGCCTTAATAAGGTTTTGTTTTTTTATTGAGGTACTTAAGTCAGGCATACAAACAGTGTAAACATAAAAAGTAAATTGCCATATAGCACAAAAAGAAGAATATACATTCCAAATTAGTTCTATCATAATATGGTATACTTTTTGCATAGCTCAACAAAGGAATAGTTAATAGTTGTAAATGGTGAATTAAAACATGGTGCCTGTTCACAAGGAACCTTCCATAACAAACCTAGAAGGTCGCTCTTGGACCTTAATTAAGGAGACATGAATAAATGTAAGGAAAGGTATAATGGAATAAGGAGACCACTCTTGGGTCTCATTATGGTAACCTCCCATTTTGTATTTATTTTTCTAACGGCTAGATTACGAGTTTTGCGTTATGAGCGGCTCGGTGCTAACCTGCAAGTTATTTCCACCGCTCACCTCCCTATAGCGCTGCTATTACAGGTTTTCAAAAACCCGGCGTTAGCAGGCAATATGTCTGAGCAAAATTGAGCTCCATACCACACTAAAATACCAGCGCTGCGGTGAGCTGGTTTTACGTGCTCGATTTCCCCATAGACATCAATGGGGAGAGCCGGCTAAAAAAAAGTCTAACACCTGCAATAAAGGAGTGTAAAGCTCCGTAATGCAGCCCCATTGATTCCTATGGGGAAAGAAAATTTATGTATACACCTAACACCCTAACATAAACCCCGAGTCTAAACACCTCTAATCTGCTGCCCCCGACATCGCCGACACCTACATTACAGTTATTGACCCCTAATCTGCCGCCCCCGACATCTCCGCCACCTACCTACACTTATTAACCCCTAATCTGCCACCCCCCAATGTCGCCGCCACCTACATTACAGTTATTAACCCCTAATCTGCCGCCCCCGACATCGCCGCCACCTACCTACACTTATTAACCCCTAATCTCCTGCCCTCAACGTCGCCGCCACTAAAGTTATTAACCCCTAAACCTAACCCTAAGTCTAACCCTAAACCTAACATAACCCTAACCCTAACACCCACTAACTTTAACATAATTAAAATAAATCTAAATAAAAATTACTATTAATACCTAAATAATTCCAATTTAAAACTAAATACTTACCTATAATATAAACCCTAAACTCATTCTCAACCTTACTGACGCTGATTTAAGTTTTAGTTATACAAGCATTAACAATGACCAGCTAGAATTCACGCATAGCCGCCAAAGCATTGCATCAACAGGAAACAAACAAAAAGTAGGACAAGGATATATAGCCATAAAACTGGCAAATGTCATCTTATCATAAAGTCACCCCACTCCATATCTATTTTGACTTTGTGCGATATCCAATTTAGGGCTTTTATGAGCTGATTTATGAAGGGCACAGAAAGTTGCACTTCACACAGATCCTTTCCTTTCTGATAATGATTGTAGGTATGAATTCCTTTTCTGTCTGCGGTATAAGTAACGTCTTTAAGCCGTTAGGCACAGAGGAAACATTGTTGTCATCAGGACAGGTTGCATAAGATCGAGTTGGCAGATCAGAGTCTACAATCCTTAGGGAGTAATTTGCAAGCTGGGTGTCCATGTTTAGGATAGTCGTCACCACCTTGGTCTGTTTAAACGTAAGATTGGGCTTGCTATTGATAGGATCCCAAGTATACGGCTCTTGTTTAACAGCTTGTTTCACAGTTGAATCACCATCAAAGGAATCCACTTTCCCTTTAGACAGTCCCACAGCACCCGGTTTCAGATAATGATGTTGCAGCAGGGGTTGGGGATCTGCAGCTCCGCTAATCCCATGTGTTGCTTTGATGTGGTCTGCCATGTGACTTAGCTCAGGAGCGGTATGAAGAGACGGACCAAAGGCCTCTGTCAGTGTCATTATGAGGGAAATGTAGTAATCGTCTAGTATTCTGCTAAGTGCAGCTAGAATTAAGGATTCCTTATTGGAGCCTTTTTTTTCTCTGGATAATGCTGTTCAGGGGTTGTCTCAGCCTACTTCTAACATATCCCAGCCTTTGACAGATTCACATGCAGTGCCCTGCGGTTTCTCTCAGTCAGTCTCTGGGAGTGTTTGTTTGCCTAAGGATTTTGCTGCCCAGTTGACTTCTGCAGTTTCTGCTGCCCTAAGTGCTTTACCTAGTTCTGGTAAAAGGAAGAGGAAATCTAAGAACATTTCTATGGGTTATGTTTCCTGCCAAAACTGATTTGGTTAGTCTTTCTTAGTTATCTAGCGAGGATCATTCCTCTGCAGCTTCTGAGGGCGAGATCTCTGATTTGGAATCTGCGGTTCCTAGTACAGTAGATTCTGAGGAGGTTCATTTTAGATTTAAACTGGAGCATCTCTGTTTACTTTTAAAGGAGGTTTAAGCTACTTTGGATGACTCTGAAACAATTACAGAGGCTCCTAATAAGGCTAATAAACTGAATAGAGTTTTTGATTTAAAACCTAAATCTGTGGGGGGGGGGGGGGGTTCCTGTTCCAGATCACATGTCTGAAGTTATATCTCAGGAATGGGAGAAACTGGGTGTTACTTTTAACCTGTCTCCTGTGTTTAAAAGGATGTTTCCTGTGGCTGATTCAGTGCGAGATCTGTGGCGCACTGTTCCTAGAGTAGAGGGTGCTATATCTACCGTTGCTAAGAGAACTACTATTGCTCTTGAGGATAGTTCCTCTTTTAGAAACCCTATGGATAAGAAACTGGAGGGTTATTTAAGAAAGATGTTTCAGGATTTGAAGTGGCAACCAGTTGCTAGTATTGTGGCAGTTGCTGGTGCAGCTTCTTATTGGTGTGACTCATTGGGGCATATGTATCAGGCTCCGTATGGAGCTTGATGGCCCCTTATTCAGCGATGTCTGTCGGATCTGGTCCGCTCTGTAGGATCAGGTCCGACAGACATTGATAACTAGAGGCCATTGACTGTTTTTTTAATTTTAAAGATATACATTATACAATAGCTTAGATAAACGAATCTTCAAATATACATATCATACTAGGTCAAATATGTTTGCAATTGATTACAGTCCTCTTTTTCTTTTCCCCTTTAAACAATGTAATAGATCACTCTTGGACCTAGTAGTATATTCTTAGTTAAGTCCGGGGGTTTATACATTTAATTATTGAAAAATAAGGAAAAGCTTTAGCAGAAACAAAACAAAAAAGAAAAACAACAAAATTGCATCCTATTAAATTCTAGTGCTAAGTTAGTTATTCTATATAACAACTATTTGATGCAAATGCCTAATTTGGTTATTCGAGTAAAGGGTATCCCAAGACCATGTAATTCAAATTAAATATAGAGCAACAGTAGAACAACAACATCAACAACAACTGACAGATCTAATAAGCCGATGTACTGTATTTAGTTAAGATATGTTAGCAATTGGATATAGATATATAGTTACTCTATGAAAATATCTGGGAGTGCTAGACACAATTCTTGAATATCAAGCTAGCATGCTACCATAAGGCTGGTGATTTAGTTTTATCCACATGGTCCTATTTTGGGTAGTAAGTAAGTCATGAACAATAAGGTCCATGTGACTAGGAACTCCCCGAAGTTCCATTATAAGATAGCATTAAGTATATGAACTTATAAAGATACAAAAGGCTCTCCATATTGCTATAAAAGTATTATACTCATTTCACATAAAACTCTGCACTCCTCAAGAAATTAAATTTGTTTATAACACTTTCTGCATATATATTTTGTTATGGATGAAACCTGGTAGGATAGAACTTTCTGCCCAGTCTACGACATTGGCCGCCAGCCGCAGAGCATGGGCTCAACTAGTGGAATAGCATGGAAGGTATCCGTCTGATCAATATTAATTAAATTCAGCTGCCTTTCAAAAGAGAGTAATATAGCATGTCACTAACACACAAGCATAAACTGTACAAGGGCCTATGAATATGATATCAATGGCTGAAAAAAAAACATGTTAAAAATGCAAATAAACTTAACCAAATATAGAACCAAACAACGGGCTATAAGTCTAATTTTCAACTTAAGGCCTCAGTGGACTGTATATGTTAAAGGAGCACTGGCAGGTAACTTCAACACCTAGAGTTAGTCTTTAAAGAGCGCATTGTCCCCACATCCAGGTTTAATCCATTGTGGACACCATTATAATACCATATGGTCAATATTGGGGCCTTCACGGTGCCGTCTGTTATTAACAGAATCTCAGTAATATTTTCAGCAGAGTCTGATGTGTTGACTGGCTTCTCAGGATAATCCAAATAGAAACCGTCTGATTTAATGGGAGCAGGTGGGATGCAATCTATCTTGGAGGTCCAGACTACCCGGGAGCACCCCCTGGACTCCCGCTGCGGCACGGAACCTAGCGATTTCCTATCTGAAAGTATTTTCTCACAAGATCTGTTGACTGGTGTCTTCAGCTCGGCTACAGTTGTATGCGGATCTAATACAGCATCGGGTAGATTTCTGGCAACCAGATTGATATAGTTGGTGTAGGTAGCACAGTGCCCCTTCTCAGAAGTCGCCGTGTAATATGTCCGCTTGCAAGGTGGTGATTGCTTTTGCAGGTGAAAAGGCTTTATCGGAATATATCTGATTTTATCATCATCCTGCATGGGTTCAGCTTCTGAATAACCAATGTAGGTATTACGATCACTGTGCTTATCGTAAATCGCTATCAGGCGATCCCAGGGAGCTGTATCAATCAAGCTCTGAAAAACACCCTCGAGTCTTGCCATGCAGTAATCCAAGCTATTCAGAAGACCTGCTTCTCTATCAGTGGCCATCTTAGTAGGTCTGTGACGTTCCCCGCCGGTTAAGTTTTCTCTTGTTTGGGTAGCGATCCACTGTTATTCCGTCCATATAAGTAGTGCAGGGATTGTGTTTTAATTTTTTAACATCCAAATTAGGACAAGGAACCTTGGCGTACAGAGCGGGGTAGCACTGCCTGATGTGAGCCACCGCTCCAGGCCTCAATCGCCCGATCTTGCCCTCCTGCGTCAAAAGCACAGCTGATATCCTGACATACAGTGTGCCTCTCTATAGCACAGAGATATATATTGTTACTGTGGTGTATATGCTGTAAAATTATTCCGTTATCTGTGTTTTTTCGGAACTTCGGCTGGAGTGCTAAGAAAATGCAACCATTCCTGATCGCTGCACGGACACACACCCCTCATTGACTGTTTTAATTTCAGAGGAGACTACGATAGAGGAGATCCATGATAGGATCAAGGCTCTAAGGCTAGCTAATACTTTTATCTGTAATGTCAATATGCAAGTTGTCAGGCTGGGAGTCAAGATTTCTAGTTTTGCAATACTAGCCTGCAGAGCCCTTTGGTTAAAGTTTTGGTCTGCGGATCTGACTTCCGAATTCAAGTTTCTGTCTCTACCTTTTAAGGGTAAGACTTTATTTGGTCCTGGTCAGGCAGAGATCATTTCCATGGTTACTGGTATGAAATTAGTTTTTTTACCAAAGGATAAGAAGAATAGACCCAAGGGTCATCAGACTTCTAATTTTTGTTCCTTTTGTAACTTCAAGGGACAGAAATCTTCCTTGTCTTAAGCCTTCCGCTGATGTTAAGTTAGCATGAAGGGGCCGCTACCCCAATCCAGTGCTGGATCAGGTAGGGGGAAGTCTCTCCTTCTTTCAGCAGGCTTGGATTTACGATGTTCCAGATCCTTGGGCAGTGGATGTGGTCTCCAAAGGATACAGGATAAGATTCAAATCTTGTCCCCCCAGGGAGAGATTTCTATTATCAAGATTATCTGAAAACCAGGTAAAGAGAGAGGCCTTCTTAAAGTAAGTAAGGGATCTGTCTTCTCTGGGAGTAATTATCCCAGTCTCTATAGCAGAACAGGGTCAGGGACTTTATTAAAATCTTTTTTGTAGTTCCCAAAAAAGAGGGAACTTTTCAACCCATTCTAGACCTCAAGTCTCTCAACAAGTTTCTCAAGGTTCCGTCCTTCAAAATGGAGACTATTCGTTCTATTCTCCCTCTAGTTCAGGAGGGTCAATTTATGACCACCATAGACCTGAAGGATGCGTATCTTCATGTGCCTATCCACAGGGAACATTTCAAGATCCTAAGGTTCACTTTTTTGGATTAACATTTCCAATTTGTAGCCCTTCCTTTCGGCCTCACCACTGCTCCCTAGATCTCTAGGGATTGCAGTGGCTCCTTACCAGGACAATATCTTGGTTCAGGTACCATCTTTTCAGTGAGCAAGATCCCATAGAGATTCTCTGTTAGCTATTCTTTGCCCTCACGGGTGGAAGGTGAATCTAGGGAAAAATTCCTTGGTGCCAAGTACCAGGGTATGTTTTCTGGGGACAATCATAGTATCTATCAGTATCTATGAATATTTGTTTGATGGAGGTCAGAAAATTCAAGCTTCTGAAAGCCTGTTGTTCTCTTCAGTCCAACAGTGGCAATGTGCATGGAAGTAATTGGTCTCATGGTGGTATCCATGGACATTATTCCGTTTGCTCACTCCCATCTGAGACCTCTACAGTTATGTATGCTCAGTTAATGGAACGGAGACCACTCGGATCTCTCTAAGAGGATAGTTTTAGAGTATCAGACAAGGGTTTCTCTGTCTTGGTGGATCTCCCAAGACCACTTGTCTCAGAGCACTTGTTTCCTGAGAACTTCTTGAGAGATTGAGACCACAGATGCCAGCCTGTTAGGCTGGGGAGCAGGTTGGGGGTCCCTAGGAGCTCAGAGAATTTGGACTCAGGAGGAGTCTGCCCTCCCTATAAATATCCTATAATTGAAAGCAATTCACTGGCCTCCACTAAGTTTAATCTGGTTTATTAGATTTCAATCAGACAACATCACTTTGGGGGCATATATCAACTACCAAGGAGGAGCTATGAAGGAGGTGACTCGCATTCTTCAGTGGGCAGAGTTCACAATTGTCATCTCTCTGCAATTCATATCCCTGGGGTGGAAAACTGGTAAGTGGATTATCTAAGCAGGCAGACATTTTATCCAGGGGAATGGCCTCTCCATCCGGAGTGTTAACCCTGAAATGGGAAGTTCCGGAGCTGGATCTGATGGCATCTTGTCTGAACTCCAAGCTTCCAAAATACGGAGCAAGATCAAGAGATCCTCAAGCAGCTCTGATAGACAACCCTGGCAGTGCCATGGGATTTCGGCCTAATTCATCTGTTCCCTCCGGTTGCCCTCCTTCCTCAGGTGATAGCTTGTATCAAAAAGGAGCAGGCTTTGGTGATTCTAATAACTCCTGCATGGCCTCGCAGAATTTGCTTTGCGGATTTAGTGAAGATGTTATCATTTCTGAGGAAGGATCTTTTCTTCAGGGTCCCATCCTCCATCTGAACTTAGTCTCTCTGAAGCTGACTGCTTGAAGATTGAATGCTTAGTCTTGTTCAGATTAGGTTTTTCTGTGAAGGTTAAGGTATGGCGTAAATACCTTCAATGGTGCGGTTCTAGGGTTTTTTCTTGGAGTCAGGTGAGAATTTTCTGTCCTTTCTTCGGGTCGGCCTGGAGAAGGGCTTACCAGTTAGTACCCTAAAGGGTCAGATCTTGGCTCTGTCAATTCTTCTGCAGAAGTGTCTTGCAATTTTGCCAGATGTTCAATATTTTGTCCAGGCTCTGGTTAGAAGCATCATAAATAAAAAGAGAGAAGCACTCCTGGGAACGAACAATAGCATAATAGCTTGTTCTATGGATAGTTACCACCCAAGAAGCAGCCTCTTTTTGCTCAACATGTGCTTTTCACAGAGAAGAACTTTCCTGTAGCATATCAGTCTGATCCCAATTTAACAGTACAGCCCAGCCCCGTAATTGAGCAAAAAGAGGCTGCTTCTTGGGTGGTAACTATCCATAGAACATGTTGTTATGCCATTGTTCTATCCAAGGTTGCGCGCTTCTCTCTTTTTATTTTGGTTAGAATCAGCCCTGTGTTTAGGTTAATTGCTCCTCCTTGGAGTCTTCTTAATCTGGTTCTCAAAGTTCTGCAGTAGGCCCCATTTGAGCCTATGCATTCTGTTGATATTAAGTTATTGTCCTGGAAGGTTTTGTTTCTGCTGGCTATTTCTTCTGCCCGCAGAGTTTCAGAGATTTGCGGCTTATCTCATTCTTAATGCAGATATGGCGGTCCTCCATACTAAATTAGAATTCCTACCTAAGGTGGTTTCGGAACAGAATATTACCCAAGAAATTGTTGTTCCTTCATTTTGTCCTAATCCTTCCTCTAAGAAGGAGCGGTTGTTGCACAATCTGGATGTTGTGCGTGCTTTGAAGTTCTTTTTGAAGGTTAAGAAAGATTTTCGTCAATCTTCTGCTCTTTTTGTTGTCTTTTCTGGTAATCGGAGAGATCAGAAGACCACTTCTTCTACTCTCTCCTTATGGTTGAGAAGTGTTATTCGATTGGCTTATGAGACAGCTGGACAGAAGCCTTCAGAGAAAATTATGGCTCACTCCACTAGGGCTGTTGCTTCTTCTTGGGCCTTTAAAAATGATGCTTCTATGGAACAAATTTGCAAGGCGGCCACTTGGTCATCATTACATACTTTTTCCAAATTTTCCAAATTTTATGTTTTTGCCTCAGCTGAGGCCTCTTTTGGGAGGAAAGTTCTTCAAGTGGTGGTGCCTCCTGTTTAGGCTCACCTGTCTTGTGTATCCTTCCCTTCCATTCTGTGGACTCTAGCTTTGATATTGGTTCCCAATAGTAATTGAATGGATTTGTGGACTCTCCATGCCATTGGAAAGAAAATATAATTTATGTTTACCTGGTACATTATTTTCTTTCCTGGCATGAAGAGTCCATGACCCGTCCCGTCCTTATTTTAAGACGGCTTTTTGAAATTTTCGAAACCTCAGGCACCTCTATACCCTTTGTGTCTTCTTCTCTTTCCATGATACCTCAGCTGAATGACTAGGGATTGTGGGAAGTGGGAGGATATTTGAAGCTTTGCTGGGGTGTTCTTTGTCTACATCTGGCCAGGAGTTTAATTTCCACTAGTAATTGAACCAATTCGTGGACTCTCCAAGCCAGGAAAGAAAATAATTTATCAGGTAAACATAAATTATATTATCATAAGCTTTCTATTTTTAAAGGTTTCTCTTTGATACTAGAGACACAAAAGTATTTTCACATAAGTCTTGAAGAGCTCCCAAACATCCTGCAATTTGTGGGGTTTAGTCAGTCCCAGTTTTCAGTGAAAGAAACCTGGACCAACTAAACCCTGTCCTGAAACTTTCAGAAGCCTCACTCCAAACCTCCACTTTTTTATTTTTAGCACCACACGCTAGACACTCAAGACTTTGCTGACAGACACTTGTCCAGTTGTGAGATTTTAAGAAGTGTTGGGAGGTACAGGCTTTTCTTAAAGAGATAGTAAATCAAAATTAAACTTTTATGATTCAGATAAAGCATGTAATTTTAAACAACTTTCCAATTTACTTCTATTATCAAAATTTATTTGTTCGCGGTTGAAGAGTCAATCTAGGTAGGCTCATAGGAGCTCAGCAGCAGTGTTTTCTACCATTATTTTAGCAGTGTTATACATTGCTGCAAACACTACTGCCATAGAGTGATAAAGACACATGCACACTCCTGAGCCCCTGAGAACCTATCTAGATTTAATATTCAACAAAGGATGCCAATAAAATTATTTTAAATTTGATAATAGAAATAAATTGGATGGCTGTTTAAAATTGCATGCTCTATCTGAAATATGAAAGTTTAATTTTGACTTTACTGTCCCTTTAAGTCATTGTTCATATGGTGCCACAAAACTGTGTTACATAAGAACACTGCTACATTGTTAGAGACACCAGGGTAAAGAGCAGATACTGACATTACATTGATTATCATCTGATGTCCTGTATGACAATAGCATGCCTCACACAAACATCACCAGGATAAAAATGCATACAATAGTCATGCAATCAAATAAAATAACAATTTACATTTACATCTGTTTTCAATAGCCATTAGCATTAAACTTATAAAGTATACAAGCCCATAATTTAGATAACAGAAACTGAGTCATTTACTAAGCTTATGGCAGATGCCATAATATTTACTTCCAAACATTTTCTTTTTATTTTCTAAATACATTTTTTTTCTGCTCTAGAGGCAGCACCCTGCTATGACTGTGTACAAACACACAAGTGGCACATCTGTTGTTTTTCAGGTGTCCACAAACTGCAGTATTGCTAATGTCTTTTATCTGCCTTGATTTGTCCAGCTTTATTTTCTTTCACTTATTAACCCTGTGGCTGCTAAGCCATTTCCCACCTGCGTGCTAAGCTGGTTTTGAGCTTTTTTTTTTATTTTTACTTTTTTTAAATATATTTACCTTTAACTTTTTTCTCCAGATCCCCAAGACTTATACCGTTGGAAAGGTTAGGCGATTACCTTTCCAACTTGTCAATTGTCAACTTTAAATAAAGTTGCGCTGTGACGTCATCACTTCATTGCGCGTGACGTCACCACGCCAAACGTGAAGCCCCGACGATGCCTGTCACTATACAGGCCAGATCGCCGGGGTGGGAGTCAGCGGGAGCCCCCAGATTGCCCTCAAGGTGGGTGGGTGCTAGCAACAATTTGTGATGGCTCAGAGCCTTCGTTAGCACTCAAAGAGAACCCCCCTCAAATTGTAAGGCTCTAATTGTAATATCTAATATCTAATAGTGCTTCTTAAACTGCGGGTTGGAACCCCCATGGGTGGTCTCCTAAAAACTTTTGGAGGTCCATACAAGATTTGATAATGATTATGAGTGAGTGTGCACTTATGAGTGAGTGTGCATGTGAATGAGTGAGTAACTTGTATCCGTATTTTGCTTAATATGTCACATAACTAATTTTGTACCTTTTCAAATGCGTGGACGTTGCTGATTGCCACACATGGAGGGAAAAAACTACATGGAAGGTATATAGAACTAAGTAATGAGTGAATAGCTACCAAAGAAAAATGTGTTTATTTATGTAGCAATCTTTCCTTAGAGTTAGTAGAGTCTGGAGAAAGAGAAGGAACAATAATTTCTTGATCAATGTTATCAGTAGAAACCAGTTTTGGTAGAAAATCATCTTGTAGGCAGTACAGCTTTATCCTTGTGAAAGATAAAAAATGGAAGATCTCAGGATAATGTGGACAATTAAGAAACTGTTCTGGCAGAATAGATAGCTAACAAGAAAAGCACCTTCCAAGACAACAGCTTAATGTATATGAAGTGAATTGGTTCAAAGGGAGGACCCAGATGAACTGAAAGAACTAGGTTCAAATTCTAGGGAGTAGAAACAGGTTTTACAATTTCCTTAATTCTAACTAAAGCCTGAACAAAGGTCTGAACATCAGGAAGTTTACCCAACTTCATATGAAAAAGAACAGATGAAGTTGAAATTTGACCCTTCAGAGAACTAGCTGATAAACCCTTTTCAGATCCATCTTGAGAGAACTGAAGAATTATCTGGATCCAAAAGAAACACCAAGAAAATCCTTTAAAGGAGTACCACACAAAATATGCTTTTCAAATTTCATTATAAATCCTTTGAGTCACAGGTCTCCTAATCTGTATCTGAGGGTAGTTATGGCTGAAGTCCTGTTAGGGAAATGATGTGCACATAACAGGGTATTCCTGTGTCCTTGTATCATTCAGCTGCAGTGAAGAGTCTTGTATGTATTCTTTGTAAATTATACTCCCCAGGGACTCACATACAGTATCTCACAAAGTGAGTACACCCCTCATATTTTAGTAAATATTCTATTATATCTTTTCATGTGACAGCACTGAATAAATTACACTTTGCTACAATGTATAGCAGTGAGTGTACAGCCTGTATAACAGTGTAAATTTGCTGTTCCCTCAAAATAACTCAACACACAACCATTAATGTCTAAACCATTGGCAACAAAAGTGAGTACACCCCTAAGTGGAAATGTCCAAATTGGGCCCAAAGTGTCAATATTTTGTGTGGCCACCATTATTGTCCGGCACTGCCTTAAACTTCTTGGGAATGGAGGTCACCAGAGCTTCACAGGTTGCCACTGGAGTCCTCTTCCACTCCCTCCTCCATGATGACATCACGGAGCTGGTGAATGTTAGAGACCTTGCGTTCCCCCACCTTCCATTTGAGGATGCCCCACAGATGCTCAATAGTATTTAGGTCTGGAGACATGCTTGGCCAGTCCATCACCTTTACCCTCAGCTTCTTTAGCAAGGCAGTGGTAATCTTGGAGGTGTGTTTGGGGTCGTTATCATGTTGGAATACTGCCCTGCGGCCCAGTCTCTGAAGGGAGGGGATCATGCTCTGCTTCAGTATGTCACAGTACATGTTGGCATTGATGGTTCCCTCAATTAACTGTAGCTCCACAGTGCCGGCAGCACTCGTGCAGGCCCAGACAATGACACTCCCACCATCATGCTTGACTGTAGGCAAGAAACACTTGTCTTTATACTCCTTACCTGGTTGCCGCCACACATGCTTGACACCATCTTAACCAAATAAGTTTATCTTGGTCTCATCAGACCACAGGACATGGTTCCAGTAATCCATGTCCTAAGTCTGCTTGTCTTCAGCAAACTGTTTGCGGGCTTTCTTGTGAATCATCTTTAGAGACTTCCTTCTGGGACGACAGCCATGCAGACCAATTTGATGCAGTGTGCGGCGTATGGTCTGAGCACTGACAGGTTGACCCCCCACCCCTTCAACCTCTGCAGCAATGCTAGCAGCACTCATACGTCTATTTCTCAAAGATTATTTTAGTTGACCATAGCTAGGTCTCCTCTGAGTGGAACCTGTAATGTGAAACCACTGTATGTTCTTGCCCACCATGCTGCAGCTCAGTTTCAGGGTCTTGGCAATCTTCTTATAGCCTTGGCCATCTTTATGTAGAGCAACAATTATTTTTTTCAGATCCTCAGAGTTCTTTGCCATGAGGTGCCATGTTGAACTTCCAGTGACCAGTATGAGAGATTGTGAGAGCGATAACACCAAATTTAACACACCTGCTCCCCATTCACACCTGAGACCCCGTAACACTAATGAGTCACATGACACCTGGGAGGGAAAATGATTAATTGGTCCCAATTTGGACATTTCCACTTAGGGGTGTACTCACTTTTGTTGCCAACGGTTTAGACATTAATGGCTGTGTGTTGAGTTATTTTGAGGGGACAGCACATTTACACTGTTATACAGGCTGTACACTCACTACTTAACATTGTAGCAAAGTGTCATTTCTTCAGTGTTGTCACATGAAAAGATATAATAAAATATTTACAAAAATGTGAGGGGTGTACTCACTTTTGTGAGATACTGTAGGACGGAGCTCCCAATTTGTAATTCATAAGCAAGTAGCTGGAACAACCTCTATTCTCAATCTCCTATAAGGCCAAGAACAAAACTAAGAGAGAAATGGGAGGTGGGAGGGTTTTAAAGCTATTTTATGGGTTTTTGAACTCATCCTAGTGGCAGGGAATATATCCCATTTGTTATTTAGGACTGTGGACAAAATAAATGATAAATTCTGCAGTGTACACTAAGGGTCAGATTACGAGTGAAGCATTAACAGTTAAGCATGAGCGATAAGTGAGTGATTGTGCTTATCAGGTTTACCGCTGGTATTGCAAGCTGAAAGTAAACACGATCGCTTGAGCGCAATCAAAATTTATCTCAAATGAGTACTGTGTCCTCAGAGCTATGGTTAACTGTTTTGAAAAGTTGCACAAAACACAACAAATTTATTTATGAATAAGTAGAACATTTTCTTCTTTGTAGAGAACATTGGAATGTGAAATAACAAAATGTATGCTTACCTGATAAATTGTTTTCTTTCTTGGCACGGAGAGTCCACAAATTAATTCATTACTGTTGAGAATACAACACCTGGCCACCAGGAGGAGGCAAATACACCCCAGTCAAAGCTATAAGTATCCATCCCACTTCCCCTAATCCCCCTAGTAATTCAGCCGAGGGAAAGAAAAAGTAAGAGAAACAACAAGGGTATAGAGGTGCCGGAAGAAAAAGGGAAATAACTGCCGCCAGAAGTAGAATTGTAATAGGGCAGGTTCATGGTCTCTCCCTGCCAAGAAAGAAAAGAATTTTATCATGTAAGCATAAATTTTGTTTTCTTTGTAATGACAGGGAGAGTCCACAAATTCATTCATTACTGTTGGGAATCCAATACCCAAGCTAAAGAGGACACAGAATAAACAGGGAGGGCTAGAACAAGGCACTGGTAGACCTAAACTGAAAGCACCACCATTTGAAGCACATTTCTCCCAATGGAAGCCTCCACAGAGGCAAAAACGTTAAATTTATAAAACTTAGAAAAGGTATGTAAAGAGGACCAAGTAGCCGCCATACAGATCTGTTTCATAGAAGCTTCATTCTTAAAAGCCCAAGAAGAAGACACTGCCAGGGTAGAATAAGCCGTAATCCTCCTAGTAGGCTGCTGTCCTGCCTCAACATATGCCAGATTAATAAGACTCCTAAGTCAGAAAGAAAGAGTAGTTCCAGTGGCCTTCTGAACCCTGCGTTTGCCAGAATAAAGAACGAATAACGAAGAAGATTGACGAAAATCCTTAGTAGCATGTAGATAAAACTTCAAAGCTCGCACAACATCCAAATTGTGCAACAAACACTCCTTCTGAGAAGATGGATTAGGGCAAAAAGAAGGAACCACGATCTCCTGAGTAATATTACGGTGAGAGACAACCTTGGGAAAGAAACCGAACTTAGTACGTAAAACCACTTTATCCACATGGAAAAGAAGATGAGGAGGATCACACTGTAATGCAGATATCAGAGAAACTCTGCGAGCAGAGGAGATAGCTAGCAAAAAAACTTTCCAAGACAAAAGATTAATGTCAACAGAATGCCTAGGCTCAAACAGAGCCTGTTGAAAAACACAAAGAACAAGATTAAGGCTCCAAGGAAGAGCAACTGGTTTAAACACAGGCTTAATCCTAACCAAGGCCAGAACAGAAGACTGAACATCGGGAAAAGCAGCCAGCTTCTTAGAAAGTAGCACAGAAAGGGCAGAAATATGTCCCTTAAGAGAGCTTGCAGACAAACCCTTCTCTAAACTCTCTTGGAGAAACAAAAGAATCCAAGGAATACTCACCTTGTGCCAAGGAAAACATCACACCAAGAAAGATAAGTGTGCAACACCTTGTTATAAATGCATCTAGTATCCAGCCTACAAGCCTGGATCAGGGTATCAATGACCCTGTCTGAAAAGGTCAGCAAACCAAGTCCTGCATGGCCACGCTGGAGTAATGAGGATCGCTGAGGCCCTCTCCTCCTTGATACAGGTGATCACCTGATGAAGAGCCAGCGAAGGAAACAGATAATTAAGCTTGAAGTTCCAAGGAACCGCTAACGCATCCACCAAGATGCTTGAGGATCCCTCAATTTCGACCCGTATCTGGGTAGTTGGCATTGAGACGAGAAGCCATGAGATCTATATCCGGAACTCCCCACCTGAATTTATCTCTGAGAACACATGATTGAAGGACCACTCCCCAGGATGAAAGGACTCTCTGCTTAGGAAATCCGATTCTCAATTTCCATCCCAGGATATGAATGGACAAGATTTTGCAATTTTGAGAATCCGCCCACTAAGGGATGCGTGACACTTCCCTCATCGCTAGGGAACTCCATGTTCCCCCTGATGATTGATATAGGCAATCACCATAATGATGTCCGACTGGAATCTGATAAAACGGACAAAACGAAGCTGAGGCCACATCCTCAAGGCATTGAAGATTGCTCTCAGTTCTAGGATGTTGATGGGAAGGGAAGACTCCTCCAGTGACCAGGTCCTCCAAGCCTTCAGAGAACCCAAACTGCACCAAAACCCAGAAGACTGGCGTTCATAGTCACAATGTCCAATGATGGTCTCAAAAAGACACGTGCCTTGAGACAGGTGGTCGTGAGAGAGCCACCAGGAGAGAGAATCTCTCATCTTCTGGTCTAGGATGATCAACTGAGACAGGTCGGAGTGATCGCCATTCCACTGCCTGAGCATACATAACTGTAGAGGTCTCAGATGGAAGCCAGCAAAAGTTATAATATCCATGGCAGCTACCATAAGACCACTTTCTTCCATACATTGAGCTACTGAGGGTTGACCAGTGGACTGAAGAGAGCATCAGGAAAACATCAGCTTGAGTCGATGCTAATCTGTCAGGAAGATCTTCATGGAAACTGAATCTATAATTATTCCCAGAAAACACACCCTGGTATTGGGAACAAGCAAACTCTTGCCGAAATTTATCTTCCAACCATGGGACCGAAGGAGACACAGAAGTGTGTCCATGTGAGATCTTGCTAAAGGCAAATATAGGGCTTGAATCAATATGTCATCCAGGTAAAGTGCCACCGCGATTCCTCGCGCTCTGGCCACTGCAAGAAGGGCTCCCAATACCTTTGTAAAGATTATTCAAGCAGTAGCGAGATCGAAGGGCAGGGCTATAAATTGGTAATGATTGTCCAGAAAGGTATACCGAAGGAACTCGAAATGATCCTTGTGGATCGGAACATGCAGATATGCGTCCTTCAGATCTATAGTTGACATGAATTGGCCTTCCTGGATTAAAGGAAGGATGGATCTGATAGTCTCCATCTTGAAGGAGGAACCTTCAGAAATTTGTTGAGACACTTTAAATCCAGAATCGGGCAAAATGTTCCCTTCTTTTGGGGAATGACAAAGAGGCTTGAATAAAACCTCTGACCCCGTTTTGAGAGGGGTATTGGGACAACCACTCTTAGAGAGATAAGGTCCTGCACACAATTTAAAAAGGCTGCTTCCTTTTCTGGTATTGAAGAAAGCCTTGACAGAATGAACCTTCCCCTTGGAGGGAGAGATCGAAAACCTATCCTGTACCCCTGGGAAACTATATCCAAGACCCAGCCAAGGGCCCTGAACATCCCAAAACCAAGTGTCTTGAAACAAGGATAGTCTGCCTCCTACATGATCCGATCCTGGATTGGGGGCTGCCCCTTCATGCAGACTTGTTGTTGGAAGAGGACGTTTTTTACTGCTTACCCTTGTTCCAGGATTGATCAGGCTTCCAGGTACTCTTAGGCTGGTCCAATTTTGAAGAGGCCAGAGTTTTCTGTCCCTTGTTATTATGAAAGGGACTAAAATTACCAAACTGCTGACCCTTAGATATAGCCTTCTTATCCTGAGGTAGGAAGGCGCCCTTTCCCCGTCACCATGGAAATAATAGAGTCCAGGTCTGGACCAAACAGTGTCTTTCTCTTAAAAGCTAAGGAAAGAAGTCTAGATTTGGATACCATATCCACTGACCACGATTTTAACCAGAAGGCTCTTCATGATAGGACCGCAAAACCAGAAGACTTAGCATTAAGGCGAATGATCTGCATAATAGCATCACAAATAAAGGAACTGGCCATCTTAAGGGCCTTAATCAATTCCAGAATGTCTTCCAGCGGGGTCTCAATGAGAACCATTTCCAATAAGGTATCGAACCAGAAAGTGGCAGCACCAACCACCACAGCTATGCCCGCAGCTGGCTGAAAAAGTCCTGTTTGATGAAACAACCTCCTTAAATATCACTCAATCTTTCTATCCATGGGGTCTCTAAAGGAGGTACAATCCTCAAGACTAATAGTAGTCTGCTTAGCTAGAGTGGAAATAGCTCCATCCACCTTGGGGATGGAACTCCACAACTCTAGATGAGAATCAGGAACTGGGAACATCCTCTTAAAATTAGGAGATGAGGAAAAGGGAATCCCAATTCCTTGAAAATAATGTCCGCCATGCATGCTGAAAAAGACCTCAGGAGCTTTAGGTCTGGTCTGATAGATTATATCCAATTTAGGAATCTTTGGTTCCTCTGAAGACTTAGGCTCAGGAACCTCCAGAGACGATAAAAAATCCTTAAGCAAGAAGTGAAGATGTTCAAGTTTAAATCTGAATTTAATCTCCTTAGGTTCTGCTAATGTTTGCTCAGAGGAATCTGAAGAAGAGATTTCGCCTTCAGAGACTATTGAGAAATGGCCATCCTCAGAATGCTGAGAAAGACTGAGCAATGCAGTCTCCAAATTATTATCTAATCCTCCGTTAGAGGAAATATGCTTAACCTTTCTCTTTCTTTTACCTGAAACTGGAAAGGCACTCAGTGCCGCAGAAACCGCCGAGTTCAGCTGTGCTGCAAAATCTACTGGTAAGCAAACAACTCCAGGTGACGACTTTGCTGAGGTGAAGGGCACTGCATGTGTTGATCTAGGAGATGGGGACTGAGAAAAAAGGTGTGGCATTTCTCGGGCTACAGAATCCTGAAAGGTGGAAGGCTCTGAGGAGTTAATAATATGCGAGAGGGCAGAATCTGACTTGGGCCTCTTAGATCTCAGACAATCTGAACAAAATTGGGCAGGAGGTAAAACTTGAGCCTCCTCACAAAACATGCACCTGTCTGATTGGGGGATAGAATTAATAAGAACCTCTACAGAAAAATACAATCTGTCCAATAGGACATTCACTATAATTAATCAAAACCCAGTATCTAGGAAGTGGGCAATACACAGTTCAGTCACCTCTATGAACCCAGCTCAGACTGGGGCACCCACCACCTCCTGGGCTAAAATTGAGATGGCTCCAGCACAAACAAGTCTGCTGTTAATGCCAACTGCAGTCGGAGATCCCTTCTGAGATGATCAAGCGCATCCCACCACATGGAGCGCCGCCGAGATGGTCCACCCTTCCAAGATGTGAAGTATGCGAAGCAGCAAGTTAAGCTCTGCAACTCACTAGAAAAGCTGTCCCCACAAAAGCATGCAAAAACAGCGTAACTAGCTGTCGTGGCTCAAAGGTGCAATATAAGTTGGAAAATATCCCCAAACATGAACATGAAGCATTATCCCAATAAAGGCTAAGAGCCCTCCATTTTCTTCTCAATCCATAAAGTCTCCACTCAAAAATATGGTATGAAAGGAAAGCCTAAACCCTTTCACTGCCTGTCTGAGAAAATTATCCCTGCTATAGGAGTTAATATCACCCAAAGCTGATCAAATAAAGTAATATCCTAAAGTAGAATATCAAAATATCCCCAAATCACTTTAAATGAGGTGAAGGAGGTGCCAGTCAGTCACCTGAAAAATCCCCTTCCTTTAGATGTCCCCACATAGGGAAATAGAATTATAAAAGGACTTATCCTCCATGATCTCTACTGTGAAACAGTCACAGCCTTCCAGGTCTGACAGTATACCTTCACTCCTAACAGCAACGTGAGATAGAAAGGAAAGCAGTATAAGCTTACACCAGTTGCCAGAGGGGGTGTTAGCAGACATACACTGGCATTAGGCCAGGGAACCTTCCCTGCAACATCCAGAAGCTAACTTTCACCATAACTCTTACTAAGAGGATTACATGGTTACTCCAAAAATCCCAGTCCTGTCTTGCAGGGAAACTACCCATTAAAAGACTTAAGATCCAATTTCTTCAGAGCATTTCTCTGCCTACCTTCTTTCAGTAGACAAGGCAAATAATTACTTGGAGATTAAGGGAAGTAGGATGGATACTGGTGGCCAGGTGTTGTACTCCCAACATTAATGAATGAATTTGTAGACTCTCCCTGCCATTAGAAAGAAATTCATATTTTCATGTTGGCTTTGCGCGCGAATAGGGTGTTGACTTATATGACTTATATGGTTCATTGACTTATATGGGGAATACGTGAAGGCACACACAATATTGTAAATTCTGCTTTATGTGCTCATCGTGTTAGCGCGACAGCGAAAACAGTTTACTTTCAACTCATAATACAAGCACAACCCGACGAGTGCAAAAAGCTTACTTCTAGCACAGTTAACGATTGAGCGGGAGCTATAAATAGTGCTCCACTTGTAATCTGGCCCTTAATGTGGGATATAAAGAAATAGACAGCTAAATTGGATCACATGACCAACCTGGCATGTGCCCCTGTGTGTAAGACCCACACAGCTTCCAAACATGTCAAGTGATGCATTTAGCCATGACCTTAATATAATATAATTACTCACTTCAACCCTTTTCTTAAGGCCTCAAATATCTTCTTGACTTGGTGAGGATGTGGATCTAGTCGAATGGTTCCTTTTCTTAAGGAAGGGTAGAGTTTTTCAGATTTGACAGATAGTTTTGACCTCACTGAGCTTCGACGCAGGGAATGTCTACAGAAGGGAAACCAATTAGAGAATGAAAAGAAAGGATTTCAGTTTAACAACATGCAATATACACATGCACATTCACTTAGGATATTTAAATGTCTTTTCTTGGACTTAGATCTGTTTTCCTATCTATACAACACATTTCTTTCCAGTAGTTTTTTGTAGTTATTGAGAAATATTAATGTGAGCTTTGTAGCCATCATACAGCACTGCTTTATATCTTCCTCAGGCTCACCTTTACAATAACATCAGCTTTGCCTTGCTAATGCAGCCTGGAGATTTAGTTACATTACTCATTTTGTGGGGTTTGAAATAGGTTTTCATAGATCATTTCCTAAGAGTTTGTTGGCCTTCAAGTGGACTATTTATCATGCCTCTACAATTCACTGCAATAATAACCCAGGTTATCTTAAACAGAAATTAAAACGTGTAGACATTTTTTAGATAATGCACACATATACCTTCTGCTTCTTTTAGGCTAACTGTTAAAAAGACAGTAAAGTCATTTTTTCATTTTTTTTTATGTCAGTCAACAAATAAAGCAGATGATCAGGGATCTGATATGCACTTCCTATTGAATTCAAAATAAATCAAATAAACAGCTTTAACATTAACTTTTTTGTAGGGGGGGAATTAACATGTCTAAATAGTTTTTTCCTATGCATTATATATTTTTTAAGTTTACTGCTACTTTAATGATAAACATTTAGGGCTAGATTACAAGTGGAGCGCTAATTTATTGTGTTTTGCCCGTTTACAGGCGTGCAAGAAATAACTAGCCATATCAAGTGGCTGGTTACTGCTACTGTGAGCTTGCGGTAGCAAATTAGATCAGATCTCTGGTTAATTTTATAAATGTGCCCCAAATTGGCCCCAAAATAAAAAATTTAAAAATGCATGAAGCAGTTTTTAGGGGTTAAAAGTCATGAGTGTAGGGTGTTAGAAAAGTGCCATTACATTGCGGTCTATGGGGAACTGTGTGTTCCCTGTAAATATATATATATGTATATGCTTATATACATATATATTTACATGTTAATATGTGTATATACACACATTAACACATAAATATATATATATATATATATATATATATATATATATATATATATATATATATATATATATATATATATATATATACATATATATGTACTATATATTCATATACATATATACTTAATGGGACAGTCTAGTCCAAAATAAACTTTCATGATTCAGATAGGGCATGTAATTTTAAACTTTACTTTTATCACCAATTTTGCTTTGTTATCTTGGTATTCTTAGCTAAAAGCTAGGAGGCTCATATGCTAATTTCTTAGACCTTGGAGGTTGCCTCTTTACTGAATGCATTTTGACATTTTTTCACCACTAGAGGGCGTTAGTTCATGCGTGCCATATAGATAACATTGAGCTCATGCACGTGGAGTTACCTAGGAGTCAACACTGATTGGCTAATGGCTAAAAAAAAGATAAAAAGTATATTAATATAACTGTTGGTTATGCAAAACTGGGGAATTGGTAATAAAGGGATTATCTATCTTTATAAACAATAAAAATTCTGGTGTAGACTGCCCCTTTAAGATCTGTTGCTCGACTTACCCCCTTTGCTGCGCTAGTTCTCATTGCACCTAACTTTTAATACCAGAGCACATTTAGAGAAAGCGATATTTTGCGCTTCACTTGTAATCTTGCCCTTATAATGTATAAAAAGTAGATCAAAGATCGAAGGTAGTGGTGGTAATGATAGTAATCAGAGAAAAAGGTAAGATAGTAGGTGAGAGGACGAGACAAAAGAGTGGAAACTATTTTGCAACAAGCCATATACCTGGTCCATGTTGCATTCTTCTGGGAAATTCATCTTATCCACAATATATGTCTATCCTTAACTTCAATTCATTAACTTGAACGTGTGGAATATTATAATTTACTTAACCCAGAGCTCAGTAAAATTCTATAAAAATCACCTGCAAAATATATCATACAGCATAAGCTATATGTCATGGTAAAGAAGCTACTGTTAGAAAAGAAACAAAAGAAAAATATCAATCAAAAAACGTTGTATAAAAAAAGCATTTACGTTGGTCCCCGTAAAATCCACCACAAAACTTCTAATGAATTCCAGAAGTCTAAGAATAGACATTTATAGCCCAACAATACAAGACCAGCAATAATGTTTCTTTACTTACGAGGTCTTTCGGACTTGTAATGTACTGAAACCAGCAAAAGACCTACTCCTGCCAACTCCGCCAACTCCATCACTGGGAGAGCTGAATCTCAACTTCACAGACATCCTTGCCAGCAGATCCTGGAGGAAAGAAACATTTAGATTGAGGGGACAGATTTGTAAAGGCTAAATTAGGAATTGCTTTTGGCCACAGAGACTTGTAACAATGCTCCATATCCAACAGTCTCAAATTTAAAGGGATATTAAAGTAAACTTCCATGATTCAGAAAATGCATAACATTTCATTTTTATATGCACACTTTCTGAGGTACCTGATACTATTGAGCATGTGCAAAAGTTCACAGTGCGTATGTATATGAGTCTGTAATTGGTTGATGGCTTTCACATGATACAGGGGGCTGGCAAATTTAAAGGGCCAGCAAATACAGTAGATTTGCATAATTGACAAATTAATGCTAAAAAGACAATTCAATTTCAAAGTTATGTCTATTTCCACTCCTTCTGTATTATGTGACAGCATTCGGCCAATCACAAATGCATATATGAATATTCTGTGAATTCTTGCACATGCTCAGTAGGAGCTGTTAACTCAAAAAGTGTAAATATAAAAAGACTGTGCACATTTTGTTAATAGAAGTAATTTGAAAGGTTTTTTAATAGTATGTGCTCTATCTGAATCATGAAAGTTTAATTTTGACTTGAGTGTCATTTTAAGTAAATGTTTAAAGGGACACTGAACCCAATTTTTTTATTTCATGATTCAGATACAGCATGCAATTTTAAGCAACTTTCTAATTTACTCCTATTATCAATTTTTCTTTGTTCTCTTGCTATCTTTATTTGAAAAAGAATGCATATAAGCTTTTTTTGGTTTAGACTCTGGACAGCACTTTTTTATTGGTAGATGAATTTATCCACCAATCAGCAAGAACAACCCAGTTTGTTCACCAAAAATGGGCCGGCATCTAAACTTACATTCTTGCATTTCAAATAAAAGATACCAAGAGAATGAGAATGAAGAAAAGTTGATAATAGGAGTAAATTAGAAAGTTGCTTAAAATCTCATGCTCTATCTGAATCACAAAAGAAAAAATTTGGGTTCAGTGTCCCTTTAAATTGGTCAGAAAAAGTCTACTGCTCATTTAAAATTGAGACTGTTATTGCATTATCATTTTATTATTTACTCGTTAATTACGCAAATCTACTATATTTATGGTCCTTTAACAAGCCACAGTGCCTGGTTTTTGGATAGGTTTTGCAACTTCAGCACTAATATTATAGACAACAGTGCATGGATGTCTAAGCATTTTAAAGAAGCCACAGAAATCCTTTATTTGGCGATCAGGGAGAAAGTTAAAAAAGAATGCTAATCAAATCATAAATTGAAACCATAATTATGTACAATTGAACTTCAGTTAAAGGGACATTAAAAACTTTGTATTCTTCATATGTTTAAGTTTCCATAATACCTCTGACTGCCTTTAACTATAAAAAAAGTAGTGTTTCCATCCACCTTCAGAGAGATTGGAGTGCTGTCCATGGACCCTCCTACATACTGCACAGTGATTGATATGTGCAGGATCTTGTTTATATATGTCCATAATTGGCCTTAAATTGGCCATAGCAAAGGAAGTAAGATGTATAACGCTAAAGAGGCTTTTCAATGAGCAATCTCCAGGACTGCAAAATAATTTGGAGCATAATAGTGGAGAACTAAATATCGCTTTCTATAAACATGTACATATATATATTTACTGGGAACACAAAGTTCCCATAGATCAAAATGTAAAGGCACTTTTTAGTGTTGTTTTTTCCCCAACACTTGACACCTGCCAAGTTTAGCCCCAAAATACTGTCTAGTTCAGTTATTTTATTAAAAAATAAAGATGTTGCTATCTTTATTTTTTAATAAAATACAATAGACTGTATTTTGGAGGCATTTGGTCTCTGGTTAATTTTATAAATGCTAATTGCTACCGCGAGCTTGTGGTAGCTATAAACAGCCACTTCTAATGGCTGGTTAATTATTGTGCGCCCGCAAACAGGCTGAGCTCCACTTGTAATCCAGCCCTGTATATTTTAATATATATATATATATATATATATATATATATATATATATATATATATATATATATATATATATATATATATATATATATACTGTATACTTGCAGAGAAAGGCGCACTCTCACAAACAGGTTTCCCAATGCCAGGATGCTGAATGCAGGGTAGAATATAGAAGATAGAAAACAACACTTACTGGTCTTAAATATTGCAAAAATTGCTTTTAATTAAGTGACGTTTTGGGGACAGCTCCCCTTCATCAGACCTTGATTTGAATAGCCAATAGATTTTCAGTAGCTCTCATCCTATTGGTTGATTTGAACAGCCAATAGGATTTCAGTAGTTCTCATCCTATTGGCTGATTTGAATTTCAAAAATCAAATCAGCCAATAGGAATGCAAGGGACGCCATTTTGAAAAGGCTCCCTTGCATTGAAGATACAGTGTATGGCGGCGACCGTATAAAGAGGATGCACGCGCCGGATGTCTTAAAGGATGGACACGCTCCACGCTGCCGGGATGAAGATAGAAGATGCCGCCTGGATGATGATAGAAGACGCCGCCTGGATGAATGAAGACTTTTTGCTGACAGGATGTCCAGACTTCAGAAACTGTAAGTGGATCGTCGGGGGTTAGTATTTATTTGGGTGTTTTTTTCTTTTTAGTTTAGGGTTTGGGCTTTTTTAAAAGAGCTAAATGCCCTTCTAAGGGCAATGCCCATACAAATGCCCTTTTCATGGCAATGGGTAGCTTAGGTTTTTGTTAGAGTTAGGTTTTTTATTTTGGGGGGTTGGTTGGGTGGTGGGTTTTACTGTTGGGGGGTCTTTGTATTTTTTGTCAGGTAAAAGAGCTGATTTCTTTAGGGCAATGCCCTACAAAAGGCACTTTTAAGGGCTATTGGTAGTTTATTGTAGGCTAGGTTTTTTTATTGGGGGGGGGGGGGTTATTTTTATAGGGCTATTAGATTAGGTGTAATTGTTTTTATTTTGCGTAATTTTGTTTGTTATTTTTTGTAATTTAGTATTTTTTGTAGTTTTGGATTTACATTTTTTAGTAGTGTTAGGTTTTTTAAATGTGTAATTTCGTTTCTAATTTTAGTATAATAGTTATGTTAGGTTAATTGTTAGTTTTAACTTAATTTTTTTTAAATTTCACAGGTAAGTTTTTATTTATTTAAAGATAGGGATATTGTAATTTTAAAGTTAGGGGGTGATAGGTTTAGGGGTTAATAGTTTAATTTAGTTTTTTGCAATGTGGGGGGCTGGCGGTTTAGGGGTTAATAGGTTTATTTAGTGGCAGTGATGTGGGAGGCCAGAAGTTTTAGGGGTTAATAACTTTATTTAGTGGTGGCGGTGTCAGGGAGTGTCAGAATAGGGGTTAATCGCTTTATTATAGTGTCAGCGATGTTGGGGTGCAGGTGAATATGGGATAATAACTTTATTATAGTGGCAGCGATGTCGGGGAGCGGTGGAATAGGGGTTAATTACTTTTATTAGTGGCGGCGATGTCAGTAGCGGCAGATATCGGGGATGGCAGATTAAGGGTGTTTAGACTTGGGGTTTATGTTAGGGTGTTAGGTTTAAACTTAAGTTTTTTTTCCCTATAGACATCAATGGGGTTGCAATACGGCGATCGCCATTCTGTGCTTCATTTGTTAGTTATTATTCTAACACCTTCTCCCCATTGAGGACTATGGGGAAAGCGTGCACAAGCACGTCAAAGCAGCCCTTGGATTTTGTGCGGTATGGAGCTCATTGCCACCGTATCGCACGCACAAGGCGGCTTTTTAGAAACTTGTAATGGCAGCGCTATGGAGGGTGAAATATCGCAACGTTAGTTTTGCACCCTCTATAGCGCAAAACTTGTAATCTAGGTGTTTGTGTTTAATAGCCCATCATTTACATGGTCCCTTAAGGCTTCTAAAATTGATCTGCGGCCCCCATGTGTTAGGAATTTGGCCATCACTGCAAATAATGGAGAAATTAATGAATTTAGTGAGCCTGCTAATGCACTGTTTAACCCTTTGACTGCTAAGCCATTTCCCACCTATGTGCTAAGCTAGTTTTGAGCTTTTTGTTGCAGTTCACGTTTAAACACTTTTAGAAGTAAAGTTTGTGTGAATAAACTATACAAACTATAAATAGTTTTTTTCAGCAGACCCAGCAGATTCAAAATATACCATTATTATATGTGTATGTATCATCAGGTTTAAAAAAATAGCGCATAAAATGTACTCCTGACTCAATAAATAATAGTATATAATTTTATTTTTCTAAGCTCTACCATCAAAACCTGTGTGGAAATGTTATACAAATAAGGACTTCCGATGTCCCAAATGCCACCTAAATAAAGCTGACACATTTCACCTATTTTGGGATTGTCCAAAAATTCACCAACTCTGGTTTAATTAAATTTCTGGTATAATAAACTTTTTTCAGATCACTTTAAAATCTGTTTTTTTGTGACCTATTAACCCCCAGACCTAGAAACTATCAAAGTTTCTGTACATTGATTATGGTGATGAGACATTTGATCATGAAGAAATGGAAGGATGTAGTCCCTCCCAGCTTTGCCAGCTTTTTAAATAATGTGCTACAGCAATTAATTTTTGAGATCCAGAACACTAATCTTCTTATTGAAAATAAGATTCAAAAGTTTTTTGATCAATGGCTACCATTAATTAAAGCTCAACCATTACCTATTCAAAAGCAACTACTAAGCCCTCTATTTAATACTAAATCATTTGCCACATTTGCCCAGGCTGATATATTTCCCTTCCCTTGGATACCTGTATCTCCGGTGTCTCTGTAAGATACAGGGTTTAGTTAATAGCAACTAGCAGAGTGAGTGGATGGAGACGTTTATTTATTTATTTATTTTTTTTGTTTTTCCCTTTCTTTCTTTATATATATTTTTCTTTTTTATTGATGTAAAACATCCTTAATTCATGGTCGATATTAAAATCTATCGTATGTACAATGTTATAATTCTTAATATTTTTCTGGCGTACTGAAAATTTGTAAAGTTAATGGTCATTGTTCTTCGGTTGTAATATAATTCAATGTTTTCTATTAATATGTATTGCATTGTTGTTTTTTTCTATGTGAACTGAACCATGAATTGGATTATAAATAAATAATTAAAAAAAAACAAAACAAAAAAAAAACCTGTGTGGATAAATATTTGTAGTAGGTAACCTGTCTGAAATAAGCAGAAATTAAGAACATTTCTCTGGTTTTTTCCACTGTTTTAGTGCAGGCATGTCAATTTGATAAATGATCAAAAACAGCATCTTAGACCTTACTGTACTGTTTTCAGCAATTAAACAGTTCTAGCCACCTGAGAAATTAAAATGGGGTACACAAAGAACACATTTTCAGAAAGTACACCCCTTGGTGCATCAAATGCGGGGCTACAAGTATTTCTAGCATGAAATTGTGGTGCACAGCAATTAATGGACAGCTAGATTATGAGTAGGGATGGGCGAATGTGTAAATTTTCAAATTTCAAATGTTAGAATGAATGTTATTACCGAAATTCGAATTATAAATCCGAATGTTGATAAGAACGAATATTCTTAAAAATTCTATAATCGAATGCTATTTACAGTTTTCAAATTTCACTTTCGAATTCAAATGTTTATAATTATATTGAATGTCCACATTCGAAATTTCAAATGTAACATTCTATTTAACAAATACTATTCAGAAGTTCAATAGTTCATGTGGTAGGGAGGGAATCTAGCAAAATTGATACATAATAGATACAAATATATAATTTCAAATGTTTCTATATATAATATTGCATAATTCGAATATTACATTTAAAGAAAGCATTAGAAATACTATTACAAATATAAATTCAAATTTTTCGAAAAGAATATTTTCGAATGTAATCATAAAATTCGAAACCGAACATTTAAAAATCGAATGTTAGAATGTTATGTATACATTCTAAATTTGATTCGAACGAACGAATGTGTTAAAATTCATTTCGTTTTTCGAATGTTGCAAAACATTCGCCCATCCCTAATTACGAGTTTTGCGTTATGATTTAAAAAGCTTCATAAAGCTGCGTTTTCACTACCGCTGCTATTACAAGTCTTGAAGGTACAGCTGTACCGCACACTTTTTTGGCTGTCAAGCAGCCTAACTACCGCACCTTTCAAAAGTTCCTTTTTCAATGGGACTTCCATAGCGCCGGTATTACGAGTTTGCCTGCCCGGCCAAAAAGTGAGTGGTACAGCCTAAAACTACAAGATCTGTACCGTCACCTGAAAGTCAGTAGTTATGAGTTTTACAAAGCTGTAGCATAAAACTGATAACTAAAGTGTTACAAAGTACACTAACACCCATAAACTACCTATTAACCCCTAAATTGAGGCCCTCCCATATCGCAAACACTAAAATTATTAACCCCTAATATGACGCTCCGGGCATCGCTGCCACTATAATAAACATATTAACCCCTAAACCGCAGAACTCCTGCATCGCAAACACTAGTTAAATATTATTAACCCCTAATCTGCTGCCCCCAATGTTGACGCCACCTACATACACTTATTAACCCCTAATCTGCTGTCCCTAACATTGCTGTAACCTACATTACTGTTATTAACCCCTAATCTGCTGCCCCCAAAATCGCTGCCACCTAACTACACTTATTAACCCCTAATCTGCTGCCCCCAATGTCGCCGCCACTATACTAAAGTTATTAACCCCTAAACCTAACCCTAACACTAACATAACCCTAACACCCATTAACTTTAACCTAATTATAATAATTCCAAATAAAAATTACAATTAATACCTAAATTATTCCTATTTAAAACTAAATAAATACTTACCTATAAAATAAAACCTAAGCTAGCTACAATATAACTAATAGTTATATTGTAGCTAGTTTATGTTTTATTTGTATTTCACAGGTGAGTTTGTATTTATTTTAACTAGGTAGACTAGTTAGTAAATAGTTATTAAAGGGACAGTCAAGTATAAATTAAACTTTCATTATTCAGATAGGACTTTTAATTTTAATCGACTTTCCAATTTACTTTTATCATCAAATTTACTTTTTTCTCTTGGTATTCTTAGTTTAAACTAAACCTAGGTAGGGTCATATGCTAATTTCTAAGCATTTGAGGGCTGCCTCTTATCACATGCTTTTTAAATCTCTTTTCAACACAAAGAGACAGAAAGTACACGTGGGCCATATAGATAACACTGTGTTCAGGCACAGAAAGTTATTTAAGATCTAGCACATTACAATGCTAAATTTAAGACAATAGATAATAAACAGTCACAGTCATGTGATCAGGGGGCTGCAAGAAGGTTCCTAGATACAAGGTAATCACAAAGGTAAAAAGTGTATTAATATAACTGTGTTGGTTATGCAAAACTGGGGAATGAGTAATAAAGGGATTATCTATCTTTTAAAACAATAACAATTCTATGGTTGACTGTCCCTTTAACTATTTACTAACTAACTAGTAAAAATAAATACAAATTTACATGTGAAATAAAACATAACCTATCTTACAGTTAAACCTAACTTTACACTAAAATTAAATAAATTACATTAATGAAATACAATTAACTAAATTCCAAAAAAACCAAGTTACACAAAATAAAAAAGAAATGATCAAATATTTAAGCTAATTACACCTAATCTAATAGCCCTATAAAAAAAAAAGCCCACAGAAATTAATAAAAACACTAGCCTAAACTAAACTGCCAATAGCCCTTAAAAGGGCCTTTTGTGGGGCATTGCCCCAAAGAAATCATCTATTTTACCTGTAAAAAATACAAACAACCACACACACAAACAACCCCCAAATAAAATCCTATCTAAATAAACCTAAGCTCAGATCAGAAATTAAGTTTCCACTTATTAAGATCTGAGGGGTTACAGTTAATGCCTTATTGACCTCTAGTTCTGTTTAAATGTCAATTATTTGTATCCCTGGGGGTTGAATTTATGTTTGACAAGAACAGAGGAATTAAAGGTTAGTTAGTTAGTACCCTCAAACCTTTAATTCCTCTGTTCTTGTCAAACATAAATTCAACCCCCAGGGATACAAATAATTGACATTTGAACAGAACTAGAGGTCAATAAGGCATTAACTGTAACCCCTCAGATCTTAATAAGTGGAAACTTAATTTCTGATCTACCATATATGAGATAATATTTTTTATCTATACATATAATACAAAGGACCATCATTGAACTGAGTTCACGAATCACAGATACCACATAGTAACACTGTAGTGGATATAAGAGTGTTATCAGCCCAATATACATCATTTAACCCTTACATGTCTATGTTCATTACAAACTTACCGAGCTTTCCCTGACGTAACACTTTTATCAAGTTTGCTAGATTTATTGTGACATTCAAACACTTTTCACATTGCGTGAATATTGGTGTTATATTTAAACTGACCAAACTCTGTGTTTTTAATTCTTGTGTGTGTGTGGTTTTCTATTGTTTTTCTTTTAATTACCTAATAAAGGTTGTATTTTAATTAAATTTCTCTGCACTTCCTCTCCTAGAATACCTTAATCTTGTCCAAATCATAGCCACCATTGATTAGGGGATGAGTGCTATCTAGGTGTACAACTCATCAATCTTTGGATTGGTATTGTTTTTCTAGTTATATTGTAGCTAGCTTAGGGTTTATTTTACAGGTAAGTATTTAGTTTTAAATAGAAATTATTTGTTATTAATAGTAGGTTTTATTTAGATTTATTTTAATTATATTAAAGTTAGGGGGTGCTTAGGGTTAGGGTTAGGTTTAGGGGTTAATATATTTATTTAGTGTTAGTGATGTGGGAGGCCAGAGGTTTAGGGGTTAATAACTTTAGTATAGTGATGGCGGCGACGTTGGGGCGGCAGATTAGGGGTTAATAAATTTATGTAGGTGGCGGCGACGTTGGGGCGGCAGATTAGGGGTTAATAAGTGAAATGTAGGTGTCGGCGATGTCGGGGGCGGCAGATTAGGGGTGTTTAGACTCTGAGTTTATGTTAGGCTGTTAGGTTTAAAAATACATTTTCTTTCCACATAGACATCAATGGGGCTGTGTTACGGAGCTTTACGCTCCGTCATTGCAGGTGTTAGGCTTTTTTTTTAGCCGGCTCTCCCCATTGATGTCTATGGGGAAATCGTGCACGAGCATGTCAAAGCAGCTCAAAGCAGTGCTGGTATTTGTGTGCGGTATGGAGTTCAACGCTGCCATATTGCCCTCAAACGCCGTTTTTTTGCAAACCTGTAATAGCAGCGCTATTAAAGGTGAGCGGTGGAAATAACTTGCAAGTTATTACCGAGCCACTCATAACGCAACACTCGTAATCTAGCTGGGAATAAGTTGCATTGCTTAAAAACAATAATAATACTAAGCAAAAGAGCCATATTCCACTTATTTTTACATTGTCTATTTTTGTGCTAACAATACATGTAGCCCCTCATTTAATGTGCCAAGGGGTTTACTTTCCAAAAATGTGTACTTTATTTAGTTTATCTTAGTTTCCCAGGTTTCTACAGCTGACTGATTGCAGATATAACCCATAAAAGTTGAAAGGCAATTTTTTTTTTAGACGATTTCAAGATTGCCATGTCTGCAATTAAACAGTTCTAGCCACTTGGAAAATGAAAATAAGGTACACAAAGCACACATTTGTAGAAAGTACACCCTTTGGCGCATCAAATGAGGGGCTACGTGTATCTCTAGCACATAATTGAGGTGTGCAGCAATTAATGCAATATGGTACTTTGCATAAAAAATAAAAACATTTTTTAGCAGAGCTCCATATTCCACTTATTATTACATTGTCTATTTTTGTGCTATCTGTGAAAAAAAGAGAAAATGGGTTAACTGCGCTGTGAAACCCTATTAAGCCTGTGAAAAAAAGAGGAATCTCTCAACCTCTAAACAAATACTGAAGTGAAAAAGGGAATAATATGGATTCTAGAAGAAACCATAGAATTCAAATAACACAGGCGCTATAAAGCTTAAAATAGTGGTGGTGTAAAATAAAGAAAATGGTAATTACCAAATGTGTAAAAACACGTGTAAATATAAATATAAATTAAATTCTGTGCAGACACAAAATGGCCAATAAATGTGAAAAAACACAAAATTATTGTGCAAGATTCTGCATATATTTAATACCAAGTAAAAATGTGAACAGTTTAAAAAACGAAATACAAAGTGGCAAATGCGCTGATCAGACGCAGTAACATGTGCAGTATACAAATAGCAACAATTACTGAATAAAACAATTGAAAAACAGAGGATGGAAATGAGCGATCTCCTGAATCCAAATGGTCATCCGATGAGGCGGTCTTTATTGAGCCTAGGTTGAAGATATTTCAGTCAGGCTGGAACGAGACGAGAGACCGATGAAACGGCAAAAGAGGCACCAATATAAGGTTAACACTTATACTTACACCGGAATCAGTGATGCGGTCATGTGAACTCCTCTCAGTGGCTTAATCTCCGGACAGCGGGAACAGCAGTTTGAACACACCATACAAGTGTAGTGATGAAGTGAAGCAGGGTAATTGTTTCACAAACACCTTTGCACACAGGTAACTGAAATCTGTACCTACGGAAGCCTAAGAGGGACAAACAGCAAGCAAATACAGAGCTTGGATCAGTTCCGCAAAACATTGCAGAATGCGGAGAGCAATATGCTCTCCATATTCAGCATTGCACCAGCAGCTCACAAGAGGTGCTGGTGCAACACTGCCCCCCTGCAGACTCGCGGCCAATGGGCCACCAGCAGGGAGGTGTCAATCAACCCGATCGTACTCGATCGGGTTGATTTCCGGCGATGTCTGTCCACCTGCTCAGAGCAGGCGGACAGGTTTATGGCGCAGCGGTCTTTGTGACCGCTGCTCCATAACTTGTGTTTCTGGCGAGTCTGAAGACTCACCAGAAACACGGCCGTCAAGCTCCGTTCAGAGCTTGATAGATAGGCCCCAAAGGGTTAAACTGATAATACAGGTCTGTCCAGCCACTCCTGATATCCTCATGTAGAGTGTATATACACAAAAGATTAAATCTCCTTTCCAGATCTGCACCAGCAATTATATATAAGCAAACAAACTCATATAACATTATATGAGGGCATAGTCATTGTGCAGTAATAATATTCAATTGTATCACAAGGACATTTTTTTTAAACTGCATGAGTCCCCTAAGGGTGCACTGGAGGGGTGTTGATTCCTCGATTGTACCTGTTAAATCCCTAATAGGTGTCGGTCTTATGATTAATACATACACCTTAAGATAATTAGCCTCTTGTGCCATATGCACATAGGCAGGGGCGAAACTACAGGGGGTGCAATAAAAAACGTTGACCTGCCACTCCCTGCACTGATATCATGTGAGTGTGGCATGATGCTTCATTAGTGTCTCTGACTACAGGGGTTAGTGTTTCTGTTTTACCCATTGGTGTTTATGTGTGTGTGTGTGTGTATGTATGTGACTGTGTGTGTATGTTTTGTGGAACCAGCAAATTAAAGACCTTGTTACTACAGCATGGGGGGGGGGGGCGGGGGGTAAACAGTGTCAGTCTATACAGTAGCACTATATACAGTACGGGGGGGGCTGGACCATGTCACAGTCTACTGTGGTCACTTTATAAAGTACTGAGGGGGGTAGGGTAAGACCAGCCATCTCACCGGCAGATTACAAACTGTGTCACTGACTCACTATATACAGTACTGGTGGGTTAAACAGAGTCACTATATACAGTAATAGGGGGTCAGACCATCTCACAGACTGTGGGCACAGGGTACCTCCTTTTGCAGACATGTAATCTGATTCACATTTTTTTTCTGTTTAAAATATATATATATAAAAAAGATATGTATCAAATTCACTTTTTTTTTGGGGGGGGGGGCCTTCTTAGATTCTTGCACCTGGGCCCTGTGGTTTCTAGTTATGCCTCTGGACATAGGTACTACGTAACAAACATAGGTACTACGTAACTACGTAACAAAGAGGCACATGTTGCGGTCCCCGCTGTCTAAGATAACAACTACAGGGCAGAAAGCATCTGTCTTCATATGGTAAGGAAGCACTGATCTTTACAGAGAGTGACGCGGTCTGTGCCACTCTCTGTAACTGTCACCCGTTACTGGCCAGTAAAATCAGTGAAAGGGAAGGAGGGAGGCAGGTGGACGGCGAGGTTCCCTACACTACGAAAACATCATTATGAAAGGAAAAGGAGGGATGGGGCCCTACACTACAGAAAAATAGCGGCTGGAGTGGAAGGAAGGACCCTACACTACAGAAAAAAAGTGATCTTGAGGGGGCCCCACATTACAGATAAAAAAATAGGCATGTCTGTTGTTTCTGAATAAAGAGAAGCCCAGATTAGTTTTTACAGCAATTTTGTCTTATGACTCAAGTAGTTGTGTGTAAATAATTTCAGTGAGAAACCCAAACTTTGCAAAAAATGTAACAATTTTTTTATATGATCATATTTGGTGGCCAAATAATGGCATAAAATATACCAAAATGGGCATAGATCAATAAGTTAGATTGTCTACTTTATTTAAAGTTTAAATATACAGTATAAATAGTATTTATAGGTAAATCAAAAACAAATGCTCTATTTTGGTTTATACCGAGTGACAGCAAAAATGCTAGACATACTCTGGTACTTTGGACAAGTTATTCTCTGACCTTCCCAGTAGCCACATTTGTTAAACAATTATGGCCCAGATAACAAGTGAAGCGCTATTATTAGTGATAGGTGCATGATCAATATTGTGGGACAATATTACGAATAGTATACAATCTGGTATTACATTCCTTGAAAAAGTTGGTGGACATCTGGCAAAATGGTCGTTGGATATTTGTTTTTAAAGGGACATTAAACACTAAATACATGCTAGATAGAATGATGCATTCAAAGAAAAGATTAGTCCATGACTAACATGTAGATGTATTTTTTAAAGTTTCATTAGTTGTTTAAAAAGTGACAAAATAAGTGTAAAGTTTTAGTGTCTATAAAACACTGGGAGCTGCCATGTTGTAACTTGTGTTACCTTCTCTGCTGTGGCCAATTAGGGTCAGTTATAAATAGGTCACTAGAGTGTGCAGCCAATGGTTGTGCTGGATTTAACAGTGTTCTGCATTTCCATTTCTAACAGGAACTGAAAAGCTCACAATTTCAGAATGGAATAACAGGCAAAGAGGACAAAATAAATAATGAAAGTATATTGCAGAGTTGTTTTATTATATACAATTTATCATTTTATATTACCATCTCAAAGTGTTTAATGTCCCTTTAAGGACTGAAAGACTTATTCATTGAAAGCAATACAGAGCAAGATTACAGCCTAGTAACCGCCTTAATAGCCTGCTAGGTTTAGCCCTGTTTGCTAACTTATACAGCTTAGCGGTAGGTCGATCTTGTTAACAGTGTATATTGTCTTTATGTCCTATATATTTTAATAAACCTTTTAAAATATACATCTTTAAGCACCTGTAATTACTGGAAACCTAGAGCTGAGTTATAAGCTCTGTAAAGTGTGAGTAAGATTCCATGAATAATCACAATTTGTTTTCCTGACAGTACTCACTATTGTTTGTGTCTTTTGCTTTTGAGATACAGCTCTGGAGGAATTACCCCATTGGCCTTAAAGGGACATACAGTATATATATATATATATATATATATATATATATATACACACACATATATATATATATATATATATATATATATATATATATATATATATATATATATATATATATATATATATATATATATATATATATATATATATATATATATATATATAGGTAACCAAGGGTGCCTGGGGACATAAAGAAATAAAGATACAAAGGGCTAAAGGAGAAAAGTATGTCCTAGCCGGCACTTACACATATACCTATCCAAAGATAGTAAATTAATAAATAAATAAAGCAAAAAAGCTATGTGAGCAAATAAAGGCCAATCCCTAGGTGACAGGATCCCTTCCCCCAATGATATCTATAAACGTATCCCATATATCAAAATAGAATAGATTTAAATGGGCATATACATTATACTTCAATGGACAACTACCTGTAACATACGGGCTTTACAATTAATGATGCCCTTTCAGCCTCTATAGGGGATTTATTATATAGCATCCAATGGCCATTGGTTGTTTTGTAATTGTATATGATAAGTACTTACATTTACCATTTGAGCACTTGGCACTTGGCACTTGTCACCTTTTATAACATATGTGTGGATTTTTTGTATACATGAGGTATAATGTATATGCCCATTAAAATCTATTCTATTTTGATATATGGTATACGTTTATAGATATAATTGGGGGAAGGGATCCTGTCACCTGGGGATTGGCCTTTATTTGCTCACATAGCTTTTTTGCTTTATTTATTTACTATCTTTGGATAGGTATATGTGTAAGTGCCGGCTAGGACATACTTTTCTCCTTTAGCCCATCATTCTCAGCATGTACCTTTTTTGGCTTTGTTTTTATTAAAATGTATATGTTCAGCATACCTGTTTAGGATGTCATTCCTTAGTATACTGTAGGGTTTTTTTTTGGTGCGGCCAGGTATCCGCTTTAGCTCTTTTGATATGTTAGAGCTCTTTTCTAACTAATTTGATTATATTCATTTAGGATTGCCAGCACAATACGCTTTACCCTTTTATCCTATCTGTGTGCACCCTATCCCTTGTATAAAAATAAGTAACATATAAGTTGCATTAGACCTTATTTCTTTAGGTGAGCATCAGATTTCATTATTCAGTTTTTGTGATTTGACGTCTTTTACGGGTTTTGAACATAACTGAGCAACTGAATCTATCATTATGGCATTTAAATTAACTGAAGAAAAATGGGTTAGTGATATTGATGAAGCGTTCAAACCCTCCATCAATATCGACGAAACCAACATTGAAGAAAAAAGTAATGATGTATTTTCAGCATTTAAGGAATATAAGAAAAAAGCAATTAAGGAACTCAAAATTAAGTGGGAGCTAGCTAGCTTACAAAGGTATGTTAAAGAAGAATTGATCCCCAGAGGCCTGAGGATTAGACTAGACCCAGGAATAAATTTAAGAGGAGTAGAAGCAAATACTGACTTTATCCAAAAATGGAATGCAATATTAACACGATGCACCTTAGAATTGATGCAATTAATGATTGATGAGGATGAAAAAAGATTGGAGGAAAGTAAAATTGAGACAAACAAAATTTATGAACAGGTAAATCTTTATGCCAATGACCCAGCTTTTGACAAACTTAATAAAGAGGCTCAAAAAACCTTAGAACGTTTGCAAGGTGAAATTAAATTTAGAAAAAGGCGTAAAATAGTCAGGGATCAGGATGATTTTAAAAAAGGAACCATTTATATATACAGAAATAACAATAGTACCAGATATGCATACGACTCAGGTACAGACAACTCTGAGAATGAATTAGAGAATGCCCCCCAAAACATAAGAACTGCATTACAGGGGAGAATCCCTTTAGGGGTAGGACCCGGAGAGGAGGCAGACGAAAGAGGGGGAGGTGGTCGAGCTTATTCCAGCAGGCAGAGACAAAGGAGCAGAGGAGGGAGATACAGGAGCAACCCCCAGTATCGTATGACAACCAGGAATCAGAGGAAAGAGAGTAAATTCTGGGAAAACACAAACTAACTAATAGTGAAGAGGAAATGTCAGTAATTAACCTCTCCTCAGTTAGTTTAAATATGGCACATATTGAATTGTTAAAGAAAGGATTATCATTCTGTCCCTCTAATGGCTTAGATAAATTTGAATTCGTGAAAGATCTTAACCTTTTCGCAAGGAAAATATTACTGAAAAAACTTTGGGGTAATAGATCCCAGAGTTGTGGCCCTGTTGAGAGTGAGGATGCAGAAGCAGTTGCAAACTTAGTATCCTTATTAGAAGAACAGGAGGAGACCGACATAGGTATCACCTACCCCAAAAAATCAAACTTTAAACCTACGTCCAAATTTATGCCCCAACTATCCTTATCCCCTAGTGTCCATACTTTTGTTAAATGTGTGGAAAGAGAAGTAGGTGACATAGGAATATCAGGCATAGTGAGCGATAATCTGAGCAAAAAAGAGAGAAGAGCTCTTAAAGATTTGATGAGTAAAAAAGAAATTCAGATTAAACCATCCGATAAGGGTGGGAATATTGTCATCCTTAACCAGGCTGACTATGTGAAAGAAGTCCTGAGACAGCTAGGTGTAAAAGAACAATATGAGGCTGTCACTAGACAAACTTATGAAAAATCTTGTGATGATCTATTCATCATTCTGAGACAAGCAAAAGAGTCAGGGTTATTAACTAAAAAAGAATTTGAATTTCTGAGTCCGACTCACCCAGTAGTTCCTACTTTTTACTGCATCCCCAAAGTGCCCCAAAGCATCACACACCCACCAGGACGTCCCATAGTGTCTGGTATTGGGGGACCAACAGAGGGGATAAGTAGATATGTAGATTTTTTTCTACGTCCCTTCTTAACTGAACTATCCTCCTATGTGCAAGACACGGGGGACGTTTTAAGAAAATTGAATAAGATTAAAATGGAACCAGACATGCTCCTACTCACTCTTGATGTGGAGTCACTGTACTCTTCTATCCCACATAAAGTAGGTCTGGAAGCAGCAGAATACTTCCTTAAACTACGTGGTGAAGAGTACAGTGACAACACTACCTTGGTACTTAAATTGTTGGAATTTGTGTTAACCAATAACATATTTATGTTTGATGGCAAATTTTTTAGACAGTTAAGAGGCACAGCCATGGGTTCGGCGTGCGCCCCCACCTATGCCTGTCTCCATCTAGGTGTCTGGGAGGCAGTTGATGTCTTCCAGGAATTAGATATATGGGTGGAGGCTCACGTCGCCCTATGGCTGCGCTATGTGGATGACATCCTAGTTTTGTGGAAAGGGGATGAAACTTCAGCCAATAAATTTGTTGAGATTTTGAACAAAAACAACAGGAATTTGTTCTTAACTCACCAGATAAGTAATAAGGAAACTACCTTTTTGGATCTCAAACTTACCATTGAAGATGGATTATTAAAAAGTAAAGTGTTTCGAAAAGAAACAGCAACTAATAATCTGTTATATGGTTCCAGCCATCACCCGGAGGCTTTAAAAAATGGCATTCCAGTGGGACAGTTCTTGAGGCTCAAGAGATGTTGTTCCACTGAACAAGATTTTGAAAGGCAGGCCGGAGAGATGGCTCAGAGGTTCCTTCAGAGAGGTTACTCTAAGAATCAAGTAAGGAAAGGATGGCTTAGAGCTAGGCAGATACCCAGAAATGAATTACTATATAGAACAACTGACAAGCCTAAGGAAGAGAATAATATTCGTCTAATAACGAAATATAATTCCCATTGGAATAAATTGCGAAATATCCTTAACAAACACTGGCACATTTTATTAAATGATAGTTCAGTTGCTAAATATATCTCTGAGTACCCACTGCTCACAGCCAAAAGAGCTCCCAGTATTAAGGATAAATTGGTTCGTAGTGAGTTCCAAAGAGATACCCCAAAAAATTGGCTAACACAGGCACAAACTAGGAAAGGTTGCGAACCTTGTGGCAGATGTGTGTACTGCAAGTACATTGTTAAAGCCTCAAATTTTTGCACTGAATATTCTGACAGGTCTTACCACATTAATGAAAGAATAGTCTGCAATACCTCAAATGTCATTTATATGTTACACTGTTCGTGTCCCAAATTTTATATTGGGAAAACGACACGTGAATTAAAAGAAAGGGTGAGGGAACACAGAGATAGCATTAAGGATAAGGAGTCAGACAGTCCAGTGGCCAGACACTTCCAAAAAATGCATGACTCTGATTTCTCTCTCCTAAGAGTACTGGGTATTGAACACATCAAACCAAGGAGGAGAGGAGGCAATATTGACCAATTATTGCTCCAGCACGAGTCACGCTGGATGTACAGACTCAATACCCTCTCTCCCTTTGGTCTGAATGAAAAAATCGAATTTTCTTGTTTTCTATAAATATTCCTTACTAAAAAATACACTGTTAGAAAATGTATATGAAATAATATACGTGTGCTTAGAAATGAGCATGTTGTCATGTTCACATTAGTGTTTTTCAGTGTATAATTTAAATCTAATGCTGTATTTTATCAGTATATAATAAGCAGCTTCCAGAATGTGGAAATTGCAAGATGCCATATTTGTATAGTTTAGTTGTATATTAAATGCACTAGTGTAACTTAATTGTAGCCATTGAAATGTACATGCACTATACACTTCCCTTTAACATATATGAAGGAGGTGTAACTTTGTATCTGCACAAGTGTTATAAAGTTTGCTGTGGTGTCTAATTAGACACATCTGATGAAGCCCTGAGTTCAGCCCGGAAAGGGGGAGGGGCGAAACGCGTAATGTGGAGAACAAGACACAGTGTGGAGGACGCCAGCATGGTGGATATGCTGTGAATCTGACGATATCAAGTGAACACAACCAAGCAAGTGAAGAGCTGCATAGGCGGCATACATCGCTGTAAGCCACACCACGGATGAGATCCTGTCAGGTAATACCGTAGAGTGTGTGAAGAGAGCGGAGGTAAGCCATGCAGTAATAAGTCTTGCACACTGAAAGTTTGAAGTTTGAGTTGTCATTTGCACATGGGATCAAGTTTGCAACAGTACTAGTACCATTCTTGGACTCTCATATTACATTCTCTAATCCGGTACCGGATCAAATACACAATAATGAGATATCAAGGACGGTATTCTGTCTAATCTAAAAACCGGAGCGTGTTCTTAACACTCAAGTGCCCGGCATTAAGGACGGACTTTCTCATGAGTTAACAATAACCCTGCATATGCTAGCTCACAGTTGTCAGTAGTGCACTACGCTTGTTATATGTTTGTGTGCTGTAATCTTGTTGTTGCCATCATTCTCAGCATGTACCTTTTTTGGCTTTGCTTTTATTAAAATGTATATGTTCAGCATACCTGTTTAGGATGTCATTCCTTAGTATACTGTAGGGGGGTTTTTGGTGCGGCCAGGTATCCGCTTTAGCTCTTTTGATATGTTAGAGCTCTTTTCTAACTAATTTGATTATATTCATTTAGGATTGCCAGCACAATACGCTTTACCCTTTTATCCTATCTGTGTGCACCCTATCCCTTGTATAAAAATATATATATATACACACACAAAATACCAAAAGGAGCGCTCTCACCTTAATGCACAACTGCCAGGGTGCCAACGGTTCAATACATAGCATATAGGAAGGAACTCACAGGTCTTTTTCAATGGTTAAGTTTAATAAGCGTGACGTTTCAGGGATGGGTAGTGTGTGAAAAAGACCAGTGACTGACTCCCTATATTTTATTTATATATATATATATATATATATATATATATATATATATATATATATATATATATATATATATATATATATATAAAGCAAGTAGAATCCCAGGAAAAACCCAAGAAGCTCAGGGTCTAATAGCGCTCTAAATAAGGGTAATATAATGAAAACTCCAAATAATTATCATAGAATGTGTATCCTATACATGCAACTGGCTGCTGCTACACCCAACACGAAGGGAGATTCCCCACTTCTCCCTTCTTAGTAGAAAAAATAAAAAAAGAATACATGGTTAGCGCTGCCTGGCATTAACATATAAAAATGGAGTTACAAATAGTAAATAAATGTATATATGTAATAAATACAATGTACTCAGCAATAAATATAATGAATGCACAATGAGAGGATAAAAAATAAAAAATAAAAAACAAATGATACAATAAAAATAGTAAAAATCACAATATAATAAATAAACACATAGGTAAAAGAACACGATGAGCTGTGAGAACAGGTCCTTCTTGACTCTTGGAATCCCAAAGGTAGAAACTTTCAATCTCACTTTCCTGGAGCTTGGTGAAACTGTGATCACGCTTCGTGTAGACTCCTGGGTTAGGGTCAGATTCACAACTTGGGTAATTTATGGGTAACAGAGAATTAACCTTGGCAACTCTGGACTTCAACTCCCACAATGCTACGCTTATTCAATTTCTCACGTGACAACTGGAATCCAATCAGTCTACCTTTGGGATTCCAAGAGTCAAAAAGGACCTGTTCTCACAGCAACGTGGCTATCCAGACAGCGGGATTTGATGGTGATTACTTCTTTACTTACCTCATATTGATTGAGATTTATTCAAGTAAGTGCACATCCTTAGGGGGAACTTGTCTGAGAAGATAAGAAAGATCTGGATTCGCTTGCATTTACTTTTGCTCATCTTGTTCTTTTACCTATGTGTTTATTATATTGTGATTTTTACTATTTTTATTGTATCATTTGTTTTTTATTTTTTATTCTTTATCCTCTCGTGCATTCATTATATCTATTGCTGAGTACATTGTATTCATTACATACATACATTTATTTACTATATGTAACTCCCTTTTTATATGTTAATGCCAGGCAGCGCTAACCTTGTATTCTTTTTTGATATATATATATATATATATATATATATATATATATATATATACAAACACACACATGTATACGCTGTGTTATGACATGTAAATATTGACTAAATGATATAAGAAAATTGTCGTTTACACTTGGTCACATCCCCTCTCAAACCTGTCCATTTTACAGATGCAAATATACATATTTTATGTATCTATATTCTGAAATCGAAACTATTCAGGAAATCTAAATACCAGAGTTTTGTAGAAGTAACCTTGTAATATGAGAGCAAGAATAAGAGCGTTATTGATTTAACTTAAGCGGTGTTAGCTCTCAATAGGGGTAATATTTCTGGGCCTATGTTGGGAATAATTGTATGTCTTATCCAAAAACCACAGGCTCATTGTCTTTGTATTAATTCCTGAGCCCTCCTATACGTAGCTGAAAGACAGCCTGTCAATTTGCCCTTATATCATTTACAGTAATTCCTTGGTGTTAATAATTTCCTTGTTTTTTGGCTCATTTGTTATTGCTTCAAATACATTAAACCCTGTTTAAATTATAGGTAGGAAATTTAGATGTTGATTTCAATGGCCTAGATTCATAGACACTTGTGGGGTTGCCGAGGGGTCATATTGTAAAGTGGAGATTCATTCACTGAGCACCACTTGACCTGTCTTTTTCAGCATATCATTAGTAACCTTCCCTGCCATTTAAACCCAAAGATGCATGAGGAGCCTAATACATGATAGCTCACACATCAAACGAGAACCGCTAACTACACAGAAAAGCAATACTTGCAATCGCAACACTTAGGAAATAGGTCTCCAAATAGGTCCTTGTTTGGTTAAACATATATTAAATGTAGGGGAATTGCGGATGCCCCAAAGCCTGCTGGGAAGATCTTACCTAAAATCTAATGTTATAATTTTGAATATGAAGAAACTGATTTATTGGTTAGTATAGATTTTATTTTTTTCCGCAATTTTAATTTCTTTATTCCATGTAGATTCAGTGGCGTGCAGACACACAAATCACAATAGCAATAAACCCACTTCTATTATTTAAACAACAATTATGTTACTGTTTATTTTCCAGGTTATTCCTCCTGATTTATTTCCAAGTCTGTAACTTTTCTGCAAGTGCACAGCTTGAAAAGACATTCACAAGAGATGAAAGGCTCAGGAAAAGCTCTAAAACACTGTGCGCAGTGCCAAATGCTATATAAACTGCCCTGTATTATTAAACAGGATAGACTGGCTGAATTGAAATTTTTCACTTGACTGGTCAAACTTTATCTCTGTACATTAAACTGTAAAGGATGTAAAGTTATATCACCAGAACCAATATTACCTAATGTGCTTATTTTTTGTAGTTAGAAACTGTAAATACAGTTTCAAAATAAAACAAGTATTGAATTAAAATGTAAAACTACGAAAGTGAATACATTTTTTTTCCCCTAAATACTTATGGGTAGATTTATCAAATGTCGGGCGGACATGATCTGCTGTAGCATCGATAAATGCATACGCTGTCGGCATTTCGGGTGAAATGCTTGTGCAATGCCACCCCTGCACATTCGCAGCCAATTGGCCACTAGCAGGGGATGTGAATATTCCTGATCATTTCTGATCGTTATGATTGCTGTCTGCCACCTCCGTCTTTGTAGTGAGTGTGCAACAGATGCTGTTCCTTTGCTGCCTGTAGTTATCATTAAATAAAGATTTCCTTGTGCAGAGCTGCTCCAGAGCTCTCACAGACCAATCATATGAAAGCAGGGCCTGTCACTCACTGCAAACAAATAAGTCAGGGGGGTGTATATCCTCTAGCTTTGCTGCTTAATAAACGGAGCCCCAAGTCATTTTATTGGGGTATCATTTGCTACCTCATTAACAGTAATTGCAAGCAACACAGTACAATTACCGTCTGCATAGTCCGTTCCTATTTACCACTATTTTCCCAGTGCAACTGAAACCCTAGCCGAAACAATCTAAACATAATTAACCTGTATTTTCTCCACATAATTATATGCTTCACGGACCCCAAAACTCCCAAACATAAACCTTAGTGTAATTTCCCACTAACCAGAATTCCCCACTCTTCGTTAATATAAAATGAACTGAAGCCTCCACTGCAATTAACTTTAGAGCTACCAGGTTTCATGCTGCACTTTTTTAATGATATTTTCATATTTGTATAATGTTTAATTTTAAAATGACTATAATCAGTTACATGGTTTATGTATTCTTCCAGACTATTAGGCAATGGGATGGACCAGCAATATCACAAGTATACCATGTGAACAGCAAAACAGGTGAATAATGTACCCTTACACAGCTGAACATTTATATAAAATAATGAAATTCCTAATCATATCACAATATATTTACACAAAAATCTATATTATCTCCCTATTTTATTAATTTAAGCCAGTCATGTTCCAGCAGTAGACTCAATCCCCAAATATTATAATAATCAAACATCTCACTTGGAAACAGAAACACATTGCAGCTCCTTACCAGACAAGGCCAGTGAGCCAACTACGAGCGTACACATGTATCCACCAATCACCAAAAGTAAGAGTATGAAATTAGTCTTGGCAAACTTTAACAATGAGTGAACTACTAAGTATTCCTGTCCGCCCCTCTCTCTGTCTCTCTATTTGTCTCTCTATCTCTCTCTCTCTCTCTCTCTCTCTCTCTACAGTATATATATATACATACACAGGATTGAAAAGGCATGCACTCACTGGATCAGACACTTGGTCTGATGAAGGGGTGATTGATCCCCGAAACGTTACCTGTTTGTTTTTGATGTGCCATTAAAGCACCACATGTGCACAAAACCAGCATGCATGCCTTTTCAATCCTGCATTCAATATTCGCTTGCACCCTGGTAGCTGCCGCTTAAGTGGGAGTGCACTCTATTTATTTTGTATTTGAGATACATATATATATATACTGTAGGAGAAATGGGTCATAAAAGCTCTTTACAGTTGTAGACTGCCAAAAGCCGCAGTGGACAGTAAATATACTATTAATCACTTGGGCTGCAGTACAAACTTGTATATAAATCCTAACATTTTATTGTATGCTCATATACTAGTGACATTGTTGCCTGCCAGCCCTTCTTCTTGCCAGATACAGATTATTAAACACTGGTACTTTTTATAGTGCCTAACCTTATGCCAGAAATCAATCTATCTACAATGTACAGTCTGGTTGGTTGCTATACCAACTGGTAAAAATATAAAACTGTCATACTCTAATAAAATATATATTCATCCTATTAAATGCTTTCTTGGATGGATGAATGTGGCTATTGCTAGAAAGGAAGGGGATGCTGACTAGCACCTGGAAGGAAGGGTTGTAGACTGTGCAGTAAATGTATACAATGAGATTTTAATTATTCCACAGTGTTGCTGTCACCATTACTACATTTTACATTGCAAGTAAGACCCCTGCAACTCTCTTTCTCTCAATGACCCAATTCCCATATAAATGGAAATTGGATGACCAGAACATAACAAAGACAACAGCAGATTAGAAAATGTAAAGTTCTTTGAGCTTTTCCCTTCACCAAAATATAAACTTTGGAATGAATTGTCTCATGATCCCTATAGTTGGCAATTGTTATTACTCTACAGAGTAAGGTCAGTTTTGCATTTCAATGTTTAATAGAAGCATTTTTGCAATATACTTCCATTAGCTAAAATGCATCTAGTAAATGTTATTACTGTTTCAGTGGCATACACATATATGCTATGTGTGACTAGAGCATCAGCAGTGAAACACCATGCCTGCTCACAGAACTGGCAGCGGAGTGCATTTACTCACACTCACAGTATATGTGCATATGCCCATAGCTAACAGTAACAGCTTTTACTAGAATCTTAGGGACCAATTTATCAAAGCTTCAACTGTGAATACGCTGGAATTCCACTTCAAATTAGACGCAAAATTGATATGCCATAGTTATCACGGCATCAACATAGAACAGTCTGACGAAACATTCATTCCCGCGAGTCAACTCTCGTGACGCAAATCGATGCTCAGGGTATTCCAGTATACAACTGCCAATCCGCTCTCACATACGACTCTATTCGACCAAATTAAAATTCAGACGCTGAAAGCCTACTGTTCAATCCACCACCTTTTAGCTCACGAATGCTATAGAAAGCAATGGGATGTTACTGCATTAATGAACCAGCAACAGGCGCCAACAAAGACGCATGTTCAATATCTAAATAATATTTTAAATAACAATATTATAATCACATGTAATTTCAAGGGACAGATTACTTTCAAAATAATTTTTAGAAATCTTTGGTTTATTCTTATTTGTTTTTCCATCATTTTAGCCTGCCATGTAGGTTTATAATGACTAAACTAACTATAATGACACCGGTAATGCCTGTCTGGCAGCAGCACTAGTAGATATAGGGATAACAATGAAATAAATACATTACATAATATAGCTAACTTCCTTTTTGATAAATTTATTTGCACCATGTTTAACGCATGGAATACAAGACCCACTATTTGCACCATGTTTAACGCATGGACTACAAGTCCCACTCTCCACTTCGCAACAAATTTGACACAATACTTCACACCAAATTTGAAGCAATACTTCGCACCAAATTTGACGCAATACTCAAACTCCTAAACAACACACAAACTAGTAAAATTGTCTACCACTTTTTATTGGGAAATGCATAATCACGTAATTAATGAAATCAGCCAATCTTATTTAAATATACATTTTCTACTATTACTAACAAATCAAATTGCTCTATACTTGTGTCATTGATCACTCATCAGAACTTGTTAGTGCCATTTGTTACATTGTTTAATATACTTTGAAAGTATGTATATGTGAAATTAGTATTAAAGATAAACATTGATGATGACATTAGGCCACATAGTGTAATATTTTTGACAATGATTTTAATAATCGAATGATGTTTGATTCAATATAATTTTAAACTGAAATCTCAAAGGGATAGTCTACCTAACATTAAACTGTCATGAATCAGATACAGCAGACATTTAAATCACCTCTTTAATGTCACCCTATTTTCAGTGTTTTCTTCCTTCCATTAAGAAATGTCATCTTAAATGCCAGCCCAATTTTTAACACCTGTTAAAAAGAAGTGGTGTTTAAAACTAGACTTCAATCAGGAAGTGATACACAGGTGCAGAAAGAAAACTGGCCCAGCTCTTAAAATATCCATTGTTTGCAAATAAATACATATGATACCCTGATTACATGTTATATTTGCTCAGAATAATAATAAAGTTACACTATATACATATAGTGGTATAAATAAACACAGAGGTATGAAAGACAACATTGTTTAGAGCAAAAAACAAACAATTTAGGGACATGTATATATATATATATACAGTGGGGTAAAAAGTATTCAGTTAGCCACCAATTGTGCAAATTCTCCTACTTAAGAAGATGAGAGAGGTCTGTCATTTTCATCATAGGTATACCTCAACTATGAGAGACAAAATGTGGAAACAAATCCAGACAATCACATTGTCTGATTTGGAAAGAATTTATTTGCAAATTATGGTGGAAAATAAGTATTTGGTCAATATCAAAAGTTCATCTCAATACTTTGTTATATATCCTTTGTTGGCAATGACAGAGGTTAAACGTTTTCTGTAAGTCTTCACAAGGTTGTCACACACTGTTTCTGGTATGTTGGCCCATTCCTGCATGCAGATCTCCTCTAGAGCAATGATGTTTTGGGGCTGTCGCTGGGCAACACGGACTTTCAACTCCCTCCAAAGGTTTTCTATGGGGTTGAGATCTGGAGACTGGCTAGGCCACTCCAGGACCTTGAAATGCTTCTTACGAAGCCACTCCTTCGTTGTCCAGGTGGTGTGTTTGGGATCATTGTCATGCTGAAAGACCCAGCCACGTTTCATCTTCAATGCCCTTGCTGATGGAAGGAGGTTTGCACTCAAAATCTCACGATAAATGGCCCCATTCATTCTTTCATGTACACGGATCAGTCGTCCTGTTTCCTTTGCAGAGAAACAGCCCCAAAGCATGATGTTGCTACCCCCATGCTTCACAGTAGGTATGGTGTTCTTTGGTTGCAACTCAGCATTCTCTCTCCTCCAAACACGACGAGTTGTGTTTCAACAAAACAGTTCTACTTTGGTTTCATCTGACCATATGACATTCTCCCAATCTGCTTCTGGATCATCCAAATGCTCTCTAGCATACTTCAGATGAGCCCGGATATGTACTGGCTTAAGCAGGGGGACACGTCTGGCACTGCAGGATCTGAGTCCCTGGCGGCATAGTGTGTTACTGATGGTAGCATTTGCTACGTTGGTCCCAGCTCTCTACAGGTCATTCACTAGGTCCCCCCGTGTGGTTCTGGGATGTTTGCTCACTGTTCTTGTGATCATTTTGACCCCACAGGTTGAGATCTTGTGTGGAGCCCCAGATCGAGGGAAATTATCAGTGGTCTTGTATGTCTTCCATTTTCTAATTATTGCTCCCACAGTTGATTTCTTCACACCAAGCTGCTTGCTTATTGCAGATTCAGTCTTCCCAGCCTGGTGCAGGTCTACAATTTTGTTTCTGGTGTCCTTCGACAGCTCTTTGGTCTTCACCATAGTGGAGTTTGGAGTGTGACTGTTTGAGGTTGTGGACAGGTGTCTTTTATACTGATAACAAGTTCAAACAGGTGCCATTAATACAGGTAATGAGTGGAGGACAGAGGAGCCTCTTAAAGAAGAAGATACAGGTCTGTGAGAGCCAGAAATCTTGCTTGTTTGTAGGTGACCAAATACTTATTTTCCACCATAATATGCAAATAAATTATTTCCAAATCAGACAATGTGATTGTCTGGATTTGTTTCCACATTTTGTCTCTCATTGTTGAGGTATACCTATGATGAAAATTACAGGCCTCTCTCATCTTCTTAAAGGGACACTGTACCCAATTTTTTTCTTTTGTAATTCAGAAAGAGCATGCAATTTTAAGCAACTTTCTAATTTACTCCTATTATCAATTTTTCTTCGTTCTCTTGCTATCATTATTTGAAAAAAAGGCATCTAAGCTTTTTTTTGGTTTCAGTGCTCTGGACAGCACTTTTTTATTGGTGGATGAATTTATCCACCAATCAGCAAGGACAACCCAGGTTGTTCACCAAAAATGGGGCGGCATCTAAACTTACATTCTTGCATTTCAAATAAAGATACCAAGAGAATGAAGAAAATTTGATAATAGGAGTAAATTAGAAAGTTGCTTAAAATTTCATGCTCAATCTGAATCACGAAAGAAACATTTTGGGTACAGTGTCCCTTTAAGTGAGAGAACTATATATATATATATATATATATATATATATATATATATATATATATATATATATATATATATATATATACGCAAGTATGTGCAAAGATATATGTACAAATTCTAGCATTAATAATTATGTAAAAAAAACATGAGATAAGCATATTATGATTTCTAGAAATACAAATACACATTATCTTATGTGAAAATATATATCAGATTCTTTGAATAAAAAAATAGAAAAATAACTTTCTATGAGATATTATTGTTTGTTCAGGTATAAATCTAGCTATTTCTTTGACATTAACAGATGAAAAATAAAAGATTAGCTATAGAGAATAGGACAGTAATGAAATGGTATAAATGAAGTTGGAAAAAACAGACAAAACTGTCTTCATTTGATGGACATTCAGGGTAGATCATTTGATAAATAAGGATATCGATGCCTCTTGTTTATCAACTGTCCGATGCTTTTTGCATCGGACTTGACGCGCGTGTATTTGACAGATGTGTTGATAAATATGGCCGCCGAATTAAGATTCGCGTCAGCGATGTCTGGCGAGCATATTCACCTCAGCGAATGCGTCGAGATTGACGCCTTGATAAATCGGCCCCATAGAATCAGTTTTGCTAATGAATTTATATTGCAAAAATGCTTCTATTCAAAATTACAATAAATTTATGCAGATTTAAATTGTTTTACCTTTGTATTCGTTAAAAGCTTTTAATGTAGATGAGGACAAAAGCACCTAAAAGTGGGACAAGATAATAATTACAGGGTTTAAGAGGGGGGATTTAAAGTAAGAAACAGAGGTTAATGTGGATTATGCAATAAAAGATTCACTTTATTGTAATGAAGGACAAATGTTTTAGTATATTATATCTGCAATAAATGATGGTGTGATATTAAGGTAATCAATTCCTGGTTTCAATTCTGATTGGAAAATAAATCTTTTGTCATGTACCTATTCCGTTAGAATATAAGAATAACTTTATCACACCAGAAAGTCATTTACTCATTTCAGAACTTCATTATAGAAATGTTTAAGCAATTCATGAATAAGATACATATTATAACAGAGTTTATTAATATACTGATTTCATTCAAGATTAAAGGGGCATGAAACCCAAACATTTTCTTTCATGATTTAGGTAGAACATACAAATTTAAACAACTTTCCAGTTTACTTCTATTATCAAATTTGCTTAATTCTCTTGGTATCATTTGTTGAAGGAGCAGCAATGCACTACTGGTTTCTAACTGAACATATGGGTGAGCCAATGATAATCGGTATATATATGCAGCCACCAATCAGCAGCTAGAACCTAGGTTCTTTCCTGCTCCTGTGCTTTCCTAGATAAACCTTTCAGTAAAGGATAACAAGAGAAGGAAGCAAATTAAATAATAGAAGTCAATTAGAAAGTTTAAAATTGTATACTCTGTCTAAATCATGAATGTCTAATTATGACTTTACTGTCCATTTAAGGAGACATGCAAAAATTATACTGAACCTAAAGATGTTTAATAATCAAGGCAAAATTGCAGCAGCACAGCAGCCAGACTAAAGCCTTTGGGTAGGACAGCATAGCCTGGCATGCAGGTGTTTCCGTAGGCATTTGCTTATACATTGCTTGTAAATAAACCAAATTAATTGCTGTATTAACAAGTTAATATGGATCACAAATTAATCTATAATCAAGACAGGAATGTTACCAGTTCTACATATTACAAGTGCAAAAATATTAGACTATCTGTCTTTGTATATGCTCCCCTATCCTTTATTTCATAAGTTCCTTTGGGTTACAGTAGATACTAATCATTACTGGGGACAGTGCCATTGGCTGGCAGGAAATTACACTGAGCTTTCAATCAGACATTTGAAAGGAACTTGTAATTTAAAATGCATTTAATAATATACAGTAATCTTTATTGGCTATTAATTGCCTATGGGCCAGATTACAAGTGGAGCGGTATTTAACGCTCCTGATCACACACTAAGGCCCCTAAAAGTAAGCTTTTTGCATGCGTCGGGTAGCACTTGTATTACAAGTTGAAAAAAAAAAAGTTAAAAAAGTTTTCACTTGAGCGCTAATGCGATGCACATAAAAAGCCAAACTTCGACTATCTTTTGCACATTAATCTATACCCCCGTAGAAGTCAATGGACCAAAAAAGTGTGTGTGTGGGGGAGGCCTACTTGCACTCAAATCCGATAGTTTATCTTCAAGTGTGCTAACCTGACATGAAAATATCAATATTTCACATTCCAATGTTCTTCAAATAGAGCAATATGTTCTATTTATTCAGAAATACATATTTATATTTATATATATATATATATATATGTTTTTTTTTTTGCAAATATATATATATATATATATACATATATATACGTACACACACACACACACACATGATTATATAAAGGTATAGATACTGTATATACAGATATATATATGTATATATAGGAATATCTATTTATAAATACATAGAACATATTTTGCTATGTGAGGAGCATTGAAATGTAAAATATTTACAGTAAACACTACAACACTATTAAATATGAATATTGCATAAATATGATTTTACATGTTTTCATCTACTTGACTGTAAAGGGCTCCAATACACATATATACATGTCTATATATGTGTACATATGTATTTGTGTTTATATGTGTATACATGTATGTAAATTCATATATACACATAAATACATATCTACATACATGTACATATTTAGACATGTGTATGTATGTATCTCTATGTTAAAGCACTCTGCCTGAATACTTTTTCTAACACCTGAGACCTCATATCTTTGATCAACATTTTTGTACAATTTTAATTTTATAATTTTATTTAGACATTGCTATTATAAGTGTAACTGTACTTTTAGATGTATTTTTGGGGTCTATATCAAAATCCCTAAAATCAGAAACTCTAATATCATAAAACAGAATCATGAAATCCAGAAATCCCTAATGTCTAAAGTCATAATCCCTAATGTCTAAAATCCAGAAAATCAAAATGCAGAAAGAACAAAATCCCTAAATTATAAAATCCCTAAAATGCAAAATCCCTAAACTTAAAAAACCCGTTAGATACAATGTATTGTGATGTCCCCATCTTTACTATCTTTTTGCCTCCGTCTGGGGGGTTCAAGGGGTACTCCGCCGATCCTCTGGCGTTCATCCCAAGTGAACCTTGGGGAGTGAAGTTTACCCCCCAGGCGGAGGCAAAAGATAAAGAAGATGAGGACATTACAGCACATCGTATCGATAGGGTTTTTTAAGTTTAGGATTTTTTTCTTTCTGCATTTTGATTTTCAGGATTTTAGACATTAGGTATTATGATCTTTTTGGATTTCAAGATTCTGTGTTATGGTATTAAGGATTTTGAATTTATGGATTTTGATCGCCTCCCGTATTTTTGATGTGTTTTGAGACACAGTTAACCAGAGCTCTGAGGACACGTTATCCTGACGTGCGTTAACTTAAATTGCGCTCAAATGATCGCGTTTACTTTCAACATGTTAGACGAGTGCTACACCCAACAAGTGGAAACAGACCCCCCTTTTCACTCACGCATAATTTAGCGCGCCACTCATAATCTGGTCCTATATGGGGATTCAAAGCAGCATGTTATACAGATTACTAATAATAAAAACAAAACTACTAGGATTAGTATACTGCAGATCTCACAGCATTATTACAGAAGTGTTGTGTGGTATTGTACTGTAGAGCTACGTACATAGGTTATACTAACAAAAATATGAGAATAGACATTATATTAATCAGCCCCCAGCCAATGTAATGTAATTCTGCAATGTGGTCAAGCCTATAGTAAGACAAACTTTGGCTTCACGTGATTAATTATTCCCTGACATTCAATACTGTAGTACTAATATATCTGAGTTATAATTGTAATAGTAATTTATTTTCTTTAATTGTTTTAATTCATTTCATCTGTTTCTATTATTAGTTATGTATCTCACTGTGTAGTCCTGTCATTTGCTATTTATAGGGACATTATTTTTTCTTACCATTGGGCTAGACGCAATAACGCTTGTTTCATAAACAAGTTGCTTTTGCAAGATTTTACAGCTCTGAGATGTCCCTTGTGGAATTTATAAAAGGTTAAAATCCCATTATAAGCTTGGGAGTTCACATAGCGCTATTTTTATGTTCCTGCATATTAAAGGGCAATTAAGTAAAAAAAATGTAAATCATATAGAGTCTTGTAACTTAGCAAACAATAATATTTATGTTTAAATCTGTTTATGTAAATTCACTATCACGAAATGAAATATGAAAAGCAAATTGTAAATTAAATACAATATCAATACATTATTAAGACAATAATGAACAAGAGTCCAGAACATTTCCATAACAAATTTATTTTTATGCAAGCTACTCGGATAATCTGCCAACACCAATACAACCAGACCTACATGGTCATGATTTAGGAGGTTCAAAACGTCACTAATTTTGTGGGGAAATCCTCTAATAAAAGTATCACTTTTTATTTCAACATGGTGCTGTCACACAAAAACATTATTTAGATACAGTTCACATTATGAGCTAAATTTTAAGTGTCGCGCTAAAAAGGGATTTATCACAGCTGCTTGTGAGCATCAGGTTTTTTGCTGGTATTGCAAGGTGAAAGCACGATCGCTTGAGACTAACTGAAGTTAACACGCGTCAGGTTAGCGCGACCTTAGAACTCTGGTTAACTGTTTCGAGTGGCAGCGTTAAATATCGCTCCACTTGTAATCTGGCCCACATATGGTTTTAGTCTCTTTAGAATTCATATATTGTATGTCAGTTAAAGGGACACTGCACTATAAAATTTGTTTCCTCTTACTGTTTTCCAAATTACTCTTACTACAGAATATTAAGCGCATGGGAAACCGTTCATGTTTATTTATGTATTTGACATAGATGGTTTTGTTTATTAAACCCATAACTTATTGTTCTCAAGGACACACCCATATAAATAGTCTGAGCCTGTAGGTAAAGCAGACGTGCTGATGTTATCTCTGTCTAAACACACAGTTTAATAGTTAGTTATTAAAATGTTAACTGTTAATTATGATCTACAAAACATAAGAGAGACAGATGCGCCACATGGCCCAATATTGTTTGTTCAGCGGGGTAGATGTATTCTAGTGGTATCAATATTAACTCACAATCTAGGAAGCACCTCAGTTAGTGCAGCAGGAGCAGTCTGGGATTAATCACAGTCACCCAGCAGACCGACCTCTAGGACAAATTAGTATGGTTCTGTGATGGAGATACAAAAAACACAAGTGCCTATATGGCCTAGTACTGTTTGAACCAGAGGATGATGTTATGAATATTTAGACATATACTCACAATTTGTATAGCATCTTCATTGATGCTAAACAGGCAGGAAGGGATCAATGCAGTCACCCAACAGACTATAGCAGGTTCTCACAGCAGGCAGAGCAACAGAGCTCACAAAGATCAGGTCCAAAATGATACACAATAGCAAATAAAACACTTGCTATTGTGTATCATTTTGGACCTGATCTTTGTGAGCTCTGTTGCTCTGCCTGCTGTGAGAACCTGCTATAGTCTGTTGGGTGACTGCATTGATCCCTTCCTGCCTGTTTAGCATCAATGAAGATGCTATACAAATTGTGAGTATATGTCTAAATATTCATAACATCATCCTCTGGTTCAAACAGTACTAGGCCATATAGGCACTTGTGTTTTTTGTATCTCCATCACAGAACCATACTAATTTGTCCTAGAGGTCGGTCTGCTGGGTGACTGTGATTAATCCCAGACTGCTCCTGCTGCACTAACTGAGGTGCTTCCTAGATTGTGAGTTAATATTGATACCACTAGAATACATCTACCCCGCTGAACAAACAATATTGGGCCATGTGGCGCATCTGTCTCTCTTATGTTTTGTAGATCATCTTCTTGGGATCCCGGCCGGATTCTTTACAGATTGCTGCCTCTACAATACCTGTCTTCCACACAGTGACTTTCCACTAAGTAATCTAAACTGCTATAATTAATATCAAGTGTTGCTCACTTGTCGAATAAAGTGTCACACTACATTTTTGTGGCATTACATATCAATATTTATTATTTATTTAATACATATTCTATGACATTTTTTATCTTTTATTTTTAATATTTTTAATATTTCTCACTTTTGATTGCTCTGATCTGATTGCTAGAAATTTGTATATAATAGGATCAGTTCTCACCACTGTTACAATTGTAATTTAGGGCGCCCCCTACTCTTATAGAATAACTGTTAATTATGGCTTCAATGAGCACAACCAGCTATTTCAGATACAAAAATCTATCTCACCACCAGTTTCCATAGCTTTTCTTCAGAAAATACCATCTGTATACATATTTTAGTATAGGTAGCAGATTCAGCAGACAACCCCAGTTATTTTAAATGACAAAATAAAGGTAAATAAGCTGTTTGCAAACTAATAAATATTTTCTAGCAGGTAAAATATACCATTGGAAACATAATAAAGAGGAGAAAGTTTTAGAGTGCAATGTCCCAGTTTTTGCAATGTAAAACTGGCTTTGCAGCATCACTTAATTAGCTAAAAAGGGTTGTTTCTTGGTTGTATTTCAAGTTTTGTAACAGATCTGAGTGGAATGCAGAAAAGCTCTCTCGCTACAAGGAAAAACTTGTGTTTCAGGCTTGCTATTAAAAAGCTGGCAAGCGTGCTCAAGTACACATTTTAAGCATTAACATTATTTAATATTATAGTCATATCATCCATATTTTTAAAATATTTTTACTGTTCAATATTTTTTTACTTAAATTTAAAGTGACATAAAACTGGAAATAGAAAATTCTGTAATACGTTAGTGCACGATTGTTTGCATTTAACTATGAGGTAAATCACAATTAATCAGATAATTAATCTACTAAAAATCACCATAGACTTTAATGGTGTTTGTTTGTTGAAAATCGGATAAACTATCTACAGGATTGTGACTGGCCTCTATGGGGTAGATTTATGAAATGTCAGACGGACATGATTCGCTGTGGCCTACATGTCCATCCAATATCGCTAAATGCAGACAGCATACGCTGTCCGCATATAACATTGCACAAGCATTTCTGGTGAAATGCTTGTGCAATGCCGCCCCCCACACATTGGGCCGCTAGCAGGGGGTGTCAATCATCCTGATCGTATCTGATCATGATGATTGCTATCCACCACCCATGAGTTAAGGAGCAGTGGTCTTACAACCGCTGCTTCTTAAATTTTGTTTCCAGCGGACCTGAAGGCTCGCATGGAAACAGCTGCATTCGCAGCATAATAAATCTACCTCCTATGTGTTGAAACCCTTTCAAAAGGATTAAACACATAGTTAAAGTCAGCTCTAGAACAACAGTCCACTACTTGGAGCTAGCCGAACACATATGGTGAGGCAAGGCCAAGAATCAAATGTTTGTAACTACCAATTGACAGTTAGCTCCCAATTGAGCATTGTAGCTGCTGAGGATATGTACATATGCTTTTCAACAAAGGGTACCAATAGAAAAAAGTAAATTTGATAACAGACATTAAATTTAAAAGTGTTTTAAAATTGCATTCTCTATATAAGAAAGTTTAATTTTGACTTTCTTGTCCCTTTAAAGGGACAGTCAACACCAGAATTTTGTTGTTTAAAAAATAGATGGTGATTGGTGGCTGCACTTATATGCCTCCTGTCATTGGCTCACCAGATGTGTTTGGCTTGCTCCCAGCAGTGCATTGCTGCTCCTGAGCTTACATTTTCTGTCCGTTTGGGACCAAGGCTATTTTTACATTTTTGAGGTGTTTGTGTTTAGCTGTAATTTTCCTCTTACTCATTTACTGTACCCACACATATTATATATCGTTTTTCTCGCCATTAAATGGACTTTCTAAAGATACCATTATTTTCATCATATCTTATAATTTACTATAAAAAATGTTATAAAATATGAGGAAAAAATAGAAAAAAACACACTTTTTCTAACTTTGACCCCCAAAATCTGTTACACATCTACAACCACCAAAAAACACCCATGCTAAATAGTTTCTAAATGTTGTCCTGAGTTTAGAAATACCCAATGTTTACAAGTTCTTTGCTTTTTTTGTAAACTATAGGGCCATAAATACAAGTAGCACTTTGCTATTTCCAAACCATTTCTTTTCAAAATTAGCGATAGTTACATTAGAGCACTGATATCTTTTAGGAATCTCTGAATATCCATTGACATGTATATATTTTTTTTTAGTAGACATCCCAAAGTATTGATCTAGGCCATTTTGGTATATTTCATGCCACCATTTCACCGTCAAATGCAATCAAATACAAAAAAATCGTTCACTTTTCACAAATTTTTTCACAAACATTTGGTTTCTAACTTAAATTATTTACAAACAGCTTGTGCAATTATGGCATAAATGGTTGTAAATTCTTCTCTGGGATCCCCTTTGTTCAGAAATAGCAGACATATATGACTTTGGTGTTGCTTTTTGGTAATTAGAAGGCCGCTAAATGCCACTGCGCACCACACGTGTATTATGCCCAGCAGTGAAGGGGTTAATTAGGGAGCATGTAGGGAGCTTTTTGGGGTAGTTTTAGCTTTAGTGTAGTGTAGTAGACAACCCCAAGTATTGATCTAGGCCAATTTTGGTATATTTCATGCCACCATTTCACCGCCAAATGCGATCAAATTAAAAAAAACGTAATTTTTTTCTCAATTTTAGGTTTCTCACTGAAATTATTTACAAACAGCTTCTGCAATTATGGCACAAATGGTTGTAAATGCTTCTCTGGGATCCCCTTTGTTCAGAAATAGCAGACATATATGGCTTTGGCATTGCTTTTTGGTAATTAGAAGGCCTCTAAATGCCGCTTCGCATCACACGTGTATTATGGCTAGCAGTGAAGGGGTTAATTATGTAGCTTGTAGGGAGCTTGCAGGGTTAATTTTAACTTTAGTGTAGAGCTCAGCCTCCCACCTGAAACATCAGACCCCCTGATCCCTCCCAAACAGCTCTCTTCCCTCCCCCACCCCACAATTGTCCCCGCCATCTTAAGTACTGGCAGAAACTCTGCCAGTACTAAAATAAAAGGTATTTGGCCCTTTTTTTTTTTTAAAAAAAAAAAAAAGCATATTTACATATGCTGATGTGTAGGATCCCCCCTTAGACCCCAACCTCACTGATCCCCCACCAAACTGCTCTCTAACCCTTCCCCTCTGAAATAATGGGCGCCATCTTGGGTACTGGCAGCTGTCTGCCAGTACCCAGTTTTGTAACAAAATGTGCCTTTTTTTTAAAAAAAATTCCCTTTCCTGTAGTGTAGCTTCCCCCCCCCACCGAGACCAACCCCCAACCCCTTCCAGGTCCCTTAGATGATATTTTACATTAATTGCGTTTTTAATTTTTAACCTTTTTTTTCTGTAGTGTAGCAGTTCCCACCCGCTCCCGCCCCGTGCACGCGCCCGCCCACCACCCCCCCGTGCACGCGCGCACTCCCGTGTGCGCCCCCGTAGCTCCCGTCCCCGATCCCGCCCCCCTCCACTCCACACTGAGCACCGATGGCCGCCCACCCGCCTCCCACGTAAGCTCCCACCCACCAACGATACCGGCCACCGATGTCCGGTGCAGAGAGGGCCACAGAGTGGCTCTCTCTGCATCGGATGGCCAAGGGGGGTTATTGCAGGATGCCTCCATATCGAGGCATCACTGCAATAACCGGAAAGCAGCTGGAAGCGAGCAGGATCGCTTCCAGCTGCTTTCCAGACCAAGGACGTACGCCACACGTCCTCGGTCATTAACTGACTTTTTTTTGAGGACGTGTGGCGTACGTCCTTGGTCGTTAAGGGGTTAAAATGTAATGCATAGTGGATCCCTGTATTATATACAGGCAGTTCCCAGGTTGCGAACAAGTTCTGTAGGTTTGTTCTGCAGCTGACTTTGTATGTAAATTGGAACAGGCACTTTTTTTAGGTGATACTCTAGTCAAACATTTTTTTTAGTATTGGATAGCAAAGGAAAAAGTTTGTTTAGCTATGTGTGCCCCTGTTCAGAACATTTCATATCACTTTCTGTCCTTGTGACAATTGGATTTTGAGTATTTTGGGTTATCCAGGAAAGAAGGATTGGCGATAAAGCTCTATTTACTCCGTTTGTAAGTATGAGTTGTACAGTCGGATGTCTGTAACCTGGAGACTGCCTGTAGTTTCAAATCTAAATTAGGCATAGGAAGCGCTATTGGCAGTGCCAATCACAGATAAGAAAGAGTCTTTCCAGTAAAGTGGTTTATGCAAAATGTTAGTTTTTATATTAGTTCGAAAACTTTTGTCAGTACTTAAAGGGATATGAAAGCCATTTTATTTTCTTTCATGAGTCAGAAAGAGCATGCAATTTTAAGCAACTTTCTAATTTACTCCTATAATCTACTTTCCTTGTTCTCTTGTTATCTTCATTTGAAAAGCAGGAATGTAAGCTTAGGAGCCGGCCCATTTTTTTTGTTCAGCACCTAGGTAGCTGATTGGTGGCTACATTTCATATGCCTTTAATGCAGATATACTAGTAGATAGTTGAAACTGTAACTGGAGAAACATATACTATGAAATTTGGATATAACCTACATTAGTCTGAAATGAACTATTTATTTGGATGCTGCGTTTTCTCTGGCAATAAAGCTAAGTTTCCACAGACATATTCCTTCACTCTGTCCATGAGCATTATTTTATTACAACTAAATCCTTCCAGTACTTAGTTACTAATGGCTTGAAATAACTTCTTGAGTATTTACGTGAGAATAAGGTTAAGATCCTGAAGAAAAAAATCTAATGCATGACTTTAAGAGCATTTATTATCATTTTAACCTGTCTGAAACAAGAACAGGCAGTGATGCGAAAATGTAGCAAAAAACTGATAATACAAGCTATCCATGGTATAGTAGAGAAAGATTCACAAAATGGTAAACAGATGATTGGCTATCCATAGTTTGTTAAACAGACGATAGTCTGTCCACAAAATGGTAAAAATAGATGACCAAACTGTCCACCATGTTGTAATGAAAGAGATAAGAAGTGTTGTAATTAGAAAGAGGGAAAGACTGATAAATATTTTACAAAGGGCTAGATTACAAGTTGAGCTCAAAATATAACTTCTGTGAAAGCGATATTTGCACTCAACTTAGTAATACCGTACGCAAATATGCACTGGTATTACAAGTTAGCCGCAATGCGAATGCGAGCTTGTGTTCGCATTGCACAGAATGCTACTATTTTTATTTTTTAATAAAGAACATCACACTTAAATTTGGGGGCAATTAGGGAACATTTAGATAATTAACCAGAGATCTGATCTCTGGTTAATTTTCTGAGTACTAATTGCTACCGTGAGCTCACGGAAACAATAACCAGCCACTTGTAATGGCGGTTTATTTAACGCACCCATAAACGGGAAAATTTGCCCGTTTGCAGGTATGCGATAAATTAGAGCTCCACTTGTATTCTGACCAAAAGTGGGAAGTCAGGCTGCCTGCAAATAATTGACATGACAGACCTCTCTTGATTAAATCTCTACATATTGTACTGTTCTATGGGAGTTACCTGCTATGATTGTGCATTATCTTGATTTATTTAAGTATTTACAAAGGAGAAATATTAGTCAGACCCTTTGCAAATAGAATGGTCAGTTGTAAATGTTTAGCAAAACTTTTGCACAAGTGAAACAGCCAATTGCAGCCATTCATACAAACTGAGAGGGAAAGAGAGGAGAGATGGAGGAGTAAGAACATGAGAGAGAAGAGTAAACAAGAGTGGAAAGATAGAGATGGACAAGCCGCAAAACAAACAAGAAACAATAATGTATGCTTACCTGATAAGTTCATGTCTTTCATCATGGTGAAAGTCCATGAGATCATCACATATTTGATTACACTCCAGTTCACTAGGAGAAGGCAAAAACACCCCTACCCTACCACTCTCCTAGAATCCCTCAGTCATATTTATGGCCAAGTAGAGGAGGAAACCGGGAAAGCAGGACATTTTAGGCGTAGCAAATGAAGTGCAAAACTAGGTCTTCCACCAACTGTACAGAAAAAACAAGGTCAGTCCTGGTGGACTCTCACCATCATTAAAGAAATTAATTTATACAGTACACATACATTTTGTTTTCTTTTGCACAATGATAAGAGTCCACAAGATCATGACATGTTGGATATTATATATAAGCAGTGAAGTCCACAGAACCACAATGAATAGGGAGGGAAAATACAGATAAGGCAGGTTTGTTGCTGATCAGGTTCTGCAGCCAACACTACTTTCCTGCAAAAAGAAGTCCCTAAAGAGGCATACACGTCAAAGCGGTAACATTTCGAGAAAGTATGTAAAGAAGACCAAGTACCAGCCTTACATATTTGGTCTATGGAAGTTTCATTATGGAAGGCCCAAGAAGTGGCAACTGCTCTAGTTGAATGAACCACACTACATATAGAGGGAGTTTCTGAAGTCTGACTTACAAATTAAGGCCTTAATCCAAGTGGCTAAAGTAACTGCTGTAGCTTTATGACATTTGCGAAGTCCAGAGAAATGGATAAAAGTCAAAATAAAAGATTTCTGTTTCTAGACTGCCAAAAGGAAAGAAAACTATATTTACCCTTAGATTTTTTTTTTTATCCAATAAGAAGGCTCTCTTACCTCTAGTGACTGGGGCAACAATTGCATCTAATCCTGGACCAAGAAGCAAAGTAGCAACAAACAGATTTTACAAACCATGACTGCAGACCAAGATTTAACCCCTTAGTGACCAGACCATTTTTTCAATGTTCTTACCCTTAAAGGGACATGAAACCCACATTTTTTTCTTTCATGATTCAGATAGAGATTGCAATTTTAAGCAGCTTTCTAATTTACTCCTATTATTAATTTTTCTTTGTTCTCTTGCTATCTTTATCTAAAAAGCAGGAATGTGATGCATAAGAGCCGGCCAAATTTTTGGTTGAGAACCTGTGTTATGCTTGCTTGTTGGTGGGTAAATTTAAGCCTCCAAAAAGCAAGCACTATCCATTGTGCTGAACCTAAAATGGGCTGGCTGCTAAGATTTACATTCCTGCTTTTAAAATAAAGATAGCAAGAGAACAAGAAATATTGATAATAGGAGAAAATTAGAAAGTTGCTTAAAATTTCATGCTCTATCTGAATCATGAAATAATTTTTTTTTGGGTTCAGTGTCCCTTTAAGGACCAGGGCTATTTTTACATTTCTGCAGTGTTTGTGTTTAGCTGTAATTTTTCTCTTACTCATTTACTGTACCCACACATATTATATACAGTTTCTCTCGCCACTAAATGGACTTTCTAAAGATACCATTATTTTCATCATATCATTTACTATAAAAAAAATTATAAAATATGATGAAAAAAATGAAAAAACACGCCTTTTCTAACTTTGACCCCCAAAATCTGTTACACATCTACACCCACCAAAAAACACCAATGCTAAATAGTTTCTAAATACCCAATGTTTACATGTTCTTTGTTTTTTTTTGCAAGTTATAGGGCAATAATGCGATCATAAAAAACAATTTGTTAACTTTTCACTAACTTTAGATTTCTCACTGAAATTATTTACGAACAGCTTGTGCAATTATGGCACAAATGGTTGTAAATGCTTATCTGGGATCCCTTTGTTCAGAAATAGCAGACATATATGGCTTTGGCATTACTTTTTGGCAATTAGAAGGTCGCTAAATGCCGCTGCGCACCACACTTGTATTATGCCGAGCAGTGGAGTTAATTAGGTAGCTTGTAGGGAGCTTGTAGGGTTAATTTTAGCTTTAGTGTAGTGTAGTAGACAACCCAAAGTATCAATCTAGGCCCATTTTGGTATATTTCAAGCCACCATTTAACCGCCAAATGCGATGAAATAAAAAAAAATTGTTAACTTTTTTACTAACTTTAGGGTTCTCACTGAAATTACTTACAAACACCTTGTTCAATTAAGGCTGCTAAATGCAGCTGCGCACCAAACTTTTATTATGCCCAGCAGTGAAGGGGTTAATTAGGTAGCTTGTAGGGTTAATTTTAGCTTTAGTGTAGAGATCAGTCTCCCACCTGACACATCCCACCCCCTGATCCCTCCCTGACCCCTCTGAAACTGCTCTCTTCCCTCCCCCCACACCACACAATTGTCACCACCATCTTAAGTACTGGCAGAAAGTCTGCCAGTACTAAAATAAAAGTTTTTTTTTATACAGGGAGTGCAGAATTATTAGGCAAGTTGTATTTTTGAGGATTAATTTTATTATTGAACAACAACCATGTTCTCAATTAACCCAAAAAACTCATTAATATCAAAGCTGAATAGTTTTGGAAGTAGTTTTTAGTTTGTTTTTAGTTATAGCAATTTTAGGGGGATATCTGTGTGTGCAGGTGACTATTACTGTGCATAATTATTAGGCAACTTAACAAAAAACAAATATATACCCATTTCAATTATTTATTTTTACCAGTGAAACCAATATAACATCTCAACATTCACAAATATACATTTCTGACATTCAAAAACAAAACAAAAACAAATCAGTGACCAATATAGCCACCTTTCTTTGCAAGGACACTCAAAAGCCTGCCATCCATGGATTCTGTCAGTGATTTGATCTGTTCACCATCAACATTGCGTGCAGCAGCAACCACAGCCTCCCAGACACTGTTCAGAGAGGTGTACTGTTTTCCCTCCTTGTAAATCTCACATTTGATGATGGACCACAGGTTCTCAATGGGGTTCAGATCAGGTGAACAAGGAGGCCATGTCATTAGATTTTCTTCTTTTATACCCTTTCTTGCCAGCCACGCTGTGGAGTACTTGGACGCGTGTGATGGAGTATTGTCCTGCAAGAAAATCATGTTTTTCTTGAAGGATGCAGACTTCTTCCTGTACCACTGCTTGAAGATGGTGTCTTCCAGAAACTGGCAGTAGGACTGGGAGTTGAGCTTGACTCCATCCTCAACCCGAAAAGGCCCCACAAGCTCATCTTTGATGATACCAGCCCAAACCAGTACTCCACCTCCACCTTGCTGGCGTCTGAGTCGGACTGGAGCTCTCTGCCCTTTACCAATCCAGCCACGGGCCCATCCATCTGGCCCATCAAGACTCACTCTCATTTCATCAGTCCATAAAACCTTAGAAAAATCAGTCTTGAGAAATTTCTTGGCCCAGTCTTGACGTTTCAGCTTGTGTGTCTTGTTCAGTGGTGGTCGTCTTTCAGCCTTTCTTACCTTGGCCATGTCTCTGAGTATTGCACACCTTGTGCTTTTGGGCACTCCAGTGATGTTGCAGCTCTGAAATATGGCCAAACTGGTGGCAAGTGGCATCTTGGCAGCTGCACGCTTGACTTTTCTCAGTTCATGGGCAATTATTTTGCGCCTTGGTTTTTCCACACGCTTCTTGCGACCCTATTGACTATTTTGAATGAAACGCTTGATTGTTCGATGATCACGCTTCAGAAGCTTTGCAATTTTAAGAGTGCTGCATCCCTCTGCAAGATATCTCACTATTTTTGACTTTTCTGAGCCTGTCAAGTCCTTCTTTTGACCCATTTTGCCAAAGGAAAGGAAGTTGCCTAATAATTATGCACACCTGATATAGGGTGTTGATGTCATTAGACTACACCCCTTCTCATTACAGAGATGCACATCACCTAATATGCTTAATTGGTAGTAAGCTTTCAAGCCTATACAGCTTGGAGTAAGACAACATGCATAAAGAGGATGATGTGGTCAAAATACTCATTTGCCTAATAATTCTGCACTCCCTGTATATATATTCTTCAGTGTAGGATCCCCCCTTAGCCCAACTTCCATGATCCCCCTGAAACAACTCTCTAACCCTCCCCCCTCTACCAATTTGCTGTCTGCCAGTACCCAGTTTGCTAAAAAAAAAAAGGTTTTATTTTTATCTTCATTTTTCTGTAGTGTAGCTGTCCCCACCCCCCCTTGATCCCTTTTCCCCAAGTCTTATCCCCCCCTTCCTCTCCCTCTGCACTCTTCCCATTGCATTGAAGGATTGACTATACTGTATAGACTAAGTAGCGTGTGCACGCTCCTGCCCCCCTCGTGAACTCCTGACGCCATCCCAGCAATACCGGAACCGGATCGACCTGAAAAGGAACTGCACCAGCGATAGGCCGCCCACCCACCAACGATCGACACCATCGTTGGCCAATGCAGAGAGGGCCAGAGTGGCTCTCTCTGCATCGGATGCTTAAAAAATGGATTGCAGTGATGCCTCAATATCAAGGCATCCCTGCAAAACCTTGAAAGCAGCTGGAAGCGATCACGATCGCTTCCACCGTTTAAACCCAAGAGGACAAGTCTGGCACGTCCTTGGTCATTAAAGGACACTTTTTGTAGGACGTGCCTGACACGTCCTTGGTCGTTAAGGGGTTAAAGGGAAATGGAACCCAAAAATGTTCCTTTGTGATTCTGACAGGACATGTGGTTTTAAAAATCTTTCCAATTTGCTTCTATTATCTAAATAGCTTAATTCTCTTGGTACCCTTAGTTGAAAAGCATATCTAGGTTGGCTTAGGAGCAGCAATGCATTACTGGGAGCTAGCTGCTGATTGGTGGCTGCACAAAAATGCTTCTTTTCATTGGTTCACCATATGTCTTCAGATAGCTTCTAGTAGTGAATAGCCGCTCCTTCAAAAAAGGATACCAAGAGAATTAAGTGGATAAAATAAGTAAATTGGAAAGTTGTTTAAAATCACATGCTCTATTTGAATAATGTAAAATAAGAAAAATAAAAAAAAGTTGGGTTTCATGTCCCTTTTAAATCATAAGGCTATTGTTTCCAAAACAGTTATAGCAGAACTCATTAATGCAACTCATTTCCATCGCTGCATCACATATAAAACATCAAGTTTCAAGTTATCTTGGACCTTTTCCAAGGTTGCTTCACTAGGAATAAGCTCTGCGATGTTGTCACACCAGACAGCAGTGACTGCAGCTACACAAGCTACAGTACACTGATAACTGAAATGATTGTGACCTTCTGCCCCGTGCTTACTTATGTGTTTAACTGCTGGAGGTATGACAGCCATCAACTCAGTGATAGTGAATACAATCCATGTATTTAAAATAGAGTTTAGTAGAACATCCAAGGGTAAAGCTTTGGTGAAATACAGACCCCGAAGCACTCTGACTGAAGGGCAGTGCTGCAAAACCCTGTCTAAAATTAGACACAGATTCAGCACAAGGTACATAGCTGAGCAGGGGTACACATAGGAATATCCTTAAAAAGTAAACAGTAACTAGAAAAGGTTAAACGATCAGTAGATCTTCCCTCAGAAGTGTCAGCTGATGGCCAAAAGACCTCAGATTCACCAGTTTGCTCCATTATAGTAACGTAAGGAAAAAGGCAAAAACAGATAGAGCTGATATTGGGGCATATTTAACATAGTGCAAGCAGACATGATACGATGTAACGTATCATGTCCGCTGCACATCAATAAATGCAGACAGCATACACTGTCAGCATTTATCATTGCACCAGCAGTTTTTGTGAACTGCTGGTGCAATGCTGCCCCCTGCAGATCGGCTGCAAGCAGGGGGTGTCAATCAACCCGATCGTATAGGATTGGGTTGATTTCTGTCCGTGGCCTCAGAGCAGGCGGACAAGTTATGGAGTAGCGGTCTTTAGACCGCTGCTTCATAACTTCTGTAACAGGGGCATCAAGCTCCATACGGAGCTTGATAAATTGGCCCCTATATCTGAGGAAACAGATAAACACAGAAGCAGTATAAAAGGAACAAGGTATACTGTTAGCCCCAAAGGTGAAACAATTAAAGGGACATTCTACTCCAGAATTTTTATTCTTTAAAAAGATGGAGATGGAGGACAGATCCCTTTATTTACCTAGTTTTGCATAACCAACACGGTTATATTAATATACTTTTTACCTCAGTCATCTTATTTCAGTTCTTTTGACAGACTTGTATTTCAGCCAGTCAGTGCCCTCTCATAAGTAACTCCATGGGCGTGAGCACAATGTTATCTATATAACACACATACACTAACACCATCTAGCTGTGAGAAACAGTCAAATGCATTTAGATAAGAGGCCACGTTCAAGGTATTAAAAATAAGCATATGAGCATGCCTAGGTTTAGCTTTCAACTAAGAATACCAAGAGAACAAAGCAAATTTTATGAGAAAAGCAAATTGGAAAGTTGTTTAAAATTACATACCCTATCTAATCATAAAAGTTTAATTTAGACTAGCCAGTCCCTTTAAGTAAAAAAACAGGTAATAAGGCACAATGTAAAACTGAGTAGCCATAAAAGGGTAAACAAAGTAACATGAAGTATAAGCGATCCTTAAAAACTATAATTAAATTAACTGTAACAACAAGCAAAAAGTTAACAACAGCAGTACAAATGTTAAATAAGCAATTCAGTTACTTAATACTAAGCTCTAATATGCACAGAAACTCTAAAACCCCTCCACCAGAACTGGAGGACTTCTCCCAACATATTATCTACTGCATTTCAGAAGAAGGAAGAGAAGAAGCAGGAAGGCTTGCTAAAAACATGCCAGAAAGTTAACCCATGGTGCACTAGTGAGTGCTAAGAACTGTTTGGAGGCAAAAATTCCAAAATTAGGTGAGAAACAGGTGAGAGCTACATTAAGGGCCTGGTAACACCGGTGAACACTAAGGGGCATATTTATCAAGCTCGCCAGAAACACAAGTTATGAAGCAGCGGTCTAAAGACCACTGCTCCATAACCTGTCCGCCTGCTCTGAGGAGGCGGACAGAGATCGCCAGAAATCAACCTGATCGAATACGATCGGGTTGATTGACACCCCCTGCTAGTGGCTGCGAATCTGCAGGGGGCGGCATTGCACCAGCAGTTCACAAGAACTGCTGGTTCAATGCTGAATGCGGAGAGAGTATTGCTGTCCGCATTCAGCAATGTCTGTCGGACATGATCCTCTGATTGGATCATGTCGGACAGACATTTGATAAATAGGCCCCTAAAGCTAGTCTCGCTGAAAATTAAAAATGCCTGAAAAGTGCCCAAAATTGCTCTAGAAGTTGACTGGTGTGTGTGCTCGTAACTAGGCTATGTGAATCATGTGAACATGTTCATGCTAACAGATGGAGGACAGATGATTGCTTTAGGTAGACAGGCACAAGGATCTTACAAGACAGCAGCACACTGTAGGCCAGGGGATTGGCAAATAAATCCACATTTCACCATAAAAGCCTATGACACTTGGAGAAGATTTGTACTGTCTGGCTGAAACTTCTGTTTCATTGCTGAATGCTGAATGCGGATAGCAATATGCTCTCCGCATTCAGCATTGCACCAGCAGTTCTTGTGAACTTCTGGTGTAATGCCGCCCCCTGCAGATTCGCGGCTAATTGGCCACTAGCAGGGGGTGTCAACAATTGGATTGAGGAATTCTGGGAGAGTGGGAAGGATAAAAGGTCTAGTATGTAGCAATGATTTTGCCTTCTCCTAGTTGACTGCAGTGTAATCCCACATGTGATCATTTTGTGGTCTCCCACCATCTTATGAAAGAAGAAATGGCTGAGTAATATTAATAAGATCTACTGTGTTAGAGTGTTTTATTTTTGCACTATTGCTTGCATATAACTATGCGTCTAAGGCTTGCAATTGACATAAAAACACAAAGTCCAGAGCAGCAAACCTGGCTCAACACATCTGGTGAACCAATGACAACAATTCTATGTGTGTATCCACCAATCACCAACTAGCTTCCAGTAGTGTTTTGCTGCTCCTGCGGTATGTTTCTCAACAAAGGATACCAAGAGAAGTAAATTTGATTGCAGAATTAGAAAATCACATGCTCTATCTGAACCATAGCTTCATGTCCCTTTAACAAACATCTGATTACACAAACAGCAGCTTTCATATGTAAGATGAGCTCAGTTTAGTAATTGTTTATTCACATATTGCTTCTAAGGACAAAATATAAACTGGGTCCAATTGTTGCGTGCTCTTTGCAGTAATACTCCTAACCTTTACACTCTCTAGGGGGATTTGGTGACTTAAGCTGTTTTGCTTGGTAGCTTCATAAAACAAACTCTAACAGTCTAATGGAACAATAAATATTTGCACAAACAGGAAAAAAGCTGTAAACTGTGGGTCACTACCACTGATTGCTTACATTATAAGGCATTTAACTGGGATGAAAAAATGTCTAATAATGACAAAATGTGTGCAGATTTACACTATATGTGCAGAGTTCATCTGCAGGAATGTCCCAGTGTCCTAGTGCTTGGTTAAGTACTACATACTTACATCTACAGTACTATTATAAGTTACACTGAATCCATAAACAATGCAGTGTTCACCCCATAACCTTTTTTGCAGGTGCACACCCGGCTGATTTTACTGACCAGCCGGCTAAAGTTTTTGCCAATATTAAAGGGACAGTAAACTTTAAAAATAATGTTATATAATTCTGCACATAGTGCAGAATTATATAACATTATATTAGCCAAACATTTATAAAACCTAATATTCCCTATTAATTTAAAAAAAAAAAAAACGCTGTTTCACAGACCCGCTCTCTGCTCTCTGCTGAGCGGGTCTGTTATATTTACTCAGCGCATTGGGCCAGCTGTATAGTCACAGCCCGGCCCGACCGCGCCATAAGACTAAGTGCAGCTCACTCCTGTCACAGGAGCGAGCTGCACTTAGTCTTATGGCGCGGTCGGGCCGGGCTGTGACTATACAGCTGGCCCGATGGGCTGAGTAAATATAACAGACCCGCTCAGCAGAGAGCGGGTCTGTGAAACAGCGGGTTTTTTTTTTTAAATTAATAGGGAATATTAGGTTTTATAAATGTTTGGCTAATATAATGTTATATAATTCTGCACTATGTGCAGAATTATATAACATTATTTTTAAAGTTTACTGACACTTTAAGATAAAATGAGCTATTATTAAAAATTTTCAATTTTTAATCCACAAATTATCATTAAAGGGACACTGAACCCAAATTTTTTCTTTGCTTGATTCAGATAGAGCATGCAATTTTAAGCAACTTTCTAATTTTCTCCTATTATCAATTTTTCTTCGTTCTCTTGCTATCTTTATTTGAAAAAGAAGGCATCTAAGTTTTTTGGTTCAGTACTCTGGATAGCACTTTTTTATTGGTGGGTGAGTTTATCTACCAATCAGCAAGAACAACCCAGGTTGTTCACCAAAAATGGGCTGGCATCTAAACTTACATTCTTACATTTCAAATAAAGATACCAAGAGAATGAAGAAAATGTGATAATAGGAGTAAATTAGAAAGTTGCTTAAAATTTCATGCTCTATCTGAATCACAAAAGAAAAAAATTTGGGTTCAGTGTCCCTTTAAATTTGCTTATATACATATATTTCTATGTGTTAATATGTGTGTATACACATATTAACACATACATACAGTATATATGTATATATATATATATTCATATACATATACATTTAAAAATGCTGCCCATCGCTGCCCTATTTACCCGCTTCGCTGCGCACGGTTCTAATGCCGTCTTTGCCCGCTAAAAAGGTCTTGGGAAGAACACAGGCAAATATTGAAATAAATGACACACAAAGAATAGAATTAATGCATGATATCCTAAAATAGCATGACACTGGTATTTATGTATATGCCAAAGCAACAGAGTTCTACAGAGAAAAATTAGAAAAGAGAGCAATAATCTATTAGAGCCATATCAGCCGTGTACCACCTTTGAGTCGGGGTGAGTATTCTAGCTCTCCGAAAAAGAGAAGTTAGAGGGAGAGCAGCATTAGAACAGGCCTAGTGCAGCATACAAATGAAATGTGCTCCTAGTTTAAATGAAAAGGTCCAACATAATAAGCCAAAAAACACAGCTGTAAAAAACATACATTTTTAAAAACAGAATATGAAACCTATTCTCTTATTAACCAGTCTGATATGGATACAAATTGGATACAATAAAAAGTAGCAAGTTGTTGCCATCTATTTTTTTTTCTAAATAGCGTATAATTGGTTCCAGTGTTTTCTTCTGCATTTATTTCAACTGCATTTGTAAAACAGAAACCACAATCATTAAAGGGATAATACATAAATGACATGCTCTAATGTGTTGGAACATTTTATTTTGCATTAATGACCATATGAACTATATGTTGAGCTCTGGAAATGGTTTAAAAACATAGGTAAAGTCCTGTTAGGGAGTCAAATCCTTGCAGCTCTAAAGTAGGACACAACTGGTCAGCCAATCGGGAGCAGCAGCTACCGCTGTTTTCTAGACTTTAGCTATGTGCTTAACCCATTTGTGGGTGTAAAACACATATTTATATAGGTGTGTGTGTGTGTTAGAGCAGTGTTTTTCCACCGCGGTCCTCAGGTACCCCTAATAGGCCAGGTTTTTATTATAGCTAAACTAGAGCACAGGTGAAATAATCATCTGATGGGGAAGAACAGATTAGTTACCATGGTTACTGATCAGCTGATTATTTCACATGTGCTTTAGTTTAGCTATAATGAAAACCTTGCCTGTTGGGGGTACTTGAGAACCGTGGTTGAGAAACACTGTGCTAGAGCACTGGTGAGATTAATGAAAGGGACGTTCTGACGCAAAAATGAAAATCTTATTCTTTAGAGCATTTCATTTTTTGCATTACTACACACACACACACACACACACATATATATATATATTACATATTGTACATATATTTAATAGGTACAGAATTTATGCGGTTCTATGATGCATTAAAAAAAATATATATAGTAATATGAAACCTACTAATCTTTCTAGTTATACTACAGCACAAACATGTCCTTGGCTTCTATTACCACATCCTTATCCATTACCATTACCACAAGGATGCTTGTTTTTTCCGTTTCACTGGAAGCAATAAAAAAAGATATAGTGATGGGTAAATCTAACTATTTTGTGAATCTGAAAGAACAGTTTTCTGCACAGTATATCCTGCAAAACAAATCTGAGGTCCCTAAACTTTGAGCTCTCATATTCAGCCTCTGAAAATCTAGAAATTGACTTTGAGTGACAACAAATACAAGTTTTTCTTGGTGTAAATGTAAATTATTATTATTATCAGGTATTTGTAGAGCGCCAACAGATTCCGCAGCGCTGAAATGAATCAGCTACACTATATCAAATGACTAATACTGTTTTCATTAAAATACAAATCCACTGTTTGGTTCCGCACCTTACAAAAAGAGTTTAAATACATCTTTGGGAGTGCAACAAATGAGACCAAATTGTTACACAAAACAACAAACTTGAAAAAATTAATAACATTTTTAAATGCTACAAAAATTTCCTGCAGAAAAAAACACCTATGCATTTATATTGAAACTGGGATCTTAGTCACACAATATGGCCATATTCTGCTTAGTTAGTCACCAGCTTACAAGGTGCCCCAATGTTGGATTCTCAATAAAAAAAAATTTTTTTTAAAAAAACTCTTACAAAAAGTGTTTAAATACATCTTTAGGAGTGCAGCCAGTGAGACCAAATAGTTACACAATTTCAATATAAAAATAGGTGTTTTTTGCAGCATTTAAAAATGTTTTGTATTTTTTCAAGTGGATGTGCACCAATATCCCCTGTATAGCTGTTTTCATTAACCCATACTTAAACTGCTGGAATGGTAGATATTTTTTATCAGCCTGCAACTACCAACAATTCACAATTATTAAGAAATAATATGCAATAAAAATCTAAAGGAAAAAAATATAATATATTATCTCTTGCAAGAAAGCACATATTAGTGTACCAGCGTTTTTGCTAAGCAGTCAGCTTTATAACACTTTTAAACAAAACAAAGTTCTATCAGAAAAGGAAATTTAAAACATGAACACCTTAAAAGTATGTAATGATAAAATTCTCACCCTCAACTGCCACCTGTTCTTGTCATTCCAATAGATGCCTGTTATGTATAAAATAAATGTTTGGCTTTTTGTTTTTGAGTTCCCATTGACCGAGATCCAGCGTCTAGATGCTTTGTGTGTACCAAAGTAATTGCTTTTAGAGCAGAGTGTTCCAAACCCCATACTAATTCAAAGCTTTGTAGCTCTTGTATGAAAAGCTATTCTACTGATCAACTAAAAGGTTTCTTTGCAATAACCTTTCTTTTCTTCAGTAACAATGCAAAAGGTTTTGTATTAATCAGGGAAACAAGAAACTATTGCTGATACCTACCAGCAGCTATGAAGTGGTGTCTTGATTCAAGTGCTTCAGTCTATGAAAAGTTGCAATAAAAATATATTTAAAAGGAGCAGCTCATTTTATTGCCTTTTTCAGAGATTTCCAAAAGTAACAGTTTCTTGAATTCCTGAGGTTCCCATGTTTCTTCTCTATCATTTATTGTTTGTCTATGAAGGTCAGCTCACAGGCCAAAGGGTTTTTCTCCTCTAAAGCATGCATAAAATTATGGAACAGAAGTTTGCTTATTATTATACAAGTGAAATAGATTGTGAGATGAAGAAATAATAAAAACTTTTTTTTGAAAGCTGTCTGCCTTTTCATTGCACTTCCTATAAGCGCTCTCTACAAGTTTATGCAGAGTTTATGCACTCTATGGTTGTCTAATCTAGAGTTACACTACACACAAATACCACACAAGCAAGAACCGTGAGTCGCCTACAACAGAGATTACAATCCGCTTAATAGGGGTGCTTAGACATTGCTATAGCTTTCCAATCATTTCTGTGGGACCCTTAAATCTTAAAGCACCCGTCAGACAAGTATTTCTTAGACCACCCTTAAACCCAAAAACAAAAAGAACACAGAGCGCAACCCACTCTGAACGTAACCCAATTTTATTAAACCCAATTTTAAACCCAATTTGTTTTTCTTTCATGATTCAGATAGAGCATGCAATTTCTTTTTTTTTAAATATTTATTTATAAACCGACATGAGTACAAAACACAAGATCCGCCACGCAGGGCTTAGTGTGATAGTGTGATAACCTATTACAAAAGAAATTGATGCATTTATCTTAACTAAATAATAATGATAGTACATATCTTTTGTTAATAAATGAATACATATTATACTCAATGAAGGTATTTTCTATTTATTTTATGCATTTAATTGAAAAAAGAGAAGGGGGAAAAGAGAAAAGAAAAAAAAAAAAAAAAAAAGAGAAAAACAACTATATTCATTCAATTAGTAAACAGTTTACTTCAGAGTCAGTTTCATATTCCTCAATTAAATTATCAAGGAAAGGGAGATATGTATAACCACAATATGGGGAGAGGAGAAGAGGAGAGGGAAGGCGGGAGGAGAGAGAAGGAAAAAGAAGGGAGAAAAAAAAAAAAAAAAAAGGGGACTTAATTATTACCATGTGCCAAGAATTACCGGTTCTGAATTCCTGAAGGGATATATCAAAAAGTCAATTTCACTAGGTGGCAGATCTTTAATAAATGGTGACCATTTCAAAAATAATTTTCTGATATCTCGATCATTATTTGGGTCTGTATCTATTTGTTCCAAGATGTATTGCTTTTTTAAAAAATTCTTAGTTTCTGTTATGCTAGGAGGATTTGTCTTTTTCCATTTACTAAAAATGAGATATCTTGCTGCTAAAATAGTTATGTTGATAATTCTCTTTATATTTTCCTCATTCAATTGAAACAGAAAAACTATTATTTCTAGAGATAGTATTATACGGGAAGGAGCTATTATCTTGTTTAACCAAAATTCAATCTTTAACCAGAAATTCCTGATTTTTGGGCAGGCCCATAACATGTGCTGAAGGTCTGCCTTCAGAAGTGAACATTTTGGGCATGACTTAAAGTTACTACTTCCATATCTATGTCCTTTTTCAGGAGTAAAATAGGTCATGTATAACAATTTCAAATGAGATTCTCTCCAGGAAGCGGCGAGAGTGGCACGAGCAGTTTCCAATATTGATTGATAGAATAGTGGGGGATCTAAGGGTTGTTTGATCAGTGCACTCCACTTGTTCTGGGTTGTCTCAACATTTTTTGCTCCCTTTACTGATACCAACAATTGGTACCCACATACAATTGAGATGTGTCTCAGTTTGGCAACAGCAAGCCAATTTCCAACTTTATCCAGAGACCAGTTCCATCCATATTTATAGATGAGATTTAGGGCATAGTGTCTTGCCTGGAGGTAAGCGAAAAAAAATTTGTTTGGTATATTAAATTCTAATCTCAGCGTTTCAAATGATTTAACACATCTTCTCTCAAAATCTAAGATCTGACATATGTTGCTGAGGCCTAATATTTTCCATTTTCTGAATACTCCTTCCTGTATACCATCCCCAAACTGTGGGTTACCCAGAAACGGAATATAACGGGAAACATGATACTCTACCTCTAATGTAGTACATATCTTTTTCCATGCCAAAATAGGGTTGTAGATAGATTTTAACTTTTTAATTTGATTCGGAATCTGGTTGGGATCATTATGTATCAATGCTGTTAATTTTAAAGGATAAGTTATGTTTTTTTCCAAGTCGTTATCTGTTACATAATTCTTTAAATATACCCAGTCTATAACTATACGAGCTAGAAAAGCTTGATTATATGCTCGTATATCTGGGAGCGCAAGCCCCCCATACTTCAGTGGTAGAAATAATTTTTGAAGAGAGATTCTGGGTTTTCTATTTTGCCATATAAATGATCTAAGAGTAGAATTAAGAAGATCTATGTCTTTCTTTTTGATAAAGAGAGGAATATTCTGTATCATGTATAGAAGTTTAGGTAATAGCATCATTTTATAAGCAGAAATTCGACCTGATAAAGATAGCGGGAAATTTTGCCAGTTTTTAAGGGATTCTTTAATTTTATTTATTATTGGAGTGAAATTAAGCGAATACCAAGTATCTAGGTCATAAGAGATATTAATTCCCAGATATCGGAAAGAGTTATGAGCTATGTGGAAAGGAATTTCTGTTGATGAGTCTTTTGTCTGAGTGATCCAGAATAATTCAGATTTTGTATTATTAACCTGATAGCCTGAGAAGGACCCAAATTGTTGTACTATATATAAGAGTTTAGGTATATTTAATCTTGTATTGGTCATATAAATGAGAACATCATCTGCATATAAAGCAATTTTAGACTCTTTCCTGCCCACCGTTATCCCATCGATTTGATGTCTTATATAAATGGCAAGGGGCTCTATAGCAAGATCAAAGAGGAGGGGGGAGAGAGGGCACCCCTGTCTAGTACCACGATGTAATTCTATATCCTGTGATAAGTTTCCATTGACCAATAATTTTGTGGTAGCAATTCGATAGAGATTGCTAACAAACTTAGTAAAATTTTCTTTCAGTCCAAAATTATTTAAAGTATGAATGAGATGATCGTGGTGGACTGAGTCAAAAGCTTTTTGGGCATCTATTGATATTATTGCCTTATCAGGGGTGTCCTCTCTCTCCCCCCCCTCTCGAAGATGCAGCTCTCTAAAATAGTCGATAAGAAGGAACAGTTCACGTATTTTTGAGGCAGAGTTTCTGCTCTGTATGAACCCAGCTTGATCTGTATGGATAATAGGAGGTAATATGGTTTGGAGTCTATGGGCTAATATTGAGGTTAAGATTTTATAGTCGGTGTTGAGTAATGCTATAGGTCTATATGATTCCTCTTTTGTTGGGTCCTTCCCAGGCTTCAGTACCAAGGTAGTATAAGATGCAGAAAAACCATGTGTTGGATCCTTTCCTTCTATATATAAATAATTAAATAGAGTAGTTAAATATGGTGTGATAGTATTATTTAGAGCTTGGTAAAATTCGTTCGGTAGTGCGTCTGGGCCTGGGGCTTTATTGTGTGGCAATTTTGAAATTACTCTAGATACTTCTATTTCAGTAATTGGGGCATAGAGATCCTGTAGGTTCTCATGATGTAATGTGGGGAAAGTAATTTCGTTCCAAAATTGATCACGTATCTGTATATTAGACTTTCTTAAAGAGTATAGATCAGAATAATATTTAAAGAATAATTGTGTAAGTTCTTCAGTCGTATTGACTGTTTGTGCTCCCGTGTTTATATACTCTATCAATTGGGATCCTCTTTCAATTTTGAGAAGTTTAGCTAGCAATTTACCCGTTTTATTGCCAAATCGATATAACTTTGACTGAACCCTGGCATCTTTCTGTGTTGTTTTGTAAAGCAAGAATGAGTCTCTATTTTGTAGAGCTGAGGTATATTTGGCCCAGCTTTGAGAGGAATTTAAAATTAAATGAAGATTATATGCGTTAGAAACTGCTCTTGCCAGCTCCCCCTCTCTTTGCTTAAGTTTTTTAGTTCTATTTACATTATATGCTATAATTTCCCCTCTTAACACTGCTTTAGCCGTCTCCCAGAATAGGAGAGGGCGTGAGATGTAGTCGCGGTTCAATAAAGCATAATCTTTAAATTTGGCTTCCAACCAGTTTTTAAATTTAAGATCTGTAGCAAGGAATGTTGGAAAAAAAAATCGTCTATTTGTTTGCCCACTATTATATGGTTGAAGATCTAAACAAATTGGGGCATGATCTGAGATAACTATTGGAAGTATTTGAGCCCTCACCTGCGACTTACATAGTCTCTCGTCCACTAAGAGAAGATCTATCCTTGAGAGAGACTTATGTGCCTTTGAAAGGCACGTATACTCTCGAGAATCAGGATTTTGGAGTCTCCATATATCACAAACTTTTAGGTTAAGCATTATTCTAGAGAAGAGTTTTGATTCTAATTTATCTCTTTTGGTTCTTTTTAACGCACGATCCTGTCTTAGCCTGTCCAGCAGGCATTTAGGGGTCATATTGAAGTCTCCACCCAATATCAGATATCCCTCAGCACATGTCATGAGCCTGTTTTGTAGTACTTCCCAAAAGGGTACATTAAAAACATTTGGGGCATAGATGTTACAGAGTGTATATAACGTGTTATCTATTTTAATTTTTAAAATTATGTATCTCCCTTCGGTATCTTTTTCTGTTTGTATTACCTGGTACTTAACATTTTTGCTTATTAAGACAACAACTCCCCCTTTCCTCCTAGTACTTGGAGAGAAAAAAACCTCTTGGACCCATGTAGATTTAAGCTTGAGGACCTCTTCAGTTTTCAAATGTGTTTCTTGTAGGAGTGCAATAGAGGTATTAATTCTCTTCAAGTAGGTTAATATGGTTTTTCTTTTAATGGGGGACGTGAGGCCACCTATATTCCATGAAGTGACTTTAATTCTACTTGGCATGTTCATTATTTGTTAAACATATAAAGAGAAAAAAAAAAAAAAAGGGGAAAAAAGGAGGGGTTAGAGGGAGGGAGGGACCGTGTTTGAGAGAGCTGAACCTTTCAATTCTCTCATTACCCTTCTTGGAAGAGTCCATGTTTATATTCAGTAAGAGATTAAATTTACTATAATATCCCTATAGGCTATAATCTATTAATCTGAGGGAAATTTTTGAGCGTAAAATTTTCCAGCTTCCGCTGGAGTATCAAAAACAATTGATTGATTTTCTATGAATACCTTAAGTTTAGCAGGGTACAATATATTAGCCCTTATTCCCTGCTGGATAAACTTTGTGCACATTGGAGTAATTTCTCGTCTTTTATTGACTGTCTCCATTGAATAGTCTTGAAAAAATAAAATTTTCGCTTCCGCTAAAAGTATGGGCTGACATTTATGATAAGATTGCAAAAATGTAAGCTTGTCCTGATAATTTAAAAATTTAACAATAATTGGTCTGGGTCTGGTATTTTTGGAAGAATAAGGAGGGCCAATTCTATGTATTCTTTCAATAAATGATTTAGGGAAGTTATCTGTAATTTTTAGGAGCTGTGGGAGTGTTACCATAAGTAGTTTGAATAGATCTTCATATTGTCTGTCTTCGGGGACACCTATTATTCTAAGATTATTTCTACGTGCCCGATTCTCTAGGTCTTCTATTTTCGTTTGTAATTTTAAGATGGTATTACTTGAGGTTTCGGTTTTGGCATTATACTCAATCATGTTATCCTCAAGGTCAGATATCCTCTGTTCTGCCTCCGTAAGCCTACTTGCAAATTGTCTGACTTCTGATGTTAGATGGATTATATCTGCTTTAATCTCGTTTCTTAAGATTTCGAATTTAGGTGAAAGAACTTCTGATATTCTTTGAACTAAGGATTGAATATCTATAGGTTCAGATAATGTTTGAGTGTTACTTGTGTGTGATTGTGATTCAACGGTAGGGTCTACGGAAACCTTATTCCGTTTATCTCTTGGTTTAGCCGCCATTGGGGAAGGTGTATTTTTGGAGTGAGGGTGTATACATTTATCCATGTGATTGTGTTCCTGTAATAGTGCAGGATGTGTCAGTGATCAGTGAGAAGGAGGATAAGAGAGGAAAAAAAAAAAAAAATTTCTTTTCCCTTTTCTTTTCCCCTCTCCAATCCCCCCTCTACCTCTTTTTGTGAGTCTATTCCTCTTCTCTACTTATGAGGGATAGAGGGGAAGAGTGTAGGGTGTGAGGTGTGTGGGATGTGAAAAAATCAACAATCGTGAGGAAGTGCATTAGTGTAGGGGCGGTGGAAATAAAATAAAACAGTGTGGAATAAAAATCAGTGTTTGCAGTTATCTCTGCTGTGTATTCTTTATCCTTAATTTAAGAGTTTTACCTCTGTAGCTAAATTAAATCTTAATGGCCCTTTCGAAAATGGAGGATAGCTATATGTTATTGTATATAAGAATTAGATATATTCAATTTATATTGCTTTCCAATAATATTTGTATAAACAGGGGCATTATTTCAGTAGTTTGTGATCTTTTTAAAGAAGCAGAACCGTCTTCCTGGAGACCTTTTTGTTTATCCCATAGGGACATAGGATACAATCCTGAAGTTTATAATTTTGTATAGTGTCAGGATTTACCCTTATATAAAATTCCAAAAAAAGAAAGAAAAAAAGAGAGGGAAGAAAAAAAAAATAAAAAAAAAAAAAAAAAAAAAATATTCAATTGCTTTTTGATAGCAGGGCTACAACTATCTTATTTTGTGAACCTTGCCCTTGCAAGAAGTACCAATTACAGTCCTAGCAGTTATTTTTCGAACAATATCAAAAATTATATTGATGTGAGACCTTAGTTCTAAAAAAAATTTTTAACTTGTAATTTTTATCTCTTACTTCGCCTGCTAGTAACTTATAATTTATTCATGCAAGCAAATAGAGTTCCTTGGCCTTTTGCACTTAAACCACGGTATGTTAAAGAAAAAGGCAGGGTTTATGCATATAGAGATATCTAACCTTTATAGTCAACCTTATTTGTATTGGAGACCTTTTATGTTAACCATGCTATATAATTTAAGGCAGGAATTTGCACTCAAGGGATACAACGAGATATGTAGCAGTATATGATAGGTAATTGTTAATATATAGTTGTTTCTATTATATTCCCTCTATTTTTACCAGACTTAGAATTACTTTTTAGACTTGCTTTTACAAGAATACAGAGATAATATCATCAGTTTTGTGCATATCAAATTTTTTGTGCATACATGAAGAGTCCAATGAATTTTGGAAGGAAAATAATGAAAATAGCAGCAACATAATTAGCTACTTTACCAGTTCCAGCTCTTAACTGCAGATAGTTCGTAGTAAGATCAGGCTCTTCTTAGCAAACTGTTCCCCCTGCGCATCTCCGGTGTAGGGGGGAGCGTGCTTCGGGGTGTGTAACAGTAATAGCCTCCTTAATATTATGTTTGAGGCTTTCTGTAGTATGTACCATGGGGAGCGTTGGTCGTCAAAACGAGATCCATACAGGCTACAGCTGTCCTCACCCCTCTCGCAGCATCGGTGGGAGGGGTCACATAGAGGGACAGCAAACACAGCCTGTCAGGTATTAGAGATCGCTGGGCTTTCCCCCTTCTATACAAGTAGGCTACCGGAGCCGAAATGGGAGCAGAGTCCTGGAAGAGATACACACCCCGGGGTTCGTCTGCGGCAGGTAGTGAAGAAGAAGCCGATACACGCCAGGATCGTGTCACAGTGGCTGTCAGGTAAGAGCGTCCAGTCCGGCCAAGTCTCAGGAACTCCTTCCTGCCTTAATACAGAGCACTTGGATCCATCTGAGATATTCCCAGTTGGCGGATTAAACTGTGCAGGAGGGCAGAGCCCGATAGGCAGAAACAAGGCGTCTCTCAACAGGTGTACCAGCAAGTAAGTAGAAAGACAGCTTTTTGTAGTAGGCTTTCAGCGTGCACAGAAACTTTCAATTGTTTGCTTATCTCACTGAGCATTTACTTTAGGGGAAATGTTTAATGCCGAGATGGGAACAGAGCCCTGCAAGAGATACACATCCCGGGGTTCGTCTGCGGCAGGTAGTGTAGAAGAAGCCGGTGCACGCCAGGATCGTGTCACAGTGGCTGTCAGGTAAGAGCGTCCAGTCCGGCCGAGTCTCAGGAACTCCCTCCTGCCTCAATACAGGGCACTTGGGTCCATCTGAGATGTTCTCGGAGAACGGGTTAAACTGTGCAGGAGGGCAGAGCCCGATAGGCAGGAACAAGGCGTCTCTCAACAGGTGCACCAGCAGGTAGGTAAAAAGGCAGCTTTTTGTAGTAGGTTTTCAGCGTGCACAGAAACCTTCAATTGTTTGCTTATCTCACTGAACATTTACTTTAAGGGAATTGTTTAATGCCAAATGACAAAGAAACTTCCAATTGCTGCAGCATGCAGTTATAGTGCAATGTCTTGGCACTAGAAGAATTCCAGCAGCGGTATGTTTCACGCTGGACAAGCCATCCAGGGTTAGTGGTTTAGGCGGGAGTAACTCGCCAAGAGCTTGTAGGGTGGATAGATCAGCACAGGTGCAGCGTGTGTCCTCACACCTGGACTCCTCCCCCGGAACTCTAGAGCATGCAATTTTAAACAACTTTCTAATTTACTCCTATTATCAATTTTTTTCTTCATTCTCTTGGTATCTTTATTTGAAAAAGTAGGCATGAAAGCTAAGGTGCAGGCCCATTTTTGGTTCAGAACCCTGGCTAGCGCTTGCTGATTGGTGGCTACATTTAGGTGCAACCCAGGTTCTAAACTAAAAATGGGCCAGCTTTTAAACTTACATTCCTGCTTTTCAAATAAAGATACCAAGAGAAGGAAGAAAAATTGATAATAGGAGTAAATTAGAAAGTTGCTTACAATTGCATGCTCTATTTGAAACATGAAAGTTTCATTTTGACTTTAGTATCCCTTTAATGGCTTCTAATACTTTCTATGGGACACAAAAATATTTTATGCAGCTAGATATTGTAGTATAAGGTGGAATCGAAGCAGTTGATACACAAAATTGCTTCCAACAGCATATTTATCAGTTTGCTACCTTGAGCAAACCAAATTACAGCTCAATGAAAAAAGCCCTTATGCTGTTGAATAATTTCCTGAAATCAGTGTATACAAAAGTATAAAATATTATATAAAACTACCTTTAAAGGGACAGTTGCACAAAAAAAAATATTTTTATAAAAGATAAATGGCCCTATTTATCAAATGTCTGTCTGACATGATCCGATCAGCGGATCATGTCCGTCAGACATCGCTTAATGCGGACAGCATTACGCTCTCCACATTCAGCATTGCATTCTTGTGAACTGCTGGTGCAATACTACCCCCTGCAGATGCGCAGCGCAGTGGGTGTCAATCAACCCGATCGTATTCGATCGGGTTGATTTCCGGTGATCTCTGTCCGCCTCCTCAGAGCAGGCGGACAGGTTATGGAGCAGTGGTCTTTAGACCGCTGCTTCATAACTTGTGTTTCTGGCGAGCCTGAAGACTTACCAGAAACACGGGGCTTCAGGCTCCATACGGAGCTTAATAAATAGGCCCCAATGCCTTTACTACTCATTCCCCAGCTTTGCACAACCAACATTGTTAAATCATTATACTTTATAACATTAAAACTCTAAATTTCTGCCTGTTTCAAAGGCTCTATTGACAGCCTCTTAATCACATGCTTTGTATTTGCTTTTCACAACAGGAGACTGATAGTTCATGTGGGTCATATAGATAACATTGTGATTTAGCCCGGGGAGTTATTTAAGATTTAGCACAACACAGTACTAAATGCAAGTCAATAGATAATAAATACAAAGTCATGTGATCAGGGGGCCATCAGAAGATGCTTAGATACAAGGTAATCACAGAGGTAAAAAGTATATTAATATAACTGTGTTGGTTGTGCAATACTGGGGAATGGGTAATAAAATGAATTATCTATCTTGTAAAACAATAAAGATTCTTTTGTAGACTGTCCCTTTAACTTGCATATATAAGATGTATTATGACATGTAAATATTGCCTAAATGACGTAAGATGTTGTTGTTTATGCTTGCTTCCATCCCCTCTCCAAACTGTCCTATTTTACAGGAACTCTTCCAATTCAAATACCATTAAACATGCAATATAATTTTTAATCAATGTTAATATTTTTGTTTTTTTAATAGAAATACTTTATATGCTTTTTAATTTTAAATAAATAAATATATATATGCAAAAAAGGGGGAGGAGAACAGCACTCCTAAGATAGAACAAAAGCTAGAATAACTTCCATGCCTGTTCATTTATATAGCAACTCAGGGTGCGCGTTCTTTTTGCACACTATGCTCCTTCACAGAGAAAAAATATCCTGTAGCATATCAGTCTGCCCAATGACAGTCCAGCGCCAAAATACCAGGCAATTCTTCTCTGAACAAGGGAAGCAACAACCCCAGACGATCGTTTCGGCCTTCTGTGGGCCTCGTCAGTGAGGTGCAGTTGTATCTCTCTAAGGGCATGTGTGCACGGGGTCCACGTCTGGATTACCCATTACTCTTAGGGAAACCCAAGAGTAATTTACATATGCAAAAAAGGGGGAGGAGAACAGCACACTATATATAATATACAGTATACATGTATATACATTTATGTATCTGTATGTATTCATATACATATATATTTTACATGCACACACACAAAATATATAAGAGCTAGTATAATCTGTTCACTACAAATGGCTACACCAGCCAGGTAGAAGCAATTCAAAAAATCCAGCACTTCAATCCTTAATAGGGTGCATACTGCAGTAGGATTACTGCAAAAATCCTCAAAGTAATATAGAACAAAAGTAGCAGACGCACCCCAAAGTCCTTATGCAGAGGTTCTCTTTATTGTCACAAACTGGGAGCCAGGAAAGCAGAACAACGTTTCGGGCTACAAACCCTTATTCATTATTTATTGTGACAATAAAGAGAACCTCTGCATAAGGACTTTGTGGTGCGTCTGATACTTTTGTTCTATATACACCAGCCAGGTAGTGATAGCCTGCAACAGGTAGAGCTACCTCATATAATTTCAATAGTGGTTACTACCGCAAAAGGTGATTCTCGACAGGGGAGGAGGGGTCACTAAGGGGAATTATTTGTAAGGGAACTTCTTATATAAGAGGAGGTGAGTTTTTGGCAGGGTAAATAATATTTTATGGCAAAACAGCGATATATAAAAATTATCTCTGTTACCATCTCAGCATATGAAGGGGTTAACACACTTGTAATTTGTCATAGTCATAAATCATGTAGTGGCTCTCTATTAATGTGCTGCACATTTCTTACATGTGGTGAATTATACTGCACCAAAGAGACAAATCAAATAAAATTATAAAAGCCATTTTGAAATAAAAAAGAAAACATTCTAGCACATTTTTGAGTTCCTGAATGCTGTATTCATGATAATCCAAGACATTCTCATGCAGTTTTTGCCCAAAATGTCTGAATAAACGTCATTCCTTTTTCTGTGAACAGCGATTTAACACCTTTGACAAGCCAAAGTGAACACATAACGTCTCAAAGTGCCAAATTCAAAGTTGGCTTATGTCATGCAATCATTACAGTACAATACCATTTTGCACCTCATAAAAAGATGAATCGTTGAAGTGTAGTCAAAACAGAAGATATGTAAAAATCTGTCACAAAGAGGAATGCCTTTTTTAGAATATTTAAGAGAAAAACATGGATAAAAATGTACAAAGAAATGCACTTTATAAATTAATTTAAATTACTAAATTACTGTTTGTTTGTTTTTAAAGTGTTCTTTTTCAGGAATCTTTAATATAATTTTTCAATACAATACAAATTGCTTCATAAAGCATAAACCATAGATGAAAAAATCCAGTGAGTGCGGTTACACACAATACTATAGTGGAGAGTCAGCGTTAGCCGTTTGAGTCTATATGGAGGTCTATAGTTTATGTTTCAATTTGGTAGATGTGTGAATGTGGGGACCGGTGGAGTCCCCGTGGCAGTAACTTACTAGAGAAAACCTCAATAAGATATTAGGTAAGTGTTGCGTACAATCAGGGGTCTCCATGTCTACGGATCTTGCTTCCTCCCCAAGGAGTAAGGTAGAGGTAAGCCTTCCGTCGTTCTCCAAGTGCGTATGGTCATATATTGAGAAAGAAAAAAAAACAGAGACACCAAGATCGAGTAGTATCGTTTAAAGGACCAGTCAAAACATTAGATTTGCATAATCAACAAATGCAAGATAACAAGACAATGCAATAGCACTTAGTCTGAACTTCAAATGAGTAGTAGATTTTTTTTATAACAAATTTCAAAGTTATGTATATTTCCACTCCCCTTGTACCATGTGATAGCAATCAGCCAATCACAAATGCATATACGTATAGTCTGTGAATTCTTGCACATGCTCAGTAGGATCTGGTGACTCAAAAATTGTAAATATAAAAGACTGTGCACATTTTTTTTAATGGAAGTAAATTGGAAAGTTGTTTAAAATTACATGCTGTATCTGAATCATGAAATTTTAATTTAACCTGAGTGTCCCTTTAATACACTGAGCCCTAATGCTAACAAAGAATCACACAATTGCAACCTTAGATATAGCATGAGGTATTTAGACAGCAATGGGTTAATACAGTAGTGTAAAAGTGTAGGCACAAGCTCCAGGAGCGTGAGTTCAAATCTCTGTGTCGCTACTGTAAACAAAAAGGTCAGGTTTTTTGAGAAAATGTAAGGCTATATATGCTCAATACTGTTTACAACCCAAAATTAACCAAACCATTATTATAATAATGATAAATAAGCAACCCTTGGCTGTATTTCTTATGAACCTTATTTAACCTTTGAAAACAATACACAACAACGTTATATGCTTGGCCAAAATTGGAAAGGTCACTTTTATTTAGCCTAACAGAATTTTTGCCTTTATGGCACAAAATTGGAAATGAGAGGAAACCACCAATCAATATAACTTCAAGTTCCAAAATCAAATAACAAAATGCCCCAGCATTTGGACATGAACTTGGGTCTCACGTGTTAGGGGAGGAACACCAGCCCCTGTGGCATGGCAACAGGGCGTATAAAGTCAGCCCAGCAGCTAAACCCAGACTGGTTATGCTGCAGGATCCTCCCACCCCCTCCAGTGCCCCACCTACGTGCGAGACCCCAATTTCACCACATCACCGACACCAACCATCTTTCCAACATAGCCAATAAACCAGCTGCATATCTATTTTAAAGAAGATTTGCTTCCAGCTGGCGTAGACCGAATTGCAAGAAAAAAGGTTAGTCTGAAGCACTTCCTGTTTGCACACCTTCTTATAACCCACTCTCTCCCCCCTCTTACCTGCCCCCTTTTAATCATTAACTGCACACACAATACAGCCTGACCACACCTATCCTATTCAACCCTCAAACACTAACACATAACACAACCCCCATTTACAACATAGGAGCACTAGCCTTATCTAACTCCAGTCGTATTCACCCCTTTTGTTTCTTGTATTCTCTGATGAAGAAGATTCAACTCAACGGCCTTCGAAATGCATATGGACTTGGTCTATTGATCTAATACTCACTTTGATCTAATCCTAGTGCTGTTTGCACTAGGCTGACTATGGGCTTGTGTTTATATCTCGGACCACTCCAGCTCTGTACTGATAATTGGACTCACACTCCTGGAGCTTGTGCCTGTACCTAGCAAGACTTTACACTTTGCTGTCTAAATACCTCATACTATATTTGAGGTTGCAATTTGTAAGTGTGATTCTTTGTTAGCATTAAAGCTCCGTGTATTAACCTATACTACTCGATCTCGGTGTCTCTGGGGGTTTTGCTCTCTCAACACAATACCATACCCACTTGAAGAATGACAGAAGTCTCACCTCTACTTTACTCCTTGAGAAGGAGACTTAGAAGACATGCGATTGTACGCAACACTTACCTTATATCTGATTGAGGTTTTCTCTAGTAAGTTACTGCCCACTTGGACTCCACCAGTCCCTATATTCACACATCTACTATACTGCGACATATACCGTAGACCTCCATATAGACTCAAACTGCTAATGCTCACATTGCTCTCCTCTATGTTATTGTGTGTAACCACACTCACTGGATTTTTTTTCATCTATGGTTTATGCTTAACAAATGTAGACAAGTCAGAAGGCGTGCTTTTTCCAACAGAAGACCTCTGAATACACTGTTCCCAATGCAACAAAGGATTCTGAGTTAGTCATGCAAATGAGGTCCAATATAACTATCTTTTTCACTTCAGTCTGCTTTTAGGCATTTTCCCTTTTAGACATAGCATGCTGTATACATAACTTTTAAGCTTAGCCAGAGTTAAAGGGACAGTCTAGTCAAAATGAAACTTTAATAATTCCGATAGGGCATGCAATTTTAAACAACTTTCCAATGTACTTTTATCATCAAATTTGCTTTGCTATCTTGGTATTTAGTTTTGAAAGCTAAACCTAGTTAGGCTCAAACTGGTTTCTAAACTGTTGAAAATGTCCTCCTACCTCAGTGCATTTTGACAGTTTTTTACAGTTAGATAGTGCTAGTTCATGTGTGTCATATAGATAACATTGTGCTCACTCCTGTGCAGTTATTTAGGAATCAGCACTGATTGGCTACAATACATGTCTGTCAAAAGCACTGAGATAAGGGGCAGTCTGAAGAGGCTTAGATACAAGGTAACTACAGGGGAAAAAAGTATATTAATATAACAGTGTTGGTTATGCAAAACTAGGGAATGAGTAATAAAGGGATTATCTATATTTTTAAACAATAACAATTCTGGAATAGACTGTCCCTTTAATACAGAGATTCAGAACCATCCTAGGACAGCTATTTCATGGTATTATGCTGGGAGTGAGTGGAATCACTGCTCAGTGAAGTTGATTTCCTAGCAAAAAACAACTTTTAAAATGATGGGGGACGAAAGTGACATTAAAATCATCCACTATGTTTAAAATATAGAGAGAATAACTCGTTGTGTAGCCCATTACCTAGACAAGTCAGAAGACCTATTTTTCACACAGAAGACCACTGGCTACACTGTTTCCAATGCAACAAAGGATTCTGGATAAGGTATGCAAGTGATTTTCATAAGGACTCACTTTATATATATATATATATATATATATATATACTATACTATACTATACTATATAGTATTCATCAAGACTTCCACAATGTTTCTCTATAATATATGTTATTTATTTCATCATATCATAGTACATCAGTACTTCAATACATGACCAACGTTTCAGCCCCACCCTGGGCCTTTATCAAGGTACAAAATACACATCCAGAGCACCTTAAATACCCTGAGTTTCAAATTTTCCCACCAGGCCCCCCTGCTGACATCACATACCTATCATTCTCCCCTAGTGAACCTTTTAAGAACTGCATTCTTTGCTTCTACTTTTTCTTATTAGGCATGCTGGAAAAAAGAAAGGATTGTGTTAACATTGCAGGAAGGACCTGGATGTCATCACGTGTATAATGCAGTACATTTTACATATTGATCACAAGACATATATATCATAGAAAGCATTACAAGGAGAGATATGTGTTCAGTCCCTTAGGTTGGACTGTGTCTAACTCATCTATCCAGCTAGCCTCTCTTTGAAGCAGTATCTTTTTCCTATTAGCACCCATGATCTGTTTTACCACCTGATCTATAGGGACACATCTCAAGCTAGATGTTGGGTGCTTACATTCCAAAAAATGCTTAGCTACTGGCTGGTCAGTTTTTCCAGTGTCAATGGCTGCCCTAATGCTGGACCTATGTGCTGCCAACCTCTCCTTTAACATGCATTCCATCTTCCCAGCATAACCAGTATGGGGGAGAGATTTGCCCAGAGAGGTTATCCCAAGGCAGTAATTGAGGAAGGCCAGAAACAGGCTCTAACAACCTCCTCATTAAAAAATAAAAGTAAAGGAAAAGAGGAAAAAAGGTTGTGTTTAGTTCAGATGTTTGGAAGTTCAGAAAAGCTGTTTTAAATAATTGGGATATACTGAGAACAGAGGATAGGTTGAAACCCTTTGTAAAGGAAACACCAATATTTTCATGCCGAAGAAGTCTAAAAGACTTACTTGTTAAAGCAGACCCTATTGAAAAATATGAGAAAAAGACTACACATTTTCTAACTAGAAAGCCAGGAGTGTACAAATGCCATGGGTGTGTAACTTGTAACAGTCTGATTTTGGGGAACACTTTTACCCACAGCAGAACAAGCAAAAGATATAAGATCAAACATGCTCTTAACTGTGAATCTAAAAATGTGGTGTATTTAATTAAGTGTCCCTGTGGAAAGTCTTATGTGGGGAAGATGGAATGCATGTTAAAGGAGAGGATGGTGGTACATAGGTCAAACATTAGGGCAGCCATTGACACTGGAAAAACTGGCCAGCCAACAGTTAAGTATTTTTGGAGTGTAAGCACCCAACATCTAGCTTGAGATGGGGCCCTATAGATCAGGTGGTAAAACAGATTAGGGGTGGTAATAGGAAAAAGATACTACTCCAAAGAGAGGCTAGCTGGATATATGAGTTAGACACAGTCCAACCTAAGGGACTGAACACATATCTCTCCTTGTCATGCTTTCTATGATATATATGTCTTGTGATCAATATGTAAAATGTACTGCATTATACGTGATGACATCCAGGTCCATCCTGCAATGATAACACTATCCTTTCTTTTATCCAGCATGCCTAATAAGAAAAAGTAGAAGCAAAGAATGCAGTTCTAAAAAGGTCCACTAGGTGACGTTATAAGGTAATAGTTGGAGACGGATAGGTATGTTATGTTAGCAGCAGACCTGGAGGGAAAATTTGAAACTCAGGGTATTTAAGGTGCTCTGGATGTGTATTTTGTACCTCGATAAAGGCCTCGGTTGGGGCCGAAACATTGGTCATGTATTGGTACTTATGTACTATGATATGATGAAATAAATAACAGATATTGCAAAGAAACATTGTGGAAGTCTTGATGAATATTATGATATAATTGACTTCATACGGATAAAAGGATCAGACAGCCGGCTTCACTTTTATGATATATATATATATATATATATATATATATATATATCACATTTTCTTTGTGTGGCCACGCTATCCAAACCTATTTCAACTTATAGTATTAGCACAAGTGGTGTTAGCACTCAACAGCACTAATATATTTGCACTCCGCTAGTAATATAGGCCTTAATGTTTTCCAATCAGGGAAATCCATGTATATAAATGCAAATACTACAAAAGTGTCTCCTAAAATGACTTCTCTCCTAAATCATTTATAAGAACTAGTTTTACAAAATGAAGCCAAATACAACAAATCAATAATAGGGTTTCTGTGTAGTGGCACACAAGATTGAATATCTGGAATATCTGTTTGCTTTCCTCAACCTTAGATAGAAGGTTTTTGTCATTTAAGAGTTCCTCTAGTCAAGCTGCCAATCTCGCTAACATCACCTACTGTACTTGAGGTTTCATAAGTGCTTCATAGTTCTAGAAATTGAGATTACAACAGTTTGAGGGCATACATTCCCTATAAGCTCATTAGTTTATCTATGACTTTGCAAACCTATGGACATCTGTTATTCCTATATTGTAAAGTATCACTAAGCCTACAAAAGTACTGACTGTTCTGACATGCTTCTCGCAGGAAAAAGCTATAGCTAAGAGAGCTGATGCCAGCTAAGGCAAACTTAGTAATGATCAGGTTCAAGTAGACACAAAGCACATCTACATATAGCTGTATACAGTAATTTAGCAACCTCTTAAAAACAATATAGTGACTGAAGTATGCAAGGTACTCAGAGGGTAATGTGATTCTTACTACAAGATATACAGAAATCTTAAAGGGACAGTTTACTCTAAATTTTTCTCTTCTTTAATTTGTTCCCAATAATCCACTTTACCTGCTGGAGTGAATTTAATAGTTTACAAGTAGCTCCTTTACCCTTATATTGGCATTTGAAATAGTTGATTTAGCATGTGGTATCCCCACCTATTCTGAAAGATTGTGGCTGCAGGTCCAAGCTATAGATAATTTTTGTAAACACAGGCAGCAGAAGAAAGTATATGGATATAGCAGAGATAAGGATACAATGTTGATTTTCCATTGTTCTGGTGATTGTTTTATGGACAGATATAAGATAAAGAAGCAGGTATATGTAGATAATGTGATAAAGTTATGAGATCTGATTATACCTACAAGCTCAACCCATTTTATTAGGTTGTGGCTTCAAAACACAAAATCAGAGCTTTAATATACATAAATAAACCTTACAGGGAGTGCAGAATTATTAGGCAAATGAGTATTTTGACCACATCATCCTCTTTATGCATGTTGTCTTACTCCAAGCTGTATAGGCTCGAAAGCCTACTACCAATTAAGCATATTAGGTGATGTGCATCTCTGTAATGAGAAGGGGTGTGGTCTAATGACATCAACACCCTATATCAGGTGTGCATAATTATTAGGCAACTTCCTTTCCTTTGGCAAAATGGGTCAAAAGAAGGACTTGACAGGCTCAGAAAAGTCAAAAATAGTGAGATATCTTGCAGAGGGATGCAGCACTCTTAAAATTGCAAAGCTTCTGAAGCGTGATCATCGAACAATCAAGCGTTTCATTCAAAATAGTCAACAGGGTCGCAAGAAGCGTGTGGAAAAACCAAGGCGCAAAATAACTGCCCATGAACTGAGAAAAGTCAAGCGTGCAGCTGCCAAGATGCCACTTGCCACCAGTTTGGCCATATTTCAGAGCTGCAACATCACTGGAGTGCCCAAAAGCACAAGGTGTGCAATACTCAGAGACATGGCCAAGGTAAGAAAGGCTGAAAGACGACCACCACTGAACAAGACACACAAGCTGAAACGTCAAGACTGGGCCAAGAAATATCTCAAGACTGATTTTTCTAAGGTTTTATGGACTGATGAAATGAGAGTGAGTCTTGATGGGCCAGATGGATGGGCCCGTGGCTGGATTGGTAAAGGGCAGAGAGCTCCAGTCCGACTCAGACGCCAGCAAGGTGGAGGTGGAGTACTGGTTTGGGCTGGTATCATCAAAGATGAGCTTGTGGGGCCTTTTCGGGTTGAGGATGGAGTCAAGCTCAACTCCCAGTCCTACTGCCAGTTTCTGGAATACACCTTCTTCAAGCAGTGGTACAGGAAGAAGTCTGCATCCTTCAAGAAAAACATGATTTTCATGCAGGACAATGCTCCATCACACGCGTCCAAGTACTCCACAGCGTGGCTGGCAAGAAAGGGTATAAAAGAAGAAAATCTAATGACATGGCCTCCTTGTTCACCTGATCTGAACCCCATTCAGAACCTGTGGTCCATCATCAAATGTGAGATTTACAAGGAGGGAAAACAGTACACCTCTCTGAACAGTGTCTGGGAGGCTGTGGTTGCTGCTGCACGCAATGTTGATGGTGAACAGATCAAAACACTGACATAATCCATGGATGGCAGGCTTTTGAGTGTCCTTGCAAAGAAAGGTGGCTATATTGGTCACTGATTTGTTTTGGTTTTGTTTTTGAATGTCAGAAATGTATATTTGTGAATGTTGAGATGTTATATTGGTTTCACTGGTAAAAATAAATAATTGAAATGGGTATATATTTGTTTTTTGTTAAGTTGCCTAATAATTATGCACAGTAATAGTCACCTGCACACACAGATATCCCCCTAAAATAGCTATAACTAAAAACAAACTAAAAACTACTTCCAAAACTATTCAGCTTTGATATTAATGAGTTTTTTGGGTTCATTGAGAACATGGTTGTTGTTCAATAATACAATTAATCCTCAAAAATACAACTTGCCTAATAATTCTGCACTCCCTGTAAAAGGCTAATTTTCACACATTTTTTACTCTGCAGTTGGTAAAAAAAGCAATTGTAAACACATTAAGGGAAAAACTATTTTACAGTATACTGTCCCTTTAAATATTCATATGATTGTATTGAAAATGCATGTGTTTTAAATGTATTGAAGAAAGAACATTTTGTACCTTTAAACCAAGGAGAGTTAGACATTGACAGCTAATGACAGCCAGATAATTATTAACCCCCTCCCTATCAAAACTGTAAAGTGCTATATGTACAAAAAGTTCTATCCAAGAGAAGTAAACTAGACTAGAAGTCAACAAGATCATGCTATGCCACTTGTTTTGAATTTCAAATGAGTTGTGGATTTTTTGGGGGGCAACATTCAAAGTGAATTCCATTTTCTCTCCCTCCTGTGACAGCCATCAGCTAATCACAAAATGCATATACGTATATAAACGGTGCTGCACATGCTCAGTAGGAGGAAAATGTGTATATACATAGGCATCTATTTATCAAGCCGTAAACCGCAAATACGCTGGAATTCCGCAGCATATTTGTGGTTAGTTATCAAACCCTACAGACCGGCAAAAGTAGAATTTTGTGACGTAACATACGATCCGCCGGACTCAGTCCGACACAGATCGATGCTTACGTCACTACAGATGTTCCGAACGCAAATTCGGCACAATCTGACTACTTTTGCTAGTTATCAAATATCTACCAGGTACGCTCGCCACTATTCTGGCCCAGCGTACCTGGTTTTCAATCCGCCGCCCTGGAGGCGGCGGATGCCATAGGAATCAATGGGAGTCTGAAAGCATTGAAAGCTTATGTTCGCTGCTGCCCGATATCCCATTGATTCCTATGGTAACGTTTACACCTAACACCCTAACATGTACCCCGAGTCTAAACACCCCTAATCTGCAATTCCCCCTACACTGCCGCCACCTACATTATACTTATTAACCCCTAATCTGCCATCCCTACACCGCCGCCACTTAAATAAAAGTTATTAACCCCTATCCCGCCGCTCCCGGACCCCGTCGCAACTAAATAAACTTATTAACCCCTAAACCGCCACTCCTGGAGCCCACCGCCACCTACATTATACTTATTAACCCCTAATCTGCTGCCCCTACACCGCCACCACCTACATTATATTTATTAAGCCCTAATCTGCCCCCCCTACACCGCCACCACCTACATTATATTTATTAAACCCTAATCTGCCCCCCCCCAACACCGCCGCCACCTACATTATACTTATTAACCCCTAATCTGCCCCCCCCTACACCGCCGCAACCTACATTATATTTATTAACCCCTAATCTGCCCCCCCTACACCATCGCCACCTACCTACACTTATTTACCCCTAATCTGCCGCCCCCAACGTCGCTGCCACTATTATTCCTATTTAAAACTAAATACTTACCTATAAAATAAACCCTAAGCTAGCTACAATATAACTAATAGTTACATTGTAGCTAGCTTAGGGTTTATTTTTATTTTACAGGGAACTTTGTATTCATTTTAACTAGGTACAATAGTTATTAAATAGTTATTAACTCTAAAACCCACCCAACCCCCCCTTAAAAAAATCTAACACTAACCCCTTGAAGATCACCCTACCGTGAGAAGTCTTCACCCAACTGGGCCGAAGTCCTCAACAAAGCCGGCAGAAGTGGTCCTCCAGACGGGCAGAAGTCTTCATCCAGATGGCATCTTCTATCTTCATCCATCCGGCCCGGAGCGAGTCCATCTTCAAGACATCTGACGCGGAGCAAAAGTGTAGGTAGGTGACGGCGGTGTAGGGGGGCAGATTAGGGGTTAATAAATATAATATAGGTGGCGGCGGTGTAGGGGGCAGCAGATTAGGGGTTAATAAGTATAATGTAGGTGGCAGCCGGTATAGGGGGCGGCAGATTAGGGGTTAATAAATATAATGCCGGTGGCGGTGGTGTAGGGGCGGCAAATTAGGGGTTAATAAGTATAATGTAGGTGGCGGTGGGCTCTGGGAACGGCAGGTTTAGGGGTTAAACACTTTATTTAGTTGCGGCGGGGGCCGGGAGCGGCGGTTTAGGGGTTAATACATTTATTAGAGTTGCGGTGGGCTCCGGGAGCGGCGGTATAGGGGGTAAACAGTATAGTATAGTGTGGGTGTTTAGTGACAGGGTACCAAGAAAGCTGTGAAAAAGCCGAAGAGCAGCGAGATCGATGACTGTTAGTTAACAACAGTCCGCTGCTCATCGCCCCGTACTTGGTGCGTGGCTTTTTGACAGCTTTTTTGATAATTTTGGAGAACGTATTCAGGTCCGCGGCAGCGATGTTAGGCGATCTTAGGCGAGCGTATTGATGCCGTCGAATGCAAGTAAGTGGACGGCTTGACAAATAGATGCCAAAATGTGCACATTTTGATAATAGAAATAGATTTGGTAATTTTTAAATGTGTATGCTCTACCGGAATCATGAAAGTTTAATTTTGACTTTAGTCCGTTTAACTAGAAAGCAATTAACTTTGCTGGAAAAATTTGATTTATCAGTCATACATCTAGACTCTTAAAAAAGACAGATATAATTTGTTCCAAGAAGTAAATGAGCATACAATTTTTGTTACTAAATCTACCTGCATGAAGTTCAATGTATTTCATATTTTCAGCCCAAGCTTTGGAACTGGATTATTGCCCCCCATAAAGAGGGTATTATATAACACTGCCCTGCCTGTGAAAAAATTGGTCAGTCTAGTAGCGGGAGATTAACCCAAAATGTATTTTATTCTTATTGCAAAATAAAGGGAGGTAACAGACAAGTCCTGCAACCGATTATGGAAAGTTTGTGAAGGAATTCCCATGAGGTGAATAAAAGAATCATAACCAATACCCCAAAAACATCCATCTGACAAGCACTGCATACTGACTGGAAACTGGGCCTCAAAATACACTGAAAACCCCTCTCTCTGAAGAAAATGATTTACATCTTCATTCTTCAACCACCTCCAGCGTAGGCAAAGAAAAGACACCTCCTGCAGAGGCAAAGAAATTCCAATGAGTAATAGATCTTAGACTCTCACTACCTGTTTGTTAATGTATCTGTCTAAGTAAATGCACTATTTTTCTTAATAATAAACATCCCTGGGTCTTATGCAGCCTACAGAGTATTTTTTTTAATCATTGCACACACTGAACTAAGTCATGGGCATGCTTGGAGTGGCCTGATTGTGACATAGCATACATAATTTGGTGGTGATTTACAAATAAATAAATAAAGTTGATAAAAATGATAGTAAAGATAAATACAATAAAAAGCTAAAGTAACTATATATATTGTACAGCTGGTTGTCCACCCTAAGATCCACAGGCCATAATTTGTCTTTCCAGTGATTTATCTTGACCTCCAACACATGCTTTCTCTCACCGCTTACAATATAAAGAAAATGTAATCTCTACAACCAGTTCGATCCTTCCCTCTTTGTGTGGATCCAGTGTTGCTGCATGTGTGTGAGTCTATGAAGGTCTGTGATACTTTTATTTCACATTTATTTATACAGAAATATACATTTGTTTAGATTACTTACTCTACAAGTATACATCCCCTCATTTGAAACGTTTATACACCAATGTTCTAGAGCTGATTTCCTATAGAGAATAGAGCCACACAAACTGTTTCTGAATACACACACAACAATTATAGCTGTTGACCCAGCTGGCCTGACCTAAAGTCTTATATTTACCCCTAACCGTTGATTCATAATTTCCCCACTGTTTTATTCCCATTTAGTTACTTGCTTTATCAATGGGAATGTGCCCTGTATAAAAGTTAACTAGCATTACAAGTCCCAGTGAGTTTAAACTATTTTGGTTTGTTTGCATTTGTATCAAAACAAGACAATATTCCATTCATATAATATTTATATTTGTATGCAAAAAGTAAGACACCTACTTTCTAGCCTTTCTACACTGTATAAAAAGATTACCAGTTCCTTGTGGTGTTTTATATCATATGTGGATTTATATGTTATACGTTATATTGTTCTTCCTTCTCTAGACAAGTTGGAGTGCCTCTGTCAAAATGGCAAAAAGCAACTGAGCCAGCAACGTTCTAAACATTGACGGCATAGGTCTGAGCAGAAAATAATTTACTTTTCTCCCTAGTTGGCCACAACAAAAGAGACCAAGAACATTAATTCCACCACCAGTCATTTCAGCCGGAGTAACCCTAAACTCTTGATTTGCAAATTCTTGATAATTATGCAAACAATTATCCTAGTTTATGTCTAGGTATTCTCATGAGATCTGGATTTCAATTAGAAGTAATTGTACAATAAATACAGCAATCTGACTTGCAAGTTCAATTTAAATATGATATTCTGGCACTGCAAACATTGTGGTAACAGTAATCATTCAATTGTACAATATAGATGGTAAGCGAGGAATATTTTCTGTATTTTAATACTGTGGTTATTTCACCAGGATGGGCCGGACATATTTATGTACACAGAAATTAAGATGTTGCAAAGTGTGGCAAATGTTTTTGGAGAGGCAAATTTTGAGTCTTATGTCAATCAAAGGTTTTAGGCATAAACAGAATGTCCCTGGTCAGAAAAAAGAAAACAGTTAATGCACAACATGGGCCTTATCGGGTAAAGCCTCACATGACATTTGCCAAATGGAGGTGTGTGCAACAACTTAACATTGGGTGCATGCGTCCCATCTTTTGATACAAAGAATCATCAGGAGACCCCAGAGGCCATAGTTATGTGTGCTATTGGCATGAAGTGGGTTAAGCACAAGCTCTGGGTATATGACTGTCAGAAAGTTGGTTAAATAACTTTGCATTGTGTAAATAGCAATATGGGGGTTCATTTCCAACAAAGTCTATGTTAAAGGAATATGAACTCCAACATTTTTCTTTCATGATTCAGATAGAGCATGCAGTTTCAAACAACTTTCTAATTAACTTCTATTATCAATTTTTCTGTTCTCTTGGTATCTTTTTTTGAAAAGCAGTGATGTATACTTGTGTCTGCCAATTTGCCAAGAATGTCATCTAAATTTGAATGAGACCCAAAGGACAGCACAATTTCCTGTCATGTAGTGCTCCAGATGCCAACCTAGGTATCTCTTCAACAAAGAATAACATGGATACAAAGCATATTTGATAAATAAGTAAATTGGAAACTTTTTAAAAAATGTTATACTCTGAACCACATAAGAAAAAAACATAAATTATGCTTATCTAATAATTTTCTTTTCTTCAGATGGAAAGAGTCCACAGCTGCATTCATTACTTTTGGGAATTCAGAACCTGGCCACCAGGAGGAGGCAAAGACACCCCAGCCAAAGACTTAAATACTCCTCCCACTCCCCTCATCCCCCAGTCATTCTCCTGAGGAACAGTAGAAGAAATATCAGGGTGAAAAGGTGCCAGAAGAAAAAAAATTGAGGCCGCCCTACATAAAAACACGGGCGGGGAGCTGTGCACTCTTTCCATCTGAAGAAAATAAAATTATCAGGTAAGCATAATATATGTTTTTCTTCATAAATGGAAAGAGTCCACAGCTGCATTCATTAATTTTGGGAAAACGATACCCAAGCTATACACTGAATACTCAAAATGGGAGGGTACAAAAGGTACCAGGCCTAAAACCACATCCCAGCAAAAATCCTGCTTCATCTGAAGCCAGGAAAACATAGGAAAAGAGAAAAGGCCCCAAGGACACAGAGAGTCCACAAGCCTTGCTAGAGACCGCAGAAACAGACTCAACTGAGCTAACACTCCTCCAGGAGACACCATCGCCCAAAGGTCGGTCCTCAACCACATACCCTTACAGAGAAAGGGGAACAACAAGAATTCCCGGAAGACCCTAAACAGGGCGCAATAAGATCCAAATAAAAATGGAAAACTCCAAAAAGCAAGCCAAGCTCACATGGACCCTAAGGCTAAGGGGTTCCTGAAACAAGGGAAGGCAATGCCCAGACCACAAGGTTGAGACCAGGAATCAGAAGAGAGAAGAAAACTTCTCTGAAAAAGCAGAGCAACTGCCTCGAAAAAATTACTGAAACCGGAGTCCCAAGTCGCCAGTAACTCAGAATATCGAATGTTCCCAAACCAACACCTGCATCAAACCCAGAGAAGCAACCTCTGAACACCACACGCTGCAGTCATACCAGGGTGACTTGAAAAATAAAATACTTGCAGACAAGTAAAAAGCAGTCGAAGATAGATAGCCAACACCAACCTACAAACTGCTAACTTCCACTAATCAGCGGGTACACTGCAGGATATTCAAAGCTGCAAGGCCTACCCACGTGTCTAGAACAACGAGGAGCCCAGAACCTTAAAAAGGCTCACCGTACCTTAACAATTCGAGGATAGACAACATATCTCAGATCCTATTCCAACAGTAACCTACAGGTCTGAGAGACAGGGGAACAGAAAGGACCCCAATCACCAGCATCCAGATAAAAGGGCGGAATGGGTTAGCCTCAGGCACCCCAACAGAGCTCGGGAGCCTTCCAGAAGCACCTACAAACAGGTACTCCCAATGAGGACCCCATAGAGATTGAGATCTAACTTGGAGACTGCAAAACCCCAGACGGAACAGAACAATCCCAGAAAGTGGACCACTCTCTGTACAGGATAAACCTCCTGTTCCAACCCCCTGCACACAGGGCAGGACAAACATCCTCCAGAGAGAGGAGAACCTCACTTCTTTAAGAAAGGCAAACAACCCCCCCCCCCCATCCACCCAGGGAAGGGCACAGCTAAAGAACAGCGCACATGCTCACAAGGGCAAAGCCATAGTCTGAGCCGAATGAAAAAACATCCAGGCGCCACTGAGGAATATGAAAAGGGAACTTCTCAAGAAGGAAGCACATACCGTTCAAGAACAAGGCAGGCCCTGTGGAGCCTGAGCACACAGAACTCCTGGCCAAACTGCTAGTAGTTCAACTAGTGAGACCATAAAATATAGTCTATGTTCCCTGGAAAACTAGAGCTCCAGAACCAGCTATATGATCATAAAATTCTGGAAAAGAATGCCAGATAAGGTCATGAAGAAAGAGTACCCACACCCACAGCGGGATCCAGGTAGTGAAACCATGGAGCTAACCCCTAATCTGACCAGTTGGCTTAGGCCCAGAAAGATGCAGACAAAAGAAAAGGCCAGAGCCCCAGAATTGTTTAAACCAACAATATTCCAGGAAACCCCATACCTCATCTGAATAAAACAGACTACACAGAGGATAAGACTAACCCGGCGAACTGGTCTAGGACTCACTCATAAATCCCAACCCAAGGGATAAGGGTACACCCCTTACAGAAGTCCAACTCCAAAAGAGCTTGGGCACGACAGAACCACTAAGATTCTAAGCCCAACAGGCGTAGAACAACCAACTTCCAGGGGAAATATCGGGAAATATCCTTGAAGGGCAAAAAAGCCCATAACGGCGGCAAGGAGGCACTAAATCCTCAACCCACGCGGGGAAAGAAACACTTGAATCCCGACATATTGGAACCAACGGAGTGTGACGCACTTAGACTCTACCGAGTCCCAGGCGACCAGCTTAAACGTTTGATGAGGACTGCCCATGCCCTACGGACCCTCAGGTCCCCTCAGAATGCTTAGCTGACACTTGTAAAAACAAGATAAGCAAAACACAAATAATAATGCAATCACACAATGCCCAAACCGGACCAGCCAGGCAGAACAGGCTCCACATGTTTGAAACAGGCCATAATATTCACTCCATTCAGGGAGGGATAAAAAACGACAGACAAACATAGGACTAAACATGTCCCCAAAACAACTTCCATAGAAGTGACAAGTGCGATCAAGGATCACGAGTATCCATTCCAGAAGAAAAATTCCCAAAGGAATATAAAACAAAACATGAGCTCTTTCAAGGGACATTAAACCCAAAAAAAATCTTTCATTATTCAGATAGAGAATACAATTTTTAAAAAGTTTCCAATTTACTTCTATTATCAAAATTTTTTCATTCTCATGTTATTCTTTGTTAAAGAGATACCTAGGTAGGTAGCGTGCACATGCCTGAAGCACTACAGGACAGGAAATAGTGCTGCCATCTAATGTATAACATTGTTGCAAAACTGCTGCTATATAGTGCTGCAGACACGTGCACACTCTTGAGCTTACATTTCTGCTTTTCAAATAAGGATAACAAGAAAACAAAGAAAATATGATACTAGAAGTAAATTAGAAAGTTGTTTAAAATTTTATGTTCTATCTAAATCATGAAAGAAAAAAAATTGGGTTTTACGTCCCTTTAAATCAAATAAAAGTCATCCTCACCGGATTAACCCCTTAATGACCGCAGCACTTTTCCATTTTCTGTCCGTTTGGGACCAAGGCTATTTTTACATTTTTGCGATGTTTGTGTTTAGCTGTAATTTTCCTCTTGCTCATTTACTGTACCCACACATATTATATACCGTTTTTCTCACCATTAAATGGACTTTCAAAAGATACCATTATTTTCATCATATCTTATAATTTACTATAAAAAACATTATAAAATATGAAGAAAAAATGGAAAAAAACACACTTTTTCTAACTTTGACCCCCAAAATCTGTTACACATCTACAACCACCAAAAAACACCCATGCTAAATAGTTTCTAAATTTTGTCCTGAGTTTAGAAATACCCAATGTTTACATCTTCTTTGCTTTTTTTGCAAGTTATAGGGCCATAAATACAAGTAGCACTTTGCTATTTCCAAACCACTTTTTTTCAAAATTAGCGCTAGTTACATTGGGACACTAATATCTTTCAGGAATCCCTGAATATCCATTGACATGTATATATTTTTTTTTCAAAGACATCCCAAAGTATTGATCTAGGCCCATTTTGGTATATTTCATGCCACTATTTCACCGCCAAATGCGATAAAATAAAGAAAATTGTTCACTTTTTCACAAATTTTTTCACAAACTTTAGGTTTCTCACTGAAATTATTTACAAACAACTTATGCAATTATAGAATAAATGGTTGTAAACGCTTCTCTGGGATCCCCTTTGTTCAGAAATAGCAGACATATATGGCTTTGGCTTTGCTTTTTGGTAATTAGAAGGCTGCTAAATGCCACTGCGCACAATACGTGTATTATGCCCAGCATTGAAGGGGTTAATTAGGGAGCATGTAGGGAGCTTCTAGGGTTAATTTTAGCTTTAGTGTAGTGTAGTAGACAACCCCAAGTATTGATCTAGGCCCATTTTGGTATATTTCATGCCCCCATTTCACCGCCAAATGCGATCAAAGTAAAAAAAACGTTAATTTTTTCACAATTTTAGGTTTCTCACTGAAATTATTTACAAACAGCTTGTGCAATTATGGCACAAATGGTTGTAAATGCTTCTCTGGGATGCCCTTTGTTCAGAAATAGCAGACATATATGACTTTGGCGTTGCTTTATGGTAATTAGAAAGTCGCTAAATGCTGCTGCGCATCACACGTGTATTATGGCTAGCAGTGAAGGGGTTAATTAGGTAGTTTGTAGGGAGCTTGCAGGGTTAATTTTAGCTTTAGTGTAGAGATCAGCCTCCCACCTGACACATCCCACCCCCTGATCCCTCCCAAACAGCTCCCTTCTCTCCCCCACCCCACAATTGTCCCCGCCATCTTAAGTACTGGCAGAAAGTCTGCCAGTACTAAAATAAAAGTTTTTTTTTTGTTTTTTTTTTAAGAAAAAAAAAAAAAAGCATATTTACATATGCTGTGTTTAGGATCCCCCCTTAACCCCCAACCTCCCTGATCCCCCCCAAAAACAGCTCTCTAAGCCTCCCTCTCAGCCTTATTGGGGGCCATCTTGGGTACTGGCAGCTGTCTGCCAGTACCCAGTTTGAACAATCAAATGTTTATTTTTATTTTTTTTTTATTTTTTTTCTGTAGTGTAGCTCAGTCCCCCAACCCCCCCCCCCCCCACGGACCAACCCCCACCACCTAAATGACACCTAAGGGTTTTTTTATATATTTAAATTTTGTCCCACTTTTATTTTGGGACACATTTTTTCCGTAGTGTAGCGGTTCCCACCCGCTCCCTCCCCGTGCAAGCGCCCGCCCCCGCCCCCTCGTGCACGCGCGCACGCGCGCGCCCCCGGACTTGTCCGCCCACGATCCCGCCCCCCTCCACATGACCAGGGCCATCGATGGCCGCCACCCACCTCCCACACCGGCTCCCACCCACCAACGATACCGGCCATCGATGTCCGGTGCAGAGAGGGCCACGGAGTGGCTCTCTCTGCATCGGATGGCCGTAAAAGGTTATTGCAGGATGCCTCCATATCGAGGCATCACTGCAATAACCGGAAAGCAGCTGGAAGTGAGCAGGATCGCTTCCAGCTGCTTTCCACACCGAGGACGTGCAGGGTACGTTCTCAGGCGTTAACTGCCTTTTTTTCTGAGGACGTACCCTGCACGTCCTCGGTCGTTAAGGGGTTAAAGAAAAGAAAAGGTAACCCATAGGTTTTTCACCCAAGGAGAACAGACACGCCCGCAGGACTCAGCCCAATGGAACCCTGCTCATCCAAGCTCAGGCTGGAAAATATACTCAATGATCAGACTATAAGAGGAATACTTAATCTCCTTATATTTAATTATGTGTGCTATTCGAAGCAGAAGACTGAGAACTCCTATATCCATAAGGATGGGATCCTCCAACAACGCCAAAACATGTCGTAGCAAAACACGAAGGCGCGCCAGTCTATATCAAAAAGCACAGCACACCTCTGCTGGAGCCTCAGGACCAGTCGCTCCCCTGGACAGCTGAACGGGCCACCCAATGCCTGGGGGACCCAGGTTGACGGGACACAAATATAATCTTAAGCAGACATCTGGAAGCTGCAGATGTGCTAAGGCTATAAGTATTTGCATATACTTTAGTATACTATAGCCTTATTTGCATATACTATAGCACTTTAGAACACGTTTATTAATTTTAAAAAAACATAAGTCTACTATATATATATATATGTAACATTTAAAATATATTTTAAGACTTTGTTAGCAGAACTATTTCTTTTTTTTTAGCACACCTTTTGCTTAGCACTTGAGCGAAACCATGGACCTGAGTGCGCTACAAAACTCAGGTCCAGGCTTTTGCGCAAGTGCTAAGCCCCATAGGCTTATTCCTATGGGGAAACACTCTCTAAGTCTACACCTAACACCCTAACATGAACCCCGAGTCTAAACACTTCTAACCTTACACTTATTAACCCCTAATCTGCCGCCCCCGCTATCGCTGACACCTACATTATATTATTAACCCCTAATCTGCCGCTCTGGACACCGCCGCAACCTACATTATACCTATGAACCCCTAATCTACTGCCCCTAACATCGCTGACACCTACATTATATTTATTAACCCATAATCTGCCCCCCCCAATGCCGCCGCCACCTACCTACACTTATTAACCCCTAATCTGCCGACCGGACATCGCCGCCACTATAATAAATGTATTAACCCCTAAACCGCTGCACTCTCGTCTCGCAAACACTATAATAGATTTTATTAACCCCTAATCTGCCCTCCCTAACATCGCCGCCATCTACCTACAAATATTAACCCCTAATCTCCCGCCCGCAACGTCGCCGCTACTATAATAAATTTATTAACCCCTTAACCTAAGTCTAACCCTAACCCTAACACCCCCCTAACTTAAATATCATTTAAATTATTCTAAATAAATTTACTATCATTAAATATTTTTTTCCTATTTAAAACTAAATACTTACCTATAAAATAAACCCTAATATAGCTACAATAAAACTATTAGTTACATTGTAGCTATTTTAGGATTTATATTTATTTTACTGGCAACTTTGTATTTATTTTAACTAGGTACAATAGCTATTAAATAGTTATTTAATAGCTACCTAGTTAAAGGGACACTGTACCCAAATTTTTTCTTTTGTGATTCAGATAGAGCATGACATTTTAAGCAACTTTCTAATTTACTCCTATTATCAAATTTTCTTCATTCTCTTGGTATCTTTATTTGAAATGCTAGAAAGTAAGTTTAGATGCCGGCCCATTTTTTGTGAACAACCTGGGTTGTTCTTGCTGATTGGTGGATAAACTCATCCACCAATAAAAAAAAGTGCTGTCCAGAGTTCTGAATAAAAAAAAAACAGCTTAGATGTCTTCTTTTTAAAATAAAGATAGCAAGAGAACGAAGAAAAATTGATAATAGGAATACATTAGAAAGTGGCTTAAAATTGCATGCTCTATCTGAATCATGAAAGAAAAAATGTGGGTTCAGTGTCCCTTTAAAATAATTACGAAATTACCTGTAAAATAAATCCTAACCTAAGTTACAAATACACTTAACACTACACTATCAATAAATTAATTAAATAAATTACCTACAATTAGCTAAACTAAAATACAATTAAATAAACTAATCTATAATACAAAAAACCCCCACTAAATTACAGAAAATACATTTTTTTTACAAGAAGTTTAAACTAATTGCACCTAATCTAAGCCCCCTAATAAAATAAAAAAGCCCCCCAAAATAATAAAATGCCCTACCCTATTCTAAATTAAAAAGTAATCAGCTCTTTTACCAGCCCTTAAAATGGCCTTTTGCGGGGCATTGCCCCAAAGTAAACAGCTCTTTTACCTGTAAATAAAAATACAATACCCCCCCAACATTAAAACCCACCACCCACATACCCCTACTCTAACCCACCCAAACCCCCCTTAAATAAACCTAACACTAACCCCCTACCTTGAGTCGCCTTCACTCAGCTGAGCCGAATTCTTCATCCAAGCGGAGCAAGAAGATGTCCTCCATCCGGTAGAAGTCTTCATCCAAGCGGGGCAAGAAGAGGTCCCCCATCCGGTAGAAGTCTTCATCCAAGCGGGGTCTTCTATCTTCATCCATCCAGAGCGGAGCCATCTTCCAGCCAGCCGACACGGAGCAATCCTCTTCAACCGACGGACTAACGACGAATGATGTTTACTTTAAGGGACGTCATCCAAGATGGCGTCCCTCGAATTCCGATTGGCTGATAGGATTCTATCAGCCAATCGGAATTAAGGTAAGAAAAATCTGATTGGCTGATTCAATCAGCCAATCAGATTGAAGTTCAATCCGATTGGCTGATCCAATCAGCTAATCGGATTGACCTCGCATTCTATTGGCTGTTCCGATCAGCCAATAGAATGTGAGGTCAATCTGATTGGCTGATTGGATTAGCCAATCGGATTGAACTTCAATCTGATTGGCTGATTGAATCAGCCAATCAGATTTTTCTTACCTTAATTCAGCCAATCGGAATTCGAGGGACGCCATCTTGGATGACGTCCCTTAAAGGAACCGTCATTCATCGTTAGTCCGTCGGTTGAAGAGGATGGCTCCGCGTCAGCTGGCTGGAAGATGGCTCCGCTCCGGATGGATGAAGATAGAAGACCCCGCTTGAATGAAGACTTCTACTGGATGGAGGACCTCTTCTTGCCCTGCTTGGATAAAGACTTCTATCGGATGGAGGACATCTTCTTGCTCCGCTTGGATGAAGAATTCGGCTTGGCTGAGTGAAGACGACTCAAGGTAGGGAGATCTTCAGGGGGTTAGTGTTAAGTTTATTTAAGGGGGGTTTGGGTGGGTTAGAGTAGGGGTATGTGGGTGGTGGGTTTTAATTTTGGGGGGGTATTGTATTTTTATTTACAGGTAAAAGAGCTGATTACTTTGGGGCAATGCCCTGCAAAAGGCCCTTTTAAGGGCTGGTAAAAGAGCTGATTTCTTTTTAATTTAGAATAGGGTAGGGCATTTTATTATTTTGGGGGGCTTTTTTATTTTATAAGGGGGCTTAGATTAGGTGTAATTAGTTTAAACTTCTTGTAAAAAAAAATTATTTTCTGTAATTTAGTGGGGTTTTTTTTGTATTATAGATTAGTTTATTTAATTGTATTTTAGTGTAGCTAATAGTAGGTAATTTATTTAATTAATTTATTGATAGTGTAGTGTTAGGTGTATTTGTAACTTAGGTTAGGATTTATTTTACAGGTAATTTTGTAATTATTTTAACTAGGTAGCTATTAAATAGTTAATAACTATTTAATAGCTATTGTACATAGTTAAAATAAATACAAAGTTGCCTGTAAAATAAATATAAATCCTAAAATAGCTACAATGTAACTAATAGTTATATTGTAGCTATATTAGGGTTTATTTTATAGGTAAGTATTTAGTTTTAAATAGGAAAAATTTATTGAATGATAGTAAATTTATTTAGATTAATTTAAATGATATTTAAGTTAGGGGGGTGTTAGGGTTAGGGTTAGACTTAGGTTTAGAGGTTAATAAATGTATTATAGTAGCGGCGACATTGCAGGCGGGAGATTAGGGGTTAATATTTGTAGGTAGGTGGCGGCGATGTTAGGGAGGGCAGATTAGGGGTTAATAAAATTTATTATAGTGTTTGCGAGACGGGAGTGCGGCGGTTTAGGGGTTAATACATTTATTATAGTGGCGGCGAGGTCCAGTTGGCAGATTAGGGGTTAATAAGTGTAGGTAGGTGGCGGCGACATTGGGGGGGGCAGATTAGGGGTTAATAAATATAATATAGGTGTTGGCGATGTAAGGGGCAGCAGATTAGGGGTTCATAGCTAGGTGGCGGCGATGTCCGGTCGGAAGATTAGGGGTTTAAAAAAATTATTATAGGGTTGGCGATGTGGGGGGGCCTTGGTTTAGGGGTTCATAGGTAGTTTATGGGTGTTAGTGTACTTTATAGCACAGTAGTTAAGAGCTTTATGTTCCCACGTTAGCCCATAAAGCTCTTAACTACTGACTTTTTTTGACGGTAGGAGTCTTGTCGGTAGAGGCTCTACCGCTCACTTCTTCCAAGACTCCAAATACCAGCGTTAGGCAAATCCCATTGAAAAGATAGGATACTCAATTGACGTAAGGGGATCTGCGGTAGCCTGGAGTCGTGGAAAGAAAGTGAGCGGTAGACCCTTTCCTGTCTGACTCTAAATACCAGCGGGTGGTAAAAAGCAGCGTTAGGACCCCTTAACGCTGCTTTTGACGTCTAACGCCAAACTCTAAATCTAGGCGTAAATTTGTAATCTTTGTATTAGTGTATTGTGTTGTATAATTAATGTGAAGAATTATTAAATTAGAAACATATATGCAAATTACACCCACTGCCTGAACCCCTTTATTGCTATGCTATGTAAACTTTACCAATTCACAAATCACAGATATCTATGTCATGTTATTTTTTTAAATTAGGCAGTATATACAGTATATTGAATATGAAAATATAAGCTATATTTATTTAATAGCCAAAAAAAATATTTAACAGGAATGATTAATAATGTATGTACTACAAAGGATATGTTTAAAAGTAGAAAGATGTTTTCTGTTTACTGTCTCTTTAATTAGTGTTTACATAATACTGATGCTTCAAATTAGTTGATGTTCTTATCTAAACATAGAAATTCCTGAATTCTATGCTGTATTTTCATAGTCTTTTTTTCTTAGTACAAATATTAATGTATATATTAAGTAGCTACAGAAACCACACAACTGTAAACAAAGGAAAATATGGAATGTGTATTAACCATGAAAATAATCTATATTATTTTGTAACATAAACTGTAGTTTCTTTCCATTTCCTAATTAGGAATTAAAATCAGTTAATGGGACATAAAAAGTAAGTTTGAAATGGCCAGTGACAGGCCAAGTACATGTATACATAGGGTGAGATTACATATGTGGAGTAAGTTTCAGCGTAACTGCTGAAACCCACGTCGCCCGTAAGTTCGCCTCGCACATCGGGTGAATCACATAAACCGTGCCGCCAGATGATAGACTGCCGTAAATCGGATAAACTGATGAGGTTCAGAAATGTGCGCATCTACACATTTCTGGCATCACCAGTAACTTACAACAGTAATATTGCGGTGCATAACTAAAAAGTTGAAATCCCACGTAAAAATCTTAACCAGACCCAAAAAATTAAACCAACATGTCAAAACGCCATTCCAACCCTCTAAACCGTCATCCCCCCACATCGCAATAAATATTAAAAGTTATAAACCCCTAATCTGCCATCCCCTCACATCGCAATATCTAAAAAAAATGTATTAACCAACAATCTGGCAACTCCCCACAACGCAAAGTATCTATTAAAACTATTAACCCCTAAACCGCCAAACTCCACAACGCAAAGGATCTAATAACACTATTAACCCATAATCTGCCAACCCCCCACAATGCAAAGTACCTAATTAACCTATTAACCCCTAATCTGCCAACCCCCCACAAAGCAAAGTATCTAATAAAACTATTAACCCATAAACTGCCAACCCCTCACAACGCAAAGTATTAACCTAATAACTAAGCTTCCTAACCTAACACCCTCTAAATTAACCCAAATTAAAATACACTTACTTAAAATAAAAAATACTAACTACATTAAAAATTAATTAAAAATTACAAAAAATAAAAAAACTAATTTAGTAAAAAAAAAAACTATTACGCAAAATAAATAAACCTAATATTACAACAAAAAAACTAACATTACAAGAAAAACAAGCTAAGATTAAAAAACAAACAAAAAAACTAACATTACAGAAAATAAACAAAATTATCCAAAATAAAAAGTTATTCCTAATCTAATACCCCCTTAAAAAACACACCCCAAAATAAAAAAAATTAAAAAAAATTATGCTTACCTGATAAATTTCTTTCTTTCCTGATATGGTGAGTCCACGGCTTGAGCAATTACTGTTGGGAATATCACTCCTGGCCAGCAGGAGGAGGCAAAGAGCACCACAGTTAAACTGCTCTCTCCCTTACCCACAACCCCCAGTCATTCAACCGAAGGGAAATGGAGAAAAAGTAGTAACACAAGGTTTAGAGGTGCCTGAGGTTATAGTGAAAAGAAGAACTTTAAAATAAAGGGTGGGGTTGTGCACTCACCATATCCAGAAATAAATACATTTATCAGCTAAGCATAAATTTGTTTTTTCTTTCCTAAGATATGGTGAGTCTGTGGCTTGAGTAATTACTGTTGGGAACTAATACCCAAGATAGAGGACACGGATAAATAGGGAGGGACAAAACAGGAAGTCCTAAACAGAAGGCACCCTCGCTTGAAGAACCTTTCTCCCAAAAGAAGCCTCAGCAGAGGCAAAAATATCAAATTTGGAAAATTTGGAAAAAGTATGTAGAGAAGACCAAGTTGCAGCCTTGCAAATTTGTTCCACAGAAGCTTCATTTTTGAAAGCACAAGAAGAGGAAACAACTCTTGTGGAATGAGCTGTAATTCTCTCATGAGGCTGCTGTCCAGCAGTGTCATAAGCCAAACAAATTATACTATGTAACAAAAGAGAAAGAATAGTAGCAGTAGCTTTCTGGGCTTTACATTTCCCAGGGAAACAGACAAAGAGGGCAAAGGACTGGTGAAATTCCTTAGTCACCTATAAGTAGAATTTAAGAGCACGTACAACATCCAAATTGTGTAACAAACGTTCTTTGGAAGAAGAAGGATTAGGACACAGAGAGGGAACAACAATTTCAGGATTGATATTTCTATTAGAAACAATCTTAGGAAGGAAACCTAACTTAGTACAAAGAACCGCCTTATTGGCATGAAAAATAAGGGGAATCATAAGAGAAGCAGAAGAGATAGCAACAAGAAACAAAACCTTCCAAGATAACAAATTAATGTCTATGGAATGCAACGGCTCAAACAGAGCCAGCTGTAAAACTTTAAGAACAAGGTTAAGGCTCCAAGGAGGAGCAACAGACTTAAAGACAGGCCTGATTTTAACCAAGCACTGACAAAAAGATTGCACATCTGGCACATCCGCCAAACGTTTATGTAGTAAAACTGATACAGCAGAAATCTGACCCTTCAGGGTACTGACTGACAATCCCTTCTCCAGGCCTTCCTGAAGATAAGATAAAATTCTAATTCTACTCCAAGAGTAGCCCTTGGATTCACACCAATAAAGATATTTATGCCATATCTTATGGTAAATCTTTCTAGTAACAGGTTTGCGAGCCTGAATCATGGTCTCAATAACCGTCTCAAAAAACCCCCGCTTAGACAGAATTAAGCGTTCAATCTCCAAGCAGTCATCCTCAGAGAAATGAGATTTGGATGAAGGAAGGGACCCTGAATCACGAGGTCCTTCCTCAGAGGTAGTCTCCAAGGTGGGTGTCAGGTCTCCTGTCAGTCATTTCATAGCCCTTCCCACTTTGTCTTTAAGAGTATCCTGTTTCCTGTAAACAGGTGCTTAGTATTGAAACTGCTTCCTAGCAGGTGTATGTGCAGTTGTTTCTTAGGATACAAACCTAACATAATCTCCTTTCTCTAAGCCACTTGGACATCTGAACTAAGGAATAAAACTCCTCTCTACTACTGCAGTATTTATTGCCTTTGCAGTTTCTGAAGCTACATTGGACCGCAACATATTTCACAGCACACCTTCCTATTACAAAATCTTGTGCTCCCTTCTTGCCACAACTCCACTGGCACTTAGTGGTTGTTTCCTGAGTACAAGTCAACTAACCAGAAGAAAACCAAAGCAATTACAAAGAGGAAAACTGGATTGTAAAACCGGAACTTAGCCACACCCCCTTTTGTGACATCACTCTCTGTTCATTCAGCTTCAGTGCAGCCTACTCTGATTCAGTGTGTCAGCAGCCTGTCAGCAAGTCTGAAAAGGATTGTTTCCATCTCTACACTATCTGATACAAGGTAACACCTTGCCTGAACTAACTAACAGAGACTTTGTTTACTATAACACCAGAGCCTTTGTGTTGTTACATTGTGCCCAGATTAACTTTAACCTTTAATAACTTTTCACTGAAAGTTAATCTGTATTCATCCACATTGAATACAGAAACTCAGGTGGAACAAACTCATTTTATGCAACACTGCAATTGAGATCCAAAACTATATTCATAATTGTAACAGATTATACACAGAATATCACATAATACTAAGCCAAACAGTGAAATGGATCCAGCAGAGCTGCCTCAGTATGTTTATTCACTTTCTCAACGTGTGGATCAACTTAATCAAGGGTTAAGGGAAATTCAGCTAGAAAATCAAACTTTGCATAAAATAATAAAGGATTCAATACAACAAAAATCAGGTCATACTGAAACTATCCCAGAACCATTAGTATCTCAACCAGATATGTTTCATGGTGACAGGAAGCTCTATAGACAGTTTAAAAATGCTTGCAATTTGTTTTTTGATTTAAGAAATAAAACATATAATACTGATAAAATAAAGGTATTAACGATAATATCCTTTTTACGTGGAAAACCCAGGGCATGGGCCGACCAATTCTATGAAAATGATGATCCTATTTTAAGCTCTCTTGATGAATTCTATGAAGCAATGGATGATCTGTATCAGGATAGCAACATCCAGAACACAGCTGAAACAAGAATGAGAGCATTAAAACAAGGAAAGAAAAATGCAGAAGAATACCTCACTGAATTTAAACATTACGCCACAGATTCACAGTGGAATTCAGTAGCGCTGAAAAATCAATTCAGGCTTGGGTTGTCTGATCCAATAAAAGACGAGCTAGCTCACATTGAACCTCCCAAGACGCTAGAAGATTTAATGAAGTTAGTTGTGCAAATAGATAGGCGTCTCAGAGAGAGGAAGGCAGAACGTCAATCCTCAGAGTACATGCCGCGGCTACCTCGAATTCACTATTCAGAGTCTCCTAATCCCCAAGCAATATCAAAAAGTAATTCAGAAGTAATGGACATCGGGGTTATTCGAGGACCCCTGATGCCAGAAGAGAGGAGCCGTCGGAGAGCACAACAATTATGTATGTACTGTGCTAACCCTAATCACAGTGTGAAGGATTGCCCACTACTTATCCGTACAAAGAGAAGTAAATTTACTTATATACATTCTGTTATGCCTAAAGATCTAAAACCAACTTACTGTCATCTATCTCTATTTTTACAGTGGGACCAAAACCGAACAAGGATTGATGCAATCATAGATTCAGGAGCGACAGGAAACTACATAGATAGGACTTTCACTGTAAATAATAAAATTCCACTAGTGGTTAAGCAAACTCCTGTTGTAATTAGAGTTATTGATGGTACTACAATATCCACAGGTCCTATAACACACAGTACTATACCATTATTAGTTACAACTCACACTGGTCACACAGAGTATATTGTTTTCGATGTATTGCCTTCACCTTTGTTTCCCATTGTACTAGGCTTAGATTGGTTGCGGCTACACCAACCTGGCATAAACTGGAAAACTCTAGCTGTTGAACTAAACTCCACTTATTGTCAACAAACCTGTTACCCAAGGGATATACTAATACAAATTCCAGATCCTATTCCGACACTACCCCCTCAATATACTGATTTTCAGGACGTGTTCAGCAAAAAGATGGCAGAAACTTTACCACCTCATCGCAAGTATGATTGCCCAATTGAGTTAATACCAGGGTCATCCATACCGTTTGGACACCTATACCCACTCAGCCCGCCAGAGTTGGCACATTTGAAAGAATATCTTGAAGAAAATCTGAGGAAAAGATTTATCAGACCGTCTACCTCACCCGCGGGAGCGGGAATGTTCTTTGTAAGGAACAAGGACTCGTCTTTAAGACCTATCATAGACTATCGAGAACTCAATAAAAGAACAATCAAAAACAGGTATCCGCTACCTTTGATACCGGAACTCATAGAACGCCTACAAGATGCTAAAATATTCACAAAGCTCGATCTACGTGGCGCATATAATTTAATCCGCATACGAGAAGGGGATGAGTGGCTGACGGCATTTAGAACCAGATACGGTTTATTCGAGTATCTGGTAATGCCGTTTGGTTTATGTAATGCGCCAGCCACTTTCCAGCATTTCATCAATGAAATATTCAGAGATCTACTTGATGTATGCATTGTCATTTATCTTGATGACATCCTTATATATTCAGACACTATGGAGCAACATGTTAAAGATGTCAGGAAGGTTTTGACAAGACTTCGATCTCATCAATTATACGCTAAGCCAGAGAAGTGTTTGTTCCATACTAAGGAGGTGTCATTTCTTGGATACCATATCAGTCCAACTGGGATCCAAATGCAAGACAACAAAGTCCAGACAGTCTTAGAATGGAAAGAACCCGCTACTAAAAAAGAATTGCAACGTTTTTTGGGATTTGCAAACTATTACAGAAAATTTATAAAAAACTACTCCAAGATTGCAAGACCTCTCACACAGCTTATCAGCTCGACTACTCCGTTCCGTTGGACACCTAGCGTTGCCGAAACATTTTCATACCTAAAACATTGTTTTACATCTGCACCTATATTACGTTTTCCAAACCCAAAGCTGCAGTATATCCTAGAAGTGGATTCATCTGACTTTGCAGTTGGTGCAGTACTCTCGCAAAGAGAAACGATAGATTCCCCCATTCATCCAGTCTCTTTTTAGTCTAAGGTGATGACTGCTGAGATGAATTACTCCATTGGAGACAAGGAGCTTTTGGCAATAAGAAACTCCTTGGAACACTGGAGACACCTGCTTGAGGGGACTTCTACTCCAATACTCATATACACAGACCACAGAAATTTAGAGTTTCTTCAAAAAAACAAAACACTATCTGCAAGACAGGTTCGATGGAGCCTTTACTTCTCACGTTTTGATTTTCATATCATGTATCGACCAGCCAGTAAGAATGGCAAAGCTGATGCTTTGTCAAGAAAGGATACCAAGCCAACACAAAGCACAAATCCATCTTTTATCATTCCAGCAGAATGTTTTATCCATCTGTCAACACAACAGGATTTCATAACATCTTTACGCAAAACACTTACCAATGACAAAGAGATTCCACATTCTTTGGTAACAAAGCATACCAATGGATTATATTATCATGGTGAACAACTTTACCTACCTGACATATTAGTTGAACCTATACTTAAAATGTACCATGATTCTCCCATCTCTGGTCATCTCGGAGTGAATAAAACTATAGCAATCATAGCAAGACAGTTTTGGTGGCCAGCTATGAGGAGGTCCATTACAGAATATGTAGACACCTGTCATGTATGTGTTACTACCAAACCAGAAAGACAGAAACCTTATGGACTCTTAATGCCTATCGCTCCATCTACCAAACCTTGGGAACATATCGGAATGGATTTTATTGTCGACTTACCTCCTTCTGGCAAACAGAACACCATTCTGGTAGTCATAGATCTCTTTACGAAGATGGGTCACTTTATACCCTTCCACAAATTACCTACATCTACAGAAACTGCAGATTTATTCATGAAACATGTTGTCAAATATCACGGGATCCCACGTAGAATCACCACTGATCGTGGAACTCAATTCACCTCTCAATTTTGGAGAAAATTGTGTGACAAACTCCAAATAGACCATAGATATTCCACTTCATTCCATCCTCAGACCAATGGCCAAACTGAGAAACTTAATCAATGGCTTGAACAGTACATTCGCTGCTATTGTTCTCAACATCAACAAGATTGGCTCCAACACATTCATCTAGCAGAATTCGCTTATAACAATAATACCAATTCTTCAACTAAATTATCTCCGTTCTTTGCGAATTATGGATATCATCCTCAAATACTACCAACTGATTCACTTCCATCACCTTCACCATTGGTCGATGAGTTCCATAATTCACTACTTGAAATATTCAAACAAATCCGACACAACATAATTGCTGCACAAGAGACCCAAAAACGATACTATGATCTGCGTAGAAGACCATCACCAAACTATCAGGTTGGAGATCTTGTTTGGTTATCCACCAAGAATTTAAAAATGCAAGTACCCAGTAAAAAACTTGGTAGTCTGTTTATTGGACCCTTTCCTATTGCCAAGGTCGTTAACCAGAATGCAGTCACTTTGACATTGCCTCCATCATCAAAACTTCATCCAACCTTTCATGTATCACTACTGAAACCGGCAAAACCAACTAGAGTATCTACTCCAAATGCTTCATCTACTTCAGTTCCTTCCGATTTGCTGGAGTATGAAGTTGAAAGCCTGGTGGATTCTAGGATTTCCAGGGGCGAACTCCAGTTTTTGGTGCGCTGGAAGAACTACACCGAGGAAGATGACACCTGGGAACCCTCCTCTAATCTTTCCGCTCCTAAGTTGGTGGCACAATTCCATAGGCGAAATCCGGATCGTCCCCGGCCTCAAGCTGTGGGACAGCTTGCTTAGGTGGGGGGTCATGTAAGGTCTCCTGTCAGTCATTTCATAGCCCTTCCCACTTTGTCTTTAAGAGTATCCTGTTTCCTGTAAACAGGTGCTTAGTATTGAAACTGCTTCCTAGCAGGTGTATGTGCAGTTGTTTCTTAGGATACAAACCTAACATAATCTCCTTTCTCTAAGCCACTTGGACATCTGAACTAAGGATTAAAACTCCTCTCTACTACTGCAGTATTTATTGCCTTTGCAGTTTCTGAAGCTACATTGGACCGCAACATATTTCACAGCACACCTTCCTATTACAAAATCTTGTGCTCCCTTCTTGCCACAACTCCACTGGCACTTAGTGGTTGTTTCCTGAGTACAAGTCAACTAACCAGAAGAAAACCAAAGCAATTACAAAGAGGAAAACTGGATTGTAAAACCGGAACTTAGCCACACCCCCTTTTGTGACATCACTCTCTGTTCATTCAGCTTCAGTGCAGCCTACTCTGATTCAGTGTGTCAGCAGCCTGTCAGCAAGTCTGAAAAGGATTGTTTCCATCTCTACACTATCTGATACAAGGTAACACCTTGCCTGAACTAACTAACAGAGACTTTGTTTACTATAACACCAGAGCCTTTGTGTTGTTACATTGTGCCCAGATTAACCTTAACCTTTAATAACTTTTCACTGAAAGTTAATCTGTATTCATCCACATTGAATACAGAAACTCAGGTGGAACAAACTCATTTTATGCAACACTGCAATTGAGATCCAAAACTATATTCATAATTGTAACAGAGTATACACAGAATATCACAGTGGGAGAAATGACATCTCCACTCGGTCTGCAAACCAGATCCTGCAAGGCCATGCAGTGGTTATTAGAATCACGCTAAAGAAAAAACAATGCTATACAGTGCTAAAGTCTAAAACTTATCCAAAGCCACTCCCTAACCACCTCTCCAAATGGCTACAATAAACAGGATAAAAGAAACAAAAATGAGAGGGCGCTCACGCAAGAAAAAGTACCACACTTAATCTCTAATAAAATTTAATATAAAATAAAATATATAAACAAATATGAAGCAGGATAATATTATCGTCAACAATGGAGTTAAAGGGACGTCTCCCTGTAACAAAAAATAGGCAATTGCAAGTAATAAAGTATATTACTAAAATACCACCAAAATCTAAAATACAAAATTTTAAAAATGCATATAATCATCCATATATAAAAAAGGAGCATAAATATTGGGTTAAACAAACAAGTGCAATATGTAAGAAGCAGTTCTTATTTCAAATGTTAGAGTGTGCAAATCTGTAAATGTTCATCAACCAACAATTGGCTGTGATCCAAGGATTGTATTGACAAAGTTTCAAAACTGATTTTAGCAACCTTGTTGCAACTCAGGAATAAATCTGCCACTTAAGTTGAAAAAACAATATTCCACCTTGTATAAGGAGTAGATGTTGATACTTGTGGGGTGTTGGGAGAGAAAGTCTTTATAAAATAGCCAGTATTGTGTGAAAAAAGAAACGCTCCAGGGCGTCTTACCGTAAGCTTCTGTCAGCTAAAAACAAGCTGCTCAGCGTGTCTTGATGACGGTTCTCACACAGTGATTAAGCAGAGTTCAAAGCTCCAGGGTGTACTCCCACATGAATTCGTCAGCTAATACCAAGCCACTCAGCTTACATTGATGGCGGTTCCTCTCAGTAAGTATGCACGGTTCAGAGCTTGGTTAGGCTGTATCACTGACCATGTCAATAGTTGCCAAGATTGGCACCTCACCTTGAAACTGCCGATATCAGCGGCTCGCGGACCAGACCGGAGTCTTAGCAGCAGCAGAAATGAAGATGTGTGTATATCCCGCACTTAGCGTGTATCATGCGCGGTATAAGGAACTAGGTACCTAGTATTTGCTGCTCTATACAGGACAAGCAACTCTCCTTCTTCTACGCGTTTCACCCGACTTAGGGCTTTTTCAAGCTGACAGAAGCTTACGGTAAGACGCCCTGGAGCGTTTCTTTTTTCACACAATACTGGCTATTTTATAAAGACTTTCTCTCCCAACACCCCACAAGTATCAACATCTACTCCATATACAAGGTGGAATATTGTTTTTTCAACTTAAGTGGCAGATTTATTTGCTGAGTTGCAACAAGGTTGCTAAAATCAGTTTTGAAACTTTGTCAATACAATCCTTGCATCACAGCCATTTGTTGGTTGATGAACATTTACAGATTTGCACACTCTAACAGTTGAAATAAGAACTGCTTCTTACATATTGCACTTGTTTGTTTAACCCAATATTTATGCTCCTTTTTTATATATGGATGATTATATGCATGTTTTAAATTTTGTATTTTAGATTTTGGTGGTATTTTAGTAATATACTTTATTACTTGCAATTGCCTATTTTTTGTTACAGGGAGACGTCCCTTTAACTCCATTGTTGACGATAATATTATCCTGCTTCATATTTGTTTATATATTTTATTTTATATTAAATTTTATTAGAGATTAAGTGTGGTACTTTTTCTTGCTTGAGCGCCCTCTCATTTTTGTTTCTTTTATCCTGGTTATTAGAATCACAGATGCCCTTTCCTGTTTGATACGAGCAATGACTCGTGGAAGGAGAGCAAATGGATGAAACAGGTATGACAACCTGAAAACCCAAGGAACCTCCAGAACATCTATCAGAACGGCCTGCGGATCTCTTGACCTTGAACCGTACCATGGAAGCTTGGCATTCTGATGGGACGCCCTCAGAACTAACTTTGGATTTCCCACTAACCGGAAAGAAAAGTCTGCTCAAAAAATCCGCTTCCCAGTTGTCTACTCCTGGAATGTGGATGGCAGATAGACAGCAATTGTGTGTCTCTGCCCACTGAAGTATCCAAATAACCTCCTTCATGGCTAAGCAACTCCAAGTTCCTTCCTGGTGATTGATGCAAGCCACAGAGTTTATGTTGTCTGACTGGAACCTGATAAACTGAGCTGAGGTTGTAAATCGCCCTCAATTCCAAGATGTTGATAGGAAGAGCACACTCCTCCGGAGGCCAAAGGCCCTGAACTTTTAATGAGTTCCAGACTGCTCCCCAGCCCATCAGGCTGGCATCCATGGTCACAATCACCCAGGAAGGTCTCATGTGCCCTGAGACAGATGTTCCTGAGAAATCCACCACGGGAGAGAGTCCCTTGACAACTGATCTAACTCTATTCTCTGAGATAGATCCGCATGGTCGCCATTCCATTGTCTGAGCATGCACAACTGGAGAGCTCTCAAATTGAATCGAACAAGAAGGAATGATGTCCATGGAAGCCACCATCAGACCGATTACCTCCATACATTGAACTACTAAATGGATAGGCAGAAGCCTGAAGAGAGAGGCAAGAGGAAATGATTTTGTTTTTCCTGACTTCTGTGAGAAAAATCTTTAGAGAATCTATTATGGTCCCTAAGAACACTACTCTTGTAGCGGGGAAAGGGAGCTTTTTTCCAGATTCACATTCCATCCGTGGGAACAAAGAAAAGACAACAATATCTCTGTGTGAGATTTTGCTTGTTGAAAAGATGGTGCCTGAACCAATATGTGGCCCAGGTAAGGTGCCACAGCAATTCCACAAGACCGGATCACTGCCAAAAGAGCCCCCAGAACCTTTGAAAAAATTCTGGGAGCCGTGGCTAGACCAAATGGAAGGGCCACAAACTGGAAATGTTTGTCCAGAAAGGCAAATTTCAGGAATCTGCGATGGTCCCTGTGAATAGGAACATGAAGATATGCATCCTTTAGGTCTATGGTTGTCATGAACTGACCCTCTTTTACTAAAGGAAGAATGGAGCGTATAGTCTCCATCTTGAAGGATGGAACTTTGAGAAACTTGTTTAGACACTTCAAGTCTAGAATGGGACAGAAATTTCCCTCTTTTTTGGGAATCACAAATAGATTGGAGTAGAACCCGAGACCCTGTTCCTGCACTGCAACTGGAACAATCACTCCCATGGAGGAAAGATGTTGTATATATTTCAAGAACGCCTCTCTCTTTATCTGCTCTGCAGATAGTCTTGAGAGATGAAATCTGCCTCTGGGAGGAAAAGTCTTGAATTCCAATTTGTAACCCTGGGATACTATGTCCACAGTCCAGGGATCTGGGACATCTTGTATCCAGGCTTGAGAGAACTGAGAAAGTCTGCCCCCCACCTGATCCGATCCTGGATCGGGGGCAAACCCTTCATGCTGATTTGGAATCAGCTGCGGGTTTCTTTGATAGTTTCCCCTTGTTCCAAGACTGATTGGGTTTCCAAGAAGACTTGGATTGTTTATGCTTGGAAGAAGGGAAAGGCTTTCCTCTGAAGTTACGAAAGGAACGAAAATTACTCTGAAGTCCTTTAGGCCTATTCTTCTTATCTTGAGGTAGAAAAGACCCTTTTCCACCCGTAATATCAGAGATAATTTCTGCCAAACCGGGTCCAAACAAGGTTTTGCCCTTCTAAGGAATCGCCAGAAGCTTGACTTCAGAGGAAACGTCCACAGACCAGGATTTCAACCATAGCGCCCTGCAGGCAAGGTCAGCGAAACTAGAATTTTTAGCTCATAGTCTAACAATCTGTAAAATGGCATCTGCAATAAAGGAATTAGCCAATTTAAGAGCTTTAATCCTTTCTTGACTTTTATCCAAGGGAGTCTCTACTTGAAGAGAATCAGACAAGGCGTTGAAGCAATAAGATGCCGCACTAGTCACAGTGGCATTACACACTGCAGGTTGCCATTGAAGACCTTGATGAACATAAATCTTTTCAAAATAAGCCTCCAGGGGGGGCGGAGCCAACTTCCGAAGCAGCAGGACTTGTCTAAATGAAGCTCCTAATCTCAAACATGTTTTATTAAAAGTTTTAACACAATTATTCAGCTATTTACACCTATTCAAAAGAATATATCTATAGCTTCATCCCAGCAAGGTTCCAGAGCTTATTCCTGACAGTAATCCTGACCTATGCTCTTTGTAAAGCCACGTGGCCCTACAATTGTCTAGCACCTAGAGATTTTAACCAGATTCAGTTTACCGTGTGTCTGGGGTTCCCACATATATCCCCCCCACAGATTCTGGGTTACAAGGTAGTTTAGAAATGATTCCCTAAAACCCCTAGGGAATAAGGGGGGGGGGAGAGTTATTTAGGACTGTCTCCACAGTTCCCCCTCAGACAAACCTGTGTGCTCAGAGGTGGGCAGTGCCTTATGCTAATGTGTTAAACATTTTAATAAGAAGAGAAGAGCAAAAAGAGAAGCATAATATGGCACACTTGTAGGGAGAAAGTTCCCAGAGTGAGTATTGTGTGTGGATTATGGTGATTAAAACATAACTTTTAATAAGTGTTACATATAAAAGAGAAGATGGACTTAGCTACCACTAAAATTATATTATATTAAAAGGTGTCAAAAGAATAGACACACCAGTTCCTCTCAAAAGACGGTATAGTGATCAGTCTGTACCGATTGAAACTAACACTAGAGTATACTACCATTACACTATAATGTATAGTATCCCATACACCCTTGTAGGTATCATAAGCCGTGGCTGGAGGGTACCTCGCTAAACTGGTACAGGCAGAAGCACAATAAGATAGAAGTCCCACAGCATATTGTGGTAAAACACAAACCTGGTGACTTCATAAACAAACAATTGCCGCTTGACCAGAACTTTTTGAATATTGGTAAATTTCTAATTTACCAATTTTCAAAGTCTATAGTAGAAAGGTGCCTTAAAGGCCAACAATTTGCTCCTCTCACTTTGATCTAACATTAGCTTAAATTGTTGGCCTTTAAGGCACTGTTCTACCATAGACTTTGAGTATTGGTAAATTGGGAATTGGTATTTATTTATACCACTCTCCTCTCTTGGTTTTACATAAGACCCCCTTTAGGTTTTTTATGCTCTAAGTTTAATTATTACAGCGGTAATAGAGAGCCACAAAGCCTACCCATTGAGTTTATATTCTTTACACCTAAGCCTGTTCAGATTTAATAGATGACAGATGATAATGGGTCTCACTAATTACACGCCATTACTATATTAGCAAATATTCTATGTTCTGTTTTATATATACTGTTTTACTATATATTATATATTCTCATGTTATATAATCTATTACATTTACTTTATGTAATATCAGTTGCTATTTTCTTTAAATATTAATGCTAGGTTCCAAAAGTGACCGACACTTACTAGGTTGCCTCTCCATGGTGCCAGAAGCTTAGTTAGGTCCAAGGGTGACCTCCTGAGTAACGAGAGGTTCATTCTCTAGGGGAAAAATTAGGTTTCATGAATATATATGGTCAACTGTATTCTAGACATAATCATCAATACTTGTATAACCCTATCTATCTATATGGCAGGATAATATTCTTTCACTGTTCTAACCAATGTATGTTTAATTTCTTAAGAAAATGATTAGATTGTCTTCTACTTCTGTGAAAGGCCATGTATTTATTTTTGTTGTTATTCTCCAAACTTCAATAAAAAAAATTATGATTTAAAAATAAAATAGCCTCTAGCTTCTTGTCCATCGGATCCTTAAAAAAGCAGCTTTCCTCAATAGGAATAGTGGTTCTCTTAGTCAGAGTGAAAATTGCCCATTTAACTTTAGGTGCAGTATACCAAGGGTCTTAAATGGCGTCCTTGACAGGAAAGATTTTCTTAAAAATGGGAGACGAGGAAAAAGACACCCCTGGTTTCTCCCATTCCTGTGAGATAATCTCCCTAGCATGGTCCGGCACAGGAAAAACCTCCGAAGTGGAAGGTTCGTCAAAGAAACTATTTAGTTTACTAGATTTCTTAGGAGTGACAATGACAGGGGCATCAGAGTCATCTAATGTAGCTGAAACCTACTTTAACAATACACAAAGGTGTTCAAGCTTAAATCTGAAGGATACCACCTCAGTCTCAGAAGAAGGAATTATACTGTCCGAATCTGAGATTTCACCCTCAGAAAGTCCCGATGTATTTTCCTCATCAGACTTATGAGAAAGGGCAGCTTGGGAAGCAGAGCTGAGGACAGCAACCTTACTTTCTGAATTTCTAGATTTCCTCTTGCATTTTTCCTGTAATCTGGGAATGGCAGCTAATGCCGCAGATACAGCTGAAGATACCTGGGCAGCAATTTCTGCTTTTAAATAAACTCCACTAGGTGTTATAGAGGAATCGCAGGGCACTGCATGTGACGCCATTGAGGCTTGGGACGTAGCAGGAGAAAGCTGAGGTATTATTTTAACAGCATCATCCTGAGAGACATTAGGCTCAAAAATGTTACCTTTATTTTGCAAGGTTTTCTTGACACATGAAGAACAAAATTGCATAAGAGCTGCAATTTGAGCATTGAAACATAATAAGCATGAATTCATGAGAGCAGGCTCTTGCTCCATATGAAACATGTTGTGAAACAGTAAATAAACTTGTACTGATAAGTTTCAAAGATTTTAATATTTAATTAAAATAAGACAAGGAAAAAATACACTTTAAATTTTATCCCAAATTAGGATCGATCCCCAGCTAAAATTACGTGAGAAAAGTTAAGAAAAAACATTTAAAAAAATTCAAATAAACTTCTAAAATACCCCTCAGGCAACCCCACACATCAGTTACTGAGGTGCCTTACCACTACCAATTAAGACCGGATCACCCAGAAATGGAGAAAAACAACTTTTTCCTCAGAAACATTATGAAGTAAAGCCGGTCATGTGACCGCAACTGCCAAACTCAAATTACTGCTGCGACACAGAGAGGCACTACTTCCTGGTACACTAAATACCAGAAATCACCGTTTTTTAAAACCTGACAGTTTAAAATGTTGCATAGTTTTATTTTAAAAAAGGGGAAATTAATAAGCTCCTGAAATAGAAAATTCAGCCTTACTTTCAGTTTAAACTTGTATTGTTTTATCAAGTAAATATGTGTCAGAAAATAAAGCCTAATAAAAACATTTTACCCTTTCTTTTTAAAAGAGTTTAACTGTTAGTCTCACACATGCTACAGTGCCTGCTTCATGCCCCAGTGTAACCCATACAACAGGATTATCTATGTCCTAATGAAAAACAGTGTTTTTAATTTGTTAAGTGCATGGTCTCCCCAACTTGAAGAAAAAGCACTTACCTGCTCCACTGTTCGGCATGTAGACAGTTACAAGGTAAGAGAAGACACAGTTCCTCACAGAGACCTTTGAAAAAGAAAGAACAGAGTAGCCAACTCAGGCTTTCTAAACTATTGCAACAATTATTAGGAAAACGCAATAAGTACCTCTTTACAAGTCCTAACTGCTTTAAAGCCACCACTACCCGACTGCAAGGAATGACGTGGAATACGGCTATACCCCAAAACATGCTTGTAGATGAAATCAAAATTTTTCTTCAGACACCTAAACTTTACCTCCTCCATGCAGCGAAGGCAAAGAGAATGACTGGGGGTTGTGGGTAAGGAAGTGATACTTAGCAGTTTAACTGTCCTCCTCCTGCTGACCAAGAGTGATATTCCCAACAGTAATTACTCAAGCCTTGGACTTACCGTATCTTAAGAAAGAAAACCCTAATCTAAAAATAAATTAAAAGGGCCTTTTGTAGGGTATTGCTCTACGTTTAACAGCTCTTTTGCTAAAAAACAAAATACAAAGTACCCCCTTAACATTACAACCTCCCACCTCATCAAAATAAAAAAAACTAACTAAAAAAAAAGAATCTACCCATTGCCCCTAAAAGGGCATTGTATGGGTGATCAATCTTCTTCCCGGTGGTGAAAGGTCTTCATCCAGGTGGCTCCATCTTCATCGATTGTGGGTCCATCTTCTCTCTTCTCGGCAGAGCGGTCTTAGGAGGCACAGAGCAGTCGGCGGTGGTGCGGATCCATAGCGAGTGGCGGCGGTGGTCATTGGCATCACAGAGGTCCTCTTCATGCGATCGTCCACTGCACACTGAAGCTTGAATGCAAGGTACCCCTTTTACATTGGGGTACCCTTGCATTCCTATTGGCTGAAAAGTTCAAATCAGCCAATAGGATGAAAGCTGCTTACATACTATTGGCTGATCTCAGCCAATAGGATGGCGCTAACGTAATCTAGCCCTAAAACATAATTTATGCAAAAACATATTTTATGCTTACCTGAATTTCTTTCATGCTGGTGAGAATTCATGATCCTTTATTCCTGAAAATTGCTCTTCTCTACCACTAGGAGGAGGTAAAGATTCCCACACCCCAAGAACCCTATAAAACCCCTCTCAACTCATACATACCTTAGTCTAATATATAGCTAAGCTGTGGAGTCCACAAGTAATAACAAAAAGAGAGGGATTTAAAAAAAAAATTCACAGAGAAATTCAATCCATAACCCAATAAAAAGAGTGTTTCTTTTTTTTCAATGCATTTAGAATAAAGCAAACAGGCAAAAAAATAAATGTATGCTTACGTGATAAATGTCTTTTTTTCCGGACATGGAGAGTCTACAACGTCATTCCAATTACTAGAGGGATATTTAACTCCTGGCCAGCAGGAGGAGGCAAAGAGCACCCCAGCAAAGCTGTTAAGTGTAACTCCCCTTACCCATAATCTCCAGTCATTCAGCCAAAGGAAAATGGAAAAAGAAGAAAACACAAGAGTGAAAAGGTGCCGGAGGTTTACTCAAATAAACTGCCGAATTATAATGAAAAAGAGGGCGGGGTCGTGAACTCTCCATGTCCGGAAAGATAGAATTGTATCAGGTAAGCATATATTTTGTTTTCTTTCTTATGACATGGAGAGTACACGACTTCATTCCAATTACTAGTGGGAACCAATACCCAAGCTAGAGTACACAGAATGAACAGGGAGGGAGAACAAGACAGGAGGACATAAACAGAAGGCACCGCCATTTGAAGAACCTCTCTACCAAAAGAGGCCTCAGCCAATGCAAAAGTATCAAATTTGTAGAATTTGGAAAAAGTATGCAAAGAGGACAATGTTGCCGCCTTGCAAATCTGTTCCACAGAAACTTCATTTTTGAAAGCCCAATGAGAGAAGACAGCCCTATTGGAATGATCCGTAACTCTCTCAGGAGGCTGCTGACCAGTAGTCTCATAAGCCAAATAAATTATACTCCATAACCAGAGGGAAAGAGTAGTAGAAGTGGCCTTCTGGCCCTTATGTTTTCCAGAGAAAGCAACAAACAGGGCAGATGAATGCCGAAAATCCTTAGAAGCTTGTAGATAAAACTTAAAAACACGCACAACATCCAAGTTATGCCAAATACATTGCTAATGAGAAGAAGGATTAGGACAAAAAGAAGGAACAACAATTTCCTGATTAATGATTCGATCCGACACCACCTTAGGAGAAACCTCAATATTGAATGAAGAACCACCTTATCTGCATTAAAAATAAGGTACAAGGAATCACACTGCAAAGCAGAAAGCTCAGAAACTCTGTGAGAGGAAGAAATAGCAAGGAGAAACAAAGCCTTCCAAGAAAACCACTCTATATCAACAACATGCATCAGCTCCAACTGAGACTGCTGCAAAACTTTAAGAAATAGGTTAAGGTTCCAAAGAGAAGCAACAGGATCAAACACAGGACTGATTCTGACCAGTGCTTGAACATTTGCCAGACATTTGTGCAAAAAAAGAAGACAATGTTCATAAATCTGATCTTCAGAGTACGGACTGACAAACCTTTCTCCATGCCATCCTGAAGAAAAGCTAACAATTCGGTGAATCCTCACCCGGCACCAGGAGAAACCCCTAGATTTACAGCAAAAAAGGAATATATGCCCCATTTTATGGTTAACCCTGTGATAAAACAGGTTTACATGCCGGAAGCATAGGAACAATGACCGCTTTAGAAAAACCACGTCCAGATAGGACTAGGCGATCAATATCCAAGCAGCCAGCTTCAGAGAATATAGATCAGGATGAAGGAATGGACCCCAAATGTGAAAGAGAAAACCTCCAAGGTGGAAGAGATGACATGTTCACCAGATCCACAAGCCAGATCCAGCTAGGCCAGACAGGAGCTATTAGAATCACAGACCCTCTCTCCTGTTTGATATGAGCAATAACTCATGGAAGAAGAGCAAAGGGAGGAAAACATTTATGCTAGACTGAAAACCCAAGGAACCGACAGAGAATCTATCAGAGCGGCCTGAGGATCTCTTGACCTAGATCCAAACTTTGGAAGCTCTGCGCTTGGACGAGATGTCATCAGATCCAATTCCTGAAACCCCCACCTGAGGGTTATCCTAGAGAACACATCCGGAAGAAGAGCCCACTCCCCGGGAAGAAAAGTCTGTCTGCTTAGAAAATCCACCTCCTACATATCTACTCCTGGAACGTGGATGGTATATAGGAGACAAACGTGAGCTTCCACCAACTGCAGAATGCAAGTCACCTACTTCATGAACAAGGAACTCCGAGTACCTCCCAGGTGGTTGATGCAAGCCACTGAGGTGATGAAGTCCAACAGGAATCCGATAAACCAGATAAACCAGACTAAAGAAAATTGAGGCCAAGCTGACAAGACATTGAAGATTGCTTTCAACTCCAAGATGTTTATGGGAAGAGAAGACTCTTCTTGAGACCACAGGCCCTGAGATGTTAGAGAACTCCAAACAGCTTCCCAGCCTGACAGGCTGGCGACCGTAAAGACAGGTCTCAGATGAACCTGTGAAGTCCACCCCAAGAGAGAGATTCTCGTTAGGGAATCCAGATCTATCCTCAGTGATAAATCTGAATGGACTCTGTGCTATTGACTGTGAACCGAGCTATTGACTGCGAACCGAGAAAAAGAAAAGGTGTCCATGGAAGCCACCATCAGGCCAAACACCTCCATGCATAGAGCCACTGAGGGACGAATAGCAGAATGGAGGAAAAGGCATGAAGCAAGAAGATTTAAATTTTTGATGTCCACCAGGAAAAAACTTCATGGACAGAGAATCTATGATAGTCCATAGGAATCACACTTGTATTTGTAACTAGAGAACTCTGATCCAGAATCACTTCCCACCCAAGGGAACGTTTGAAAGTTGACCACATCTCAGATTGAGATTTAACTATTTGAAAAGATGATGCCTAGAACAAGATTCTCCAAGCCATCCTGTCATCCAGAGGAAACACTATCCACCCAAGGGATCGCAGCAATTCCCTGGAAACTGCCAGAAGAGCCCACAGAACCTCTCAGCCCCCATGGGGTCTTGAACTCTTGTGTCTCATGTTATATCCCAGTGACTTTACACTGAGCCACCAGAGGACTCTTTTGTGAATATTTTGGGAGTCGTAGCAAGATCAAAAGTAAGAGCAACGAACTGGAAATGCTTGTCCAGAAAGGCAAACCTTAGACCGGTAATGTGAATGGAAACATGAAGATACTAGTCCTTCAGGTCCATGGTTATCATGAACTGACCTTCCTAAACCAATGGAATGAAAAGTTTCCATCTTGAAGGACGGAAACCTGAGGCAATTTAGGTCTAGGATGGGATGGAAAGTTCCCTCCTTTTGGAACCACTAAGAGATTAGAATAGAATTCTAGTCCCTGTTCTACCACAGAAACTTGAACAATTACTTTCAGGAAAGAAAAGTCCTCTATGCAGGTTAAGAAGGCTTCCCTCATTTTTTGCTTGAGGATAGACTTGACAGGAGAAATCTGGCCCTTTGAAGGGCAAGACTAGATCCTATTCAGTAACCCTGGGATACTATGTCCACGGTCCAAGGACCTTGGACATTGAATATCCATGCCTGCCTTAAAAAAAGAAAGCCTGTCCCATGATCAAAGACTGGATCAGGGGCCGTCCCCTAGAACTGATTCATAATCAGAGAAAGGATACTAGGCTTTTCCCAAAATTTCAAGGCTGACTGGACCTCCATGAGGTCCTGAATTGCTCCGGCCTGGAAGAGGAAGACTACTGTCCTCTAAACACTAAAATATCAACTCAATATTAGTAAAATAACATAAGATTTCTATAAATTATAGAAATAAGCATAATAGTGTCTTCAAAACACTAGCGAATAGAGGAAGAGACAGGAACATTTGTCACAGACATACATTACAAGCGCCTCAATATTCAGTACACAGAACCCTTTTCTAAGAAGTAAGAGCCACATAAAAATATGATACAAGCAAAGAGTATGAAAAAACCTCTAAAGAGGAAAGTGAAATAAATAAATAGATATATTAAAATATAAGATTCCTCCATCCCTATCTGGAAAAAATCTCCTATCAGGAAAAGAAAATTCCTCAATTTGAGAGAGAGGAAGGATTATTATGATCAAAGACATAATAATAAATAACAATAAGGAGAAACCTATTAGCGTCCTAGGCACTAACCTTGGACAAATAAAAGAACACTTACAAAGAGTTCTAAAAATGCTAGACACTCTACTGAGGTAAATTCCCCCTTATAGAAAAACTAAAAGGTGAGTATATTGTACTTCATATAGAAAGTGATAAAATTGTAGTTGCCTTTCCATCAAGCCACCAAAAGATAGCAACAAACCCTCAGCAAAGAGGACTTTTACCAAATAAAAGTAAAACTACTTTATAAAAAAAAAACACACACAGGCTCCCTAGCTACAAGTATAGAGAATACTGTACTTTGAAATAAAATCAGAGACTGGAAGAAGAATAATAGGGCATTATGACATAAATATCCCTACTAATTCAAATGAAGCTCCGTGGCGTGTAAGTACACAGCCATGAGGATAGCAAAATATTTACATTGAAGCTCTACATAACGACATAGATACAACTTGTCCCAGCACAAATACCTCCTAGAAAACATTAGGAAAACCCCCTAACATCGAGCCCGCGTCCTTAAAATAAGGGAAACAAGGGCAGGGATATACAATAAGGTCACACAGTGCAATCACCATTAACAGGGGTATGAAATTAGAGAGCTCATGCTGATCCTCAGCATTGAAATAGGCCACGCCCATGAAACCGGCCTCTCAGTCAACGCACTAAAGTTAACTGCACCGTGTTGGCCAGTAAAATGCACACTGAAATAAAATCCCCTTTATTCTGTCAGACCTGGAACGCTGAGACTTTGATAGGAGCGATACATATAGTAGACTGACAAGTCACTTTCCACCAGTCGTAGTCTGACTCTTAATCAGTGCTATTGCATCCCCTTAAACAATGGCGGTGCCTAGGAGCCTTACACTGAATCCAGCCCAGAACTCCAGGTTGCTAGCTGAATCACACAAATACCCTTCTAAGTATGCAAAACGTTGAGAAAGGAAAACAAATCTAACAGGACCTTGCTATAACGTTCCTTAGGTACAAATGGTAAAAACCAGTACAAAGCAGGCGCTCAAATTAACCGCGCCATAAACATCCTCCACATATGTCTCATTGTTAAGAGATCTAACATCCGTCATAGGACTAAAACCTTAAGAGGATAAAAAAAAGTCCATAATAAGAGACAAAGGCCATAATAACAGACTATGTAGGGATAAACTGTGGGGATAAAATGTTGCCCTGACACCCAGAGCCCACAACCTGGGAAACCGAATAATTGCCCGGGCAGAGAAAAGTAGCAAATTCCCTGACCCCTGCAGAAGCCAGATAGCCAGTCTGCCATAAGATATCCCTAGACAGAGGATATACAATGCAAATAAAAAAACCTTCTGAGGGTAAACGGTCCCACTAGGTCCCTTGCAATAAAATCCACAGAAAAAAATAAATCTAAGAGTGCTGTCACCCTCTCACCTATAAGGAAAGCACTTACCTGTGGATCCTGCCGTCCGGCAGGGAATGACATCTAAAGTGTGACAGAATCCTTCATGTCTACCAGGGACCTGTAGAAAAAGAGAGAACAGAGTAACCAACACTGGCTTTCTATAACAGGGGTAGCAATAACGTTAGAAGCAAAGCAAAGACCACCTTGCTGCCTTCTAACTGCTAAAAACCACCACTACTCTTACTAAAGAGATTGACATGGACACAGCCAGTTCCCAATCCTTGCTTGCAGGGAAAGGTAACTATTAAAGGATTAAATATCTTCAGACACCAGCTTTGCACATCCTCCATTGACAGAAGCAAAGAGAATGACTGGGGATTATCGGTAAGGGAAGTTACACTTAACAACTTTGCTGGTGTGCTCTTTGTCTCCTCCTGGTGGCCAGGAGTTGAATATCCAAAATTGGTAGAGAAAACTCTACACTAAGCTAAATAACTAATCTGATATTCTTATTGAAACTACATTACGTGCTTCCAGTCTCCAGACTCTAGCCCAAGTAACTCCCTAGCAGGTTCTACAAGGGAAAGTGCTTAGAAAAATGAATTACTCATTAAGTACTATTGCTGCCCTATAGTTTCCTGAGCTGTTTTCTGCCTAGTAACAGCTCCTGAGTGAATAGGAAGCCAAGGGGGTGGGGCAACCACGGGGAGAGAAGACACCTTACACCCTGACTAAAACATATTATGATCAAAAAAGACCTAAAACCTAGGTGGAAGGGGGGCAGCAGAATGTTGAGTTCCAAGAGCAGCATAAAACCTAAATACGCCACTGCTAGCTTGTGTCTATCTTACCTTAAAAAATATTTTTCTTTTGATAACAAAGTTCATAAAAATCTGTATTCTTTGTCATGAAGACCCTACATAAGCAGATTATTTTTTTTAAAGGTAAATGGAGAAAAAATGTGATGGTGTGGATAACTGATTTGAGTTTAATATTATCATTAATTATTTGTTGCATACAAAACAAGCAAAGATAACAATATAACTTGAGGAAGAATCCCTTGCAGGATATATAAATTCCCTGGTCATTTTAAGTATTATTTATTGCTTCTGGATAAGGTATGAACTGAAAAATCTTGTCTTCATATATAATACAATCCATTTACATTTTTTCACTACTATGTCATGGAATTCCTTCGAGGACCAATGACCCTGAAATTATTGCGTGCTTTATCCAGTCTTAACATCACTGAAAAATTGGATGCACATTGAACTATTTCTGAAATACTTTATGAGATGATATGATGTAGATGTAGTCAGTTTATATGTAAATAGCATTCATTCAGCTGTTCTCTGAATAACC